>NC_041385.1:641940966-642009911 GCF_002162155.2 Triticum dicoccoides | reverse complement strand
CCGGTGCATGTAGCTCCCGCTCGCACAGGGTCCGACCACTTTGGGTCTATTGTACACAGCCTTTCCCTACATTTCTATAAGAGGCTGTTTCCAGAACTCGAACCCGTGACCTCATGGTCACAAGGCTCCCCTTCAATCTCTCGTAAAAAATGATCTCACAAAATCTAAATGAGTCCAGCCACACAGATAGCAAAAGGTATTGCATTCAAACAGGCAAAGCAGGAACATGGTTGCCTGAGAAGATTTATCTGGATGTCGGAAGCAACCAAAAAACAAGAGGATGCTCTCGTGTCTTGAATAGAATGATCAAACATATACATGATTAGAGTACAAGACGTTCCGTTATGGACACAGGTGCATGGATTTAAAAGAAGTTACCTCTAACTTCTAAAGCTCTCATTAGTTCTCCCAAGAGACTTTGCTTCTTTTCCTTGCTTGTAGGGAAGCCTAAGACATTTGGCAGCTCAACTGATACATCCAAATCACCTGATTTTGCGTAAAGTTTTGATAAAAAGGATCCAAAAGGTTTGACAGCAGCATCTGTTAAGGGAAATAGGAAAAGTAAGAAAACCATACTAGTAATAAACCTCTCAACACCTCCTAGAAATTTAAATAACAAATGTGTTGACTCACTAGGCATAGTATAACAAAAGAATAAGAACAGTAAAATGGTATGCCGTTTGAGCAGCTTCCGTATGTCAGTCATTGAGTAGCCAATGCTTCCCACTTACAGCACTCACAGTAGGAAAATTGCCAGTAACTTGACACAAACCAGACTTATCCACTTTAGGGTTATACGGATTTTACAGGATTGTCACTTATTAGTGTTTTCATAGAATGCAAATGTTACCCAGAGACCACAACCTATATAGTCCGTTGAAGGGGAAAAGCCTTCCTGGAGATCTTTGATGAATACGAGTAACGGAAGTTGCAATAAAATGTTCGGATGGGGGTCTATGTTAAAGTAATCTACGAGGAATCTACAGCATGTGCAAGAAGGGAAAACATTTTCCTTCCATAATTTATATAATTAAGTACTAGCCAAGCTTTATGTCAAACAATTACAACACTGCACCCTTTATAAATATCAGGATTGCAAGTGGTTGTTTCCAAGAGATGGAAAAGAGACATATGGTAACCAAACAATGAGAAGTTACCTCCCAAGCGACCAACTAAATAGATGGAATCCACAATCTCCTGAATTGTGTGCAGTCGTTTGTTCTGATCGGCCTCTGTTGGCTTGATTATGGAGAGAATATCTTTTGTACACTTCTCCAGCACATCATAGTTTTGGACGAGCTCAACCATGCTGAATCCCTGCAGAATAAGTTACATATATAATCAATAAGTTAAAAGAGTACAAAATAGCATTGCCTAAGCATTATAAATCATTTATAACCAAATATAAATTAAGAACATCCCTTTCTCAACTATGCGGAAAAGCCTCGTGCCTTGATGTGTTGATAGAATAAAAAGGTTTATGTACAAGACTAAAGGTAGGCAACACCCACTGACAATTTATAACGAAATATAAATTAAGAACATTCCTTTCTCATCTAAGCGCAAAAGCCTTGTGCCTTGATGCGTTGATAGAACAAAAAGGTTTATGTACAAGAGTAAGGGTAGACAACACCCACTAACAATCGGACACGCATTTCAGTGGCAGAGCCAGCCGGACTTTGGAGCCTGGGCAAGCCTGACTATGGCTACGTGAGTAAACTTTTGCCAACCAAACACCATCTTCAACCTCTAGGATCACACCACTTCTCAGCGGATGATCTCTGGCCAAGCCTGGGAAGCTGCCTGGGGTTGCCTGGAGGTGGCCCTGCCACTGATTGCAGTTACCCCTTAGGGTATTGCTAGAAGTCCCGCCAAGCAGCCTGTAGCACACACACGTGCTTTAGATTGGATGGGGAGCGTCAAGCATTCGACATTTGGCTGCTTGCCTTCAAAGGTGTAAGCCCTCCGCCGCTTCCAAATCAACCACTTCAGAATATTCAAACATCATCAAACCTTATCGGTTATATAAAGGAGGATGTTTGCCCTGGTTTTCATTTGCACATATTTGCTCTCAACAGAATATAAATGAAAGCATGAAGCTATTTTCTCCATGAAGTATTCTCATGTTTATTAAAGGTTTCTTGGTCAGGGTAATTGCTCTGAGGGATTGAGGAAACCAAACATATTTGTCTCTTCCTAAAAATAGAACATGTTGAGACTTGAGGCAAGGCAGACCCGAAACCGAGAACTTGCACATAAGAAAATTGCAGCTATAACTGATCTTGTTGACACCTTCCGTCAACATTTATTCGTGCAATGCAAGAAGACGATGCGACTATGAATGATAGCAGATCAAATCCAAACCAAACGTACTAAATAGCACATTTTCCCAGTGCCACGAGTAATTTGGTTGGTAAGGACGTATTTCCCCCCTGTTCAGAGATAATAATTTCTTAATAAAAGATCCCATCGTATATCACACAACGGCCTCCACAGTATGCACCACACGTAGTACCACGGCCGGGTCAAAGTTGTAAGCAAGGGCCGGAAATGGCGCGGTGGCCGTCAAGCAGCCAGAGTCCAAGCCTCCCCCAAAGTTTCACAAAACCCTCGAACTCGAAGCAAAATGCATCGCCTCGTCAGAAGTCAGAACAGCGGGGCGCCGTATTCCGGCCGTCAAACAACGCACGCCGCCACGCTGTGCGCTTTGTCGGCGGCCGGTAAACCCTAACTCGGCGATCAAGGGAACCCGCCGACGGATTAAGCGGTAAACCCGATGTACGGACTAAACCGGAGAGGCCAGGGGTTTACCTAGATAAGGTTGCGTAGTATGGAGGGGAGTCCGGTGAGGCGACGGGCCGGCGGCGGCGTCGGCGGCTACGAGGAGGCGGCAGATGAATGCGGCTGCGGCGGGGCTAAGGTTCGCGGAGGTGGAGTGGGAATGGGAGGAAGGAGGGGCGAGATCATCGCGTCGCGTGTTGGCAGAGCCGCGTCAGAGTGGTTTCTTTATTGCGGAGAAGCCGGGCTGCGAAGCGACCACAGTCCACTTCTTCAATGAGCCACACGGAGACCGGATTTTGTTGGCGCAGTACCACACTGGGTACCGGGCTTTTGCGACTTTTTTTTTAAGCATCGGTACAGACACAGACGCTCATATACATGTGCATACACTCATCCCTATGAACGTACACACGTACACTCTACCCTTATGAGCACCTTCGAAAGACTGAGCCGGCATATCATCTTGAGATTTACGAAGTCAACGTAGTCGCCTCGTCGTCGACGGGAACGCCTCCTCCCACTGAAAACGCATCAAATAAATCCAGAAATAATGCGAGCACCAGGATTTGAATCCCGGTGGGTTGGGGATATCACTGTCCACCTAACCATCTCAACCATAGTTGGTTCGCTTTTGGGACCCATTTTGAAATAAAGGATTTCCGTATGCTTTTCATTGTCTTCTTTTATTTAACACAGGCGCACATATACAACGCACGCACGCATCCCATGAGCATCTTAAAGAGACCGAGCCGACACGTCATATTGAGATTGACAAAATCGTCCAGCAAGAAAAAAATTAATAAAATCATCACATGTGTCTTTATAGTCGATGGGAACATTTTCTTTCCAGCAAGAAAAAAATTAATAAAATCATCACATGTGCCTTTATAGTCGATGGGAACATTTTCTTACATTGAATGCATGTCATCGAATGGCCTGAAATAAATTTAAAAAATATGACCACCAATATCAAATTTAGGACTTGGTTTCACATGAGGATCCTAATCCTCTAAGAAACGCTCAGTTCACGCTTTATATTGTCATTGTTATTATCGTGAAAATCTGACTCAAATTCGATACACTCTGAACACCTGACCGCATATATCTCCGTCTTGCATAGATACTTCATACATACCGATTCATGTTGGCCCTTCTACCACACAATTTACCTTACTTCTTTAAGTTCTTCTTTCATGTTCCTCTTCTTTATTCGGTTAACTCTTGCTCCTTATGTTCGTGCATCCTTGTAGGTCTCTTCTACCAATCTTTCTGTAGGCTCGTCATTGCCATAAATTGTGTTCTTTGCTTGTTGATCTATTATGTCTTTTCTGTGCTTTTGTCATGTGGGATCGTTCCGAGCAAAGCTTGTTGGTTTAAAGTTATAGTTTCAAAAGTATCTCTTGCTTTCTATCTTTTTGTGCTGGTATTTCTTCGCCATCCGCTTAGAAATTTTTGTACCTATCATTCTTTTCTTGTAAATTAGCGAAATTCATACCATCTGGTGGAAAACACGGCTTTACCATTTGTTCTACCTAATGATATGCGCCGCTCATCCTAAATGGACTAAGCGAGGGCCAACAACATGTCCGGCTCGAGCTGAGGGGCACCTTCATTGTCGTCATCGTCCGAGGCGGCGACTGCCGCTACGGCCCCTGTGCCGACAATGGCGGCTGGCGCCTTGGCTCTATCGGTCGCGTTCTGTGCGATGTGGGCGACGTAGGTGCCTCGGCGCGCCAACACTTGGCGATCATGCTCGATGCGCGAGCAGCGTGGCAGCAACACCAAGCATATGCAACAACTCCTCTCGCAAGTCGATGAGTTGTGGCATGGCGGAACCATTGGTTTTGTCGGCGGTGGGGGCGATCTCGATGAGGGAGAAAATGGAGCAAGGGGAGTTTTATACCATGGGCGAAATTATATTATTTTTCGACCAACCGCTTGACGTGCTTGGGCGGCAATCCTCGGCGATGCGCGTGAAAGTAGGCATTGGTGTGCGCATTGTGCAGTTGTGGCACCGACACATGGTGATCAACAAAAATTGGGCGGCACGGTCGGGAACCAAGGAGCACCGGCGGGAATCAGACCAGTACAGTCTGTGCCTAGCCCTTCCTGCACATCAAAGAGAAGACGCGTGGACCGACGGTCGTTCTTATCCATTTTGCAATAACACACACAAACATTTTGTTATTAACGTGAAAACTATATCGTACATGATTTCTCAGAATAGAATCACCCAAATATTAACGCACACAGTTTACGTAACAAAATAGTGTGTGTACTTCATCTCACACATTTTTCAAACAAGCTGTCGGCGACAAGTGAACTCACTACACACAAATTTGTTTGCCAAATAGTGTGCAATACATTGCACACATCATGACAAATGCTTAAGCTTTTTCTAAGAAACAAAAAAAAAGGAAAACATGTAAATGATAATTAAAAAACAGACAAAGTTGGAAGAAATAGCACGTTAGGAAAAAAAATGAACACAAACCAATTTGTGGTTGGATGGTTGGGAGGACGGTGATATCTCAACTCACCGGGATTCAAGTCCTAATCTTAACACTGATGCTCGCATTTTTCCTAAAATTTTAGACCTTTGGCGATGAGTGTTTAGTGGGAGGGTAGACATTCTTATCGACTACCTAAAATGTCGCACGGAGCAAAGGTCACTCCCCACATCTTCTCAACCTGGGTGTTTTTTCTAATTTGTTTATTTAAAATGTTTTATCTTTTGAACTGTACGTCAATCCCGAACTGTTTTCATTGTTGAATTTCTTGTGTTGAGATAGCACTGTTCAATTTTTGCTCTATTTAGTTTAAGTCTGTCTACACAACATCTATTCCTTTATATTAATTTATATCTAATGTTGACGTCTTCCTATGTAATGTATTCAAACTAGATTATGAAATAAATAAAGATCCATGAATACCACTCTTCTAGAGTCATTCAATTATTCTATTGACTTAATTTTCATACCAAGAAACTTATCAAACCCAATAAATTTACAAAGAGAAAATGTAGGATAATTTCACATGCTATACAATAATATATATTGTGGAATATAAGCTACCCAACGTTCACATAGTGAGGATCTCATCATTAGATAAACATGCGCCGAGCTACCTGCGGGCTGGAGCAAAGACTATACCACTTCATCACAAGCACTAATTCAACAGGAGTCTACACTAGGATGATCTTATCTGCCATGAGCTTCTATGTTTCTTTCATCTTATTGCAACAACATGATCATGTACCATTTATTCTGTAGAACGTGCCATGTACGACAAGAATAATCTTATAAAAAATGTACTATCAACGTGTGAAACATGCAGCCAGCATGATGGAATAAGTATGCTTTTTTCCAACATATCTTCCTACGTCCACATTTTTACGTACATGATTATGTCTTTTTAAAACTAATAACACTTATTATAGGCAATTAACACAGTCCATATGGACAAATCGTATTGACAGGTGCGGCGTGCCGCTGCACGGGCTCTGCTAGTTTAAATTAGATCCCATGTTAACATATTTCGCTGATTTTTTTTATGAAAAACCCAAAACCAGAAAAACAAATACCAAAAAACTAGTAAAAAGAACGAAAACCGAAAAAAGGAATAACGGAAAAAAGAAAGAAAAAACCGAAGCACACTTGCGTTTTTTCGCTTTATTTTTCTTTTTCAAGAGGCATAGTTGTACTTCTCGTGAAAGCACTTTTTTTAGAAGCATAGCTCGCAGAAGCAAATATGTGCTTCTAATGGAAGCACATTTTTTTCCTTTTCAAGGTTGTGCTTCTTGCGGAAATAAATCTACGCTTCCACTACAAATATGTGCTTCTTGACGAAGCACATTTTTCCCCATTCGATGTGCTTCTCATGGAAGCACAATTTTTATTTCCAAAAGAACTTTTTTTTCTCAAAACCTAGGGATAACCACGCAAAAATTGAGAAGCCATAAAAAACACATAAAACCTAAAAATGTGTACAGAATAATAAAAATTAAATTCCAGAGGGAGCGCCAACATGCCACATGGCGGCTGATGGATGCACCACTTGACGCGCTCTCAAACCACAAAAGTTACCCTTACGGGGCCCCGCAAGGGGTAATCGTTCATTAGTTGGTCTCGATTATGTCTCGCTTGACGCGAGACTGAATGGAGCTAACGAATGGGCCGGTCCAACTAGCACGCGCAACTAGGCGCCTGCCTAACTTGGCCGGCCCAGCGCGTGGGAGGCCACTGCCTCACTTGTTCTTTTTTTGTTTCACTTTTTTTTCTAAATATTCTAAAAATATATATATTACAAAAAAATACTTCACATACTTTTTTTAAATTTAATCATTCATTTGATTCTTTAAATGTGTATAGTAAAAATGATTTTGATGTATATGAAAAATGTACAATATGTATGAAAACAAGTAGACATAAAAAAAATGTAAGTTTCCAAAAATGTTAATCGTGTATGTGGAAAATTATAAAGATGCATATAAAAAAATGTACAATGTGTATGGAAGAAGTATACATCCAACAATATATGTTTGAAAATGGTAATCATGTATTTGGAAATATTAAACATGCATATATAAAATTTAAAAAATGTATCAGATGTATAAAAAAATGTAAGATGTGTACGGAGAAAAGTAGACATCAAAACATATATTTTAAGAATATTAATCATATATATCATAAATGTTAAACTTGTATTTAGAAGTTTTTAGATATGCAGAAAAAATTAATGTGTATGAAAACGTTGGACATCGAGACATTATAAATTTTTAAAAATTGAGGAAAATGGGCCGGCCCGGTAGTTACTCGGGAAGGTAAAGTTTTCCTGCAAGACAGTGTGCACTATCTATCTATCTATCTATCTACTACTCCCTCTGTAAACTAGTGATCTAAACGCTCTTATATTAGTTTACGGAGGAAGTATCTATTTATCTATTACCCCTATAAAAAAAGAAGGTAGATCCAAACAATCAGACCAATCAATCAACAAAATCTAATGGCCCTTAATCCTTGGGTGTTTAACACTACAAACCACGCATAAGCCCTCGATCGCTAACTGCCCCGTCGTTCAAGAAAAGAAAAAGGTTGCCAACAACGCACGCCCGCACGACCTATCGCCCCCGCCAGGGGCGGAGACAGGGGGAGCAGGGGCTAGAACCGTTCGCCCCCCTTAGCAATTTACGTGAGGTACTAGGCTGCAATTAGGCCTTGTTGGTTACTGAGGTGCGAAGCCTATACACCGGTGCTAGCTATGCTTCGTCACGGAATTTTCTTTGGTCCGCAACGCAGAGTGCTTCGTATGGGGTGCCAGCTGGGCTTTTTTTCTTTTAATTTTCTGCCGATGCAGGCGCTGGATTGAAGCGTCCGTGACTGAATGGAGCAGTTACTTCTGCTAAGCACCCGCTGGCACCGGAAGCAAAACTTTGCTTCTGCTTTCCTTCCTAAGCATCGGTGCATTCCAATCTCAGGTAAAAAACCGGGTTTTTTTCTCAGGCATCTGTGTTAGCACCTGCCATTGTACAGGGCCTGATTAGACTTAACCTGAAGGTTAACCTGGCGCATAAGCCCAAGCCCACTACGAGCCTGACACTCGTAACCATTGAGCCATCGTGGCTTGCAAACTGCCTGTTCTTTTCCACCACAGCGATCTGGGGCCGCCAAACAATCGGTCGATCGTAACTTTGTGCCTCGCTGCTAGGGCTTGCCGCCGCTCCCCGTCCGCATGCGCCGTGGATGACCAAACCAGGACACCGCCGTGATTCATCCGTGGTGCTAGGGCTCACTGTTGATTTTGCACTCCCGCCGGCTGTCCGGCCAATCAGGTATTTTATCACCATACTTTTTTTAGAGGTAAGCCAAACTTTATTCATAAAAAACTACATTGAGTGGGATACACTTCAGATCACGGGGTTGGCCAAATCGGACATGGCACCCTGGACCTAGGAAAAGTGATTGTTTGGCTAAACTATGTGCTTCCTGATTCAAGGCACGACCTTCAAAAATAAAATTACATCAAAATAACTCAGACCGAAGTTTTATTTCATTGATAATTGTCCCTTAGGTGCCTAAGCTGCCCTTGTTGATCTCATTCACCACTGCTTGTGCATCCGAGGTGATCACAAATTGGTTTATGTGGAGGTCTGCCGCTAGCGCCATGCCTTTGCGACAAGCTATCGCTTCAAGAGCCGCCGGGTCATCTAGTCCATCAATGACCAGTGCAGAACTACCCAAGTATGCACCTGTGTTATCCCTGCACACAGCAACAAGAGATCCCCTTTCGCGTCGGGTCCCCGCATCTACGTTGATTTTTGCGTATCCCTGAGGAGGAGCTCTTGGTCTTCCAGTAGGTATATTACCCCTGTACCAGCTCGAGGCACCCGCTCTTGCTTTCCCCTGATAACATCAAGCTCGGCAATGTAGTTGTTGGTGAAATAATTGATCGTCTGCGGGCTTTGAAAGATCCCTTCATGTATCGCTTTGCGGCGAGCTGCCCAAAGAGCCCATAGTGTCACCGAAAGCTTTACAAAATCCTCATGTGAGAGAAGTTCCATCAATGTGAAGAGCCATTGTTTTGCACTCGGTTCAGTGACTGTTGCCATTGTTTGGGCCAGCTCCTCGTTAACTAGGGTCCATGTGCATCGTGACATTGTGCATTCCAGCAAAGAGTGTCTCCAAGAATCTTGGGCTCCGCACAAACCACATGCACTGGAATCTGTCATGTGTCTATGAGCTCAGACATCATTAGTTGGGATTGAGTGTTTTGATAACCGCCAAAGGAAGGTCCTCACCTTCCCTGGAACTTGTGTTTTCCATAGCTTCTTCCAAGCATGTTCGTCCCCCGCCGCACTTGATGTGCCCACTCTGTTCTCCAGCCAAGCTTCCCTTCTTGACTTGTTGCGACGAGCATTCTATATGCTGGCCTAACGGAGAACAGACCATTCTTCTCATGGTGCCAGCTCCAAAAGTATGGAATATTTCTTGTACAGAGGGGGATGCCTAGAATTACGCGAGCATCTATAGGCATAATGTTGGGGAACACGGTAATTTCAAAAAAAATCCTACGATCACGCAAGATCTATCTAGGAGATGCATAGCAACGAGAGGGGAGAGTGTTGTCTATGTACCCTCGTAGACTGAAAGTGGAATCGTTATGACAACGCGGTTGATGTAGTCGTACGTCTTCACGATCCGACTGATCCTAGCACCGAAGGTATGGCACCTCCGCGATCTGCACACGTTCAACTCGGTGACCTCCCACGAACTCTAGATCCAGCTAAGGTCAAGGGAGAGTTTCGTCAGCACGACGGCGTGTTGACGATGATGATGAAGTTACCGGCGCAGGGCTTCGCCTAAGCACTACGACGATATGACCGAGGTGGAAATTTTTGGAGGGGCACCGCACATGGCTAAAAGATCAACTTGATCAACTTGTGTGTCTATGGGGTGCCCCCCTCCCCCGTATATAAAGGAGTGGAGGAGGGGGAGGGCCGGCCCTCTATGGCGCCCCCAAGGGGGAGTCCTACTCCCAGTAGGAGTAGGTTTCCCCCTTTCCCTAGTTGGAGTAGGAGAAGAAGGAAGATGGAGAGGGAGAGAAGGAAAGGGGGCCGACCCCCCCTCCCAATTCGGATTGGGCTTGGGAGGGGGGGCATGCCCCCACCTTGGCCGCCTCCTCCTCTCTTCCACTATGGCTCATTAAGGCCCATTGACTCCCCGGGGGTTTCCGGTAACCTCTCGGTACTCCAGAAAAATGCCCGAACCTCTCGGAACCTTTTCGGTATCCAAACATAGCCTTCCAATATATCAATCTTTATGTCTCGACCATTTCGAGACTCCTCGTCATGTCTGTGATCACATCCGGGACTCCGAACAACCTTTGGTACATCATATCACATAAACTCATAATACCAATCGTCATCGAACGTTAAACGTGTGGACCCCACGGGTTCGAGAACTATGTAGACATGACTGAGACAAGTCTTCGGTCAATAACCAACAGCGGAACCTGGATGCTCATATTGGTTCCTACATATTCTACGAAGATCTTTATCGGTCAAACCGCATAACATCATATGTTGTTCTCTTTGTCATCGGTATGTTACTTGCCCGAGATTCGATCGTCGGTATCATCATACCTAGTTCAATCTCATTACCGGCAAGTCTCTTTACTCGTTCCGTAATACTTCATCCCGCAACTAACTCATTAGTCACAATGCTTGCAAGTCTTATAGTGTTGAGTATTACAGAGAGGGCCCAGAGATACCTCTCCGAAACACGGAATGACAAATCCTAATCTCAATCTATGCCAACCCCAAAAACACCTTCGGAGACACCTGTAGAGCACCTTTATAATCACCCATTTACGTTGTGACATTTGGTAGCACACAAAGTGTTCCTCCGGTATTCGGGAGTTGCATAATCTCATACTCTGAGGAACTTGTATAAGTCATGAAGAAAGCAGTAGCAATGAAACTGACATGATCATAATGCTAAGCTAGCGGATGGGTCATGTCCATCACATCATTCTCCTAATGATGTAATGATGTGATCCCGTTCATCAAATGAAAACACATGTCTATGGTTAGGAAACATAACCATCTTTGATTAATGAGCTAGTCTAGTAGAGGCATACTAGGGACTATGTTTTGTCTATGTATTCACACATGTACTAAGTTTCCGGTTAATACAATTCTAGGATGAGTAATAAACATTTATCATGAATTAAGGAAATAAATAATAACTTTATTATTGCCTCTAGGGCATATTTCCTTCAGATAAACACCGTTGAAATCCTCTGTATGTCCCAGCATGCTGTGGACTGGTCGATGAGTTCGGACTCAAACTCCGGGGGATTCTGACTAACACATCCATAGGGCCTCATCATCTCCTCCCTTGGAAGCCAGTTATCGTCCCATATTTTAGTTGAGGAACCGTTCCCAATCCGCTTGATCAAACCCAGCTTCAGGGGAACTCTCCCTTCGATCATGGCTCGCCAAACTTGGCTGGGATGCCCTCCTAACATCGCTTCAAGGACGGAACAATTTGGATAATATATACTCTTCAAAAGGCATGCACTCAATGAGTCCGGAGACTATAGCAATCACCAAGCCTGCTTGGCTAACATTGCCATGTTAAACAGTTCAAAATCCTTAAAACCAAGCCCTCCCATACCTTTGGGTTGTGTCATAGCTTTCCACGATACCCAATGTGGTTTACGTTTTCCTTCTTTGCTTCCCCACCAGAATTTCCGGATCAGCATATTTAAGTGCTCACAGAGGTCCCGAGGAAGTTTGAAACATGACATAGAGAACACTGGGACCGCTTGAGCAACGTCCTTTACCAATACCTCCTTGCCTACTGATACGTCCATTTCGCATCATGCTTTTATATCAATATTTATTGCATTATGGGATGTTACTACACATTATATCACAATACTTATGCCTTTTCTATCTTATTTTATAAGGTTTACATGAAGAGGGAGACTGCCGGCAGCTGGAATTTTGGACTGGAAAAGGAGCAAATATTAAAGACCTATTCTGCACAACTCCAAAAGTCCTGAAACTTCACGGAGATCAGTTTTGGAATATATTAAAAATATTGGGCGAAGAGAGCACCAGAGGGGGGGCCACCAGTCATCCACAAGGGTGGAGGGTGCGCCCTACCCCCTGGGCACCCCCCTGCCTCGTGGCCCCCCTGGCAGGCCCCCGACGTCCATCTTCTGCTATATGGTGTCTTTTGCCCTAGAAAAAATCATAAGGAAGCTTTCGGGACGAAGCGCCGCCCTCTCGAGGTGGAACCTAGGCAGGACCAATCTAGGGCTCCGACAGAGTTGTTCTGCCGGGGAAACATCCCTCCGAGAAGGGGAAATCACCGCCATCGTCATCACCATCAATCCTCTCATCAAAAGGGGGTCAATCTCCATCAACATCTTCACCAGCACCATCTCCTCTCAAACCCTAGCTCATCTCTTGTATCCGATCTTTGTCTCAAAGCCTCATAGTGGTACCTGTGGGTTGCTAGTAGTGTTGATTACTCCTTGTAGTTGATGCTAGTTGGTTTATTCGGTAGAAGATCATATGTTCAGATCCTTAATGCTATTCAGTACTACTCTGATTATGAACATGAATATGCTTTGTGAGTAGTTACGTTTGTTCCTGAGGACATGGGAGTAGTCCTGTCATAAGTATTCATGTGAATTTGGTATTCGTTTGATATTTTGATGAGATGTATGTTGTCTCTCCTCTAGTGGTGTTATGTGAACGTCGACTACATGACACTTCACCATGATTTGGGCCTAGGGGAAGGCATTGGGAAGTAATAAGTAGATTATGGGTTGCTAGAGTGATAGAAGGTTAAACCCTAGTTTATGCGTTGCTTCGTAAGGGGCTGATTTGGATCCATATGTTTCATGCTATGGTTAGGTTTACCTTAATTCTTCTTTCGTAGTTGCGGATGCTTGCGAGAGGGGTTAATCATAAGTGGGAGGCTTGTCCAAGTAAGGACAGCACCCAAGCACCGGTCCACCCACATATCAAATTATCAAAGTAATGAGCACGAATCATATGAGCATGATGGAAACTAGCTTGACGATAATTCCCATGTGTCCTCGGGAGCACCTTGCTTTATATAAGAGTTTGTCCAGGCTTGTCCATTGCTACAAAAAGGATTGAGACACCTTGCTACACCTTAGTTACTTTTGTTACTTGTTACCCGTTACGGATTACCTCATCACAAAACTAACTGTTACCAATAATTTTCGTGCTTGCAGAGAATACCTTACTGAAAACTGCTTGTCATTTCCTTCTGCTCCTCGTTGGGTTCGACACTCTTACTTATCGAAAGGACTATGATAGACCCCCTATACTTGTGGGTCATCAAGACTCTTTTCTGGCGCCGTTACCGAGGAGTGAAGCGCCTTTGGTAAATGGAATTTGGTAAGGAAACATTTATATTGTGCTAAAATTTACTGTCACTTGTTACTATGGAAAATAATCCTTTGAGGGGCTTGTTCGGGGTATCTTCACCCTGACCAGAAGTGCAAATAGTTTCTCCTCAACCTATTGAACCTACTGAAAATATTTACTTTGAAATTCCTTCGGGTATGATAGAGAAACTGCTAGCTAATCCCTATACAGGAGGTGGAACATTACATCCCGATATGCACCTAATCTATGTGGATGAAGTTTGTGGATTATTTAGGCTTGCAGGTATGCCCGAGGATCTTGCCAAGAAGAATGTCTTCCCTTTATCTTTGAAGGGAAAGGAATTGACATGGTATAGGCTATGTGATGATATTGGATCATGGAACTACAACCAATTGAAATTGGAATTTCATCAAAAGTTTTATCCTATGCATCTGGTTCATTGTGATCGTAATTATATATATAATTTTTAGCCTCATGAAGGAGAAAGTATCGCTTAAGCTTGGGGGAGGCTTAAGTCAATGTTATATTCATGCCCCAATCATGAGCTCTTAAGAGAAATTATTATTCAAAAAAATTATGCTCGGCTTTCTCATAATGATTGCTCTATGCTCGATACTTCTTGTACTGGTTCTTTTATGATGAAGACTATTGAATTCAAATGGGATTTATTGAAAAGAATTAAATGCAACTATGAAGATTGGGAACTCGACGAAGGTAAGGAGTCAGGTATAAATCCGAAGTTTGATTGTGTTAAATCTTTTATGGATACCGATGCTTTTCGTGAATTTAGCACTAAATATGGACTTGACTCTGAGATAATAGCTTCTTTTTGTGAATTGTTTGCTACTCATGTTGATCTCCCTAAGGAGAAGTGGTTTAAATATCATCCTCCCATTGAAGTGAAAGTAATAGAACCTATTAAAGTTGAAGAAGAAACTATTACTTATAATGTTGATCGTATTATTCCTACTGCTTATATTGAGAAACCACCTTTCCCTGTTAGAATAAAGGATCATGCTAAAGCTTCAACTGTGGTTCGTAAGAGTAATACTAGAACACCTACACCCCCTGAGCAAATTAAAGTTGAACCTAGTATTGCTATGGTCAAAGATCTCTTGGTCGATAATATTGATGGGCATGCTATTTATTTCTGTGACGAAGTTGCTAGAATTGCTAAACCCGATACTAAAAATAAGCATAGACCTGTTGTTGGTATGCATGTTGTTTCTGTTAAAATAGGAGATCATTGTTGTCATGGCTTATGTGATATGGGTGCTAGTGTGAGTGCAATACCTCATTCCTTATACAAAGAAATTATGCGTGATATTGCACCTATTAAGATAGAAGATATTGATGTTACTATTAAGCTTGCCAATAGAGACAGTATTTCACCAATTGGATTGTTAGAGATGTTGAAGTCTTGTGTGGGAAAATCAAATATCCTACTGATTTTCTTGTTCTTGGTTCCCCACAAGATGACTTTTGTCCCATTTTATTTGGTAGACCCTTCTTGAATACTGTTAATGCTAAGATAGACTGTGAAAAAGATATTGTTACTATTGGTTTAGGGGATATGTCTCATGATTTTAATTTTGCTAAATTTCGTAGACAACCCCATGATAACAAATTGCCTAGTAAAGATGAAATTATTGGTCCTGCTTCTATTGTTGTGCCTCCTAATGATCCTTTAGAACAATATTTTCTCAACAATGAAAATGATATGTTTATGAATGAAAGAAGAGAAATAGACGAAGTATTCTTTAAGCAAGGAACTATTTTGAAACACAACTTGCGTGTAGAAATTCTCGGAGATCCTCCTCCACCCAAGGGAGATCCCGTGTTTGAGCTTAAACAATTGCGTGATACTCTTAAATATGCCTATCTTGATGAAAAGAAGATATATACTGTTTATTAAAAGTGCTAAGCTTTCAGGCATGAAGAAGAAAAATTATTGAAAACTCTAAAGAAGCACCATGCTACCATTGGATATACTCTTGATGATCTTAAGGGCATTAGTCCCACTCTATGTCAGCACAAAATAAAACTGGAGAAAGATGCTAAACCAGTTGTTGATCATCAATGACGGTTAAATCCTAAGATGAAAGAAGTGGTAAGAAATGAAATGCTAAAGCTTGTGGAGGCATATATAATTTATCCTATCACTGATAGTCAATGGGTAAGTCATGTTCATTGTGTCCCTAAGAAGGGAGGTATTACTATTGTTCCTAATGATAAGGATGAATTGATCCCACAAAGAATTGTTACAGGTTATAGAATGGTAATTGATTTCCGCAAATTAAATAAAGCTACTAGAAAAGATCATTACCCTCTACCTTTTGTTGATTAAATGTTAGAAAGACTATCCAAACATACACATTTTTGCTTTCTAGATGGTTATTCTGGTTTCTCTCAAATACCTGTGTCGAAAGAGGATCAGGAAACGACCACTTTTACTTGCCCTTTCGATACTTTTGCTCATAGATGCATGCCTTTTGGTTTATGCAATGCACCTGCTACCTTTCAAAGATGTATGACTTCTATATTCTCTGACTTTTGTGAAAAGATTGTTGAGGTTTTCATGGATGATTTCTCCGTTTACGGAACTTCTTTTGATGATTGCTTAAGCAACCTTGATCGAGTTTTGCAGAGATGCAAAGAAACTAATCTTGTCTTGAATTGGGAGAAGTGCCACTTTATGGTTAATGAATGTATTGTCTCGGGGCATAAAATTTCTGAAATAGGTATTGAAGTTGATAAAAGCTAAGGTTGATGCTATTGAAAAGATGTCGTGTCCTAAAGATATCAAAGGTATACGAAGTTTCCTTGGTCATGCTGGTTTCTATAGGAGGTTTATTAAAGACTTCTCTAAAATTTTCTAGGCCTCTCACTAATCTCTTGCAAAAAGATGTTCCTTTTGTTTTTGATGATGATTGTGTAGAAGCATTTGAAATACTTAAGAACGCCTTGATTTTTGCATATATTGTTCAGCCACCTGATTGGAATTTACCCTTTGAAATTATGTGTGATGCTAGTGATTATGTTGTTGGTGTTGTTCTAGGGCAAAGAGTTGATAAGAAATTAAATGTTATCCAATATGCCAGTAAAATTCTAGACAGTGCCCAGAGAAATTATCCTACTACTGAAAAAGAAGTTTTAGCAGTCGTATTTGCTTGTGATAAGTTCAGACCATATATTGTTGATTCCAAAGTAACTGTTCACACTGATCATGCTGTTATTAAATATCTTATGGAAAAGAAAGATGCTAAACCTAGACTAATTAGATGGGTTCTCTTGCTACAAGAATTTGATTTGCATATTATTGATAGAAAGGGAGCCGAGAACCCCGTTGCAGACAACTTGTCTAGGTTAGAAAATGTTCTTGATGACCCACTACCTATTGATGATAGTTTTCCCGATGAATAATTAGATGTCATAAATGCTTCTCGTACTGCTTCATGGTATGCTGATTAGATTGTTGCTAAATTTATACCACCTAGTTTCACATACCAACAAAAGAAAAAAAATCTATGATTTAAGACATTACTTTTGGGATGACTGATATGTCTCCGTCGTATCTATAATTTTTGATTGTTCCATGCCAATATTCTTCAACTTTCATATACTTTTGGCAACTTTTTATACTATTTTTGGGGACTAACATATTGATCCAGTGCCAGTTCCTATCTGTTGCATGTTTTATGTTTCGCAGAAACCCAATATCAAAGGGAATCCAAACGGGATAAAAATGGACGGAGAATTATTTTGGAATATTTGGGATTTTTCGGAGGAAGAATCAACGCGAAATGGTGTCCGGGGTGGCCACGAGACAGGGGGGCGTGCCCCGGACTCTCATGGGCCACCAGTAAGGCGGTTGACGCTCTTCTTTTGCCACAAGAAAGCTAATTTTACAAGAAAAATCTAGGCGAAAGATTCACCCCAATCGGAGTTACGGATCTCCAGATATAAAGGAAACGGTGAAGGGGCAGAAACAGAGAAGGCAGAGACAGAGAGATAGATCCAATCTCGGAGGGGATCTCGCCCCTCCCAAGCCATGAGAGCCAAGGACCAGAGGGGAAACCCTTCTCCCATCTAGGGAGGAGGTCAAGGAAGAAGAAGAAGAAGGGCCCCCCTCTCCTCCTTGCTTCCGGTGGCGCCGGAGCGTTGCTGGGGGCCATCATCATCACCGCGATCTTCACCAACACTGCCATCATCTTCATCAACATCTGCATCACCTTCCCCCTTCTATATCCAGCGGTCCATTCTCCCACAACCCACTGTACCCTCTACTTGAACATGGTGCTTTATGCTTCATATTATTTTCCAACGATGTGTTGCCATCCTATGATGTCTGAGTAGATTTCTATTGTCCTATTGGTGATTGATGAATTGCTATGATTGGTTTGAGTTGCATGTTTTATTATTGGTGCTGTCCTATTGTGCCCTCCGTGTCGCGCAAGCATGAGGGATTCCTGCTGTAGGGTGTTGCAATGCGTTCATGATTCGCTTATAGTGGGTTGCGTGAGTGACTGAAACACAAACCCGAGTAAGGGGATTGTTGCGTATGGGATAAAGGGGACTTGATGCTTTAATGCTATGGTTGAGTTTTACCTTATTTAATCTTTAGTAGTTGCGGATGCTTGCTAGAGTTCCAATCATAAGTGCATATGATCCAAGTAGAGAAAGTATGTTAGCTTATGCCTCTCCCTCAAATAGAATTGCAATAGTGATTACCGGTCTAGTAACATAGTCAATTGCCTAGGGACAATTTCACAACTCCTACCACCACTTTTCCACACTCGTTATATTTACTTTATTGCTTCTTTATCTAAACAGCCCCTAGTTTATATTTACGTGCTCTTTACTCTTGCAAACCTATCCAACAACACCTACAAAGTACTCCTAGTTTCATACTTGTTCTAGGTAAAGCGAACGTCAAGCATGCGTAGAGTCGTATCAGTGGACGATAGGACTTGAGAGAGTATTTGTTCTACCTTTAGCTCCTCGTTGGGTTCGACACTCTTACTTATCGAAAGAGGCTACAACTATCCCGTATACTTGCAGGTTATCAAGACCTTTTTCTGGCGCCGTTGCCGGGGAGTCAAAGCGTGGGGTGAATATTCTCGCGTGTGCTTGTTTGCTTTATCACTAAGTAATTTTTATTTGCTGTTCTTAGTTGTTTTCTATCTTTAGTTATGGGTAGGAAACGCAAAATACCAAAACAATTAGTTGTACCTACTGCACCAATGGTTGAAGAACCACTCAAAATCTATCGCACTCCTGAAGCTTTTTACTCGGATCATCTTCGATCCCTATGTGCTCGTGCTGAAACCCCCACTAGCTTAGTTGAGGGCAAATCTTTAGATGAGCATGTCTGTTATGTGCGACACCGTATATCTGAAAAAGGGAAACTATTATGGGATCAAATTCAATGTTTGCAATGCTATGCTTGGAATTTATGTGAATTATATGATATTACTTGTTGTTCTGAAAACCCTAAGAAACACCTTCCCTACCAATGTGAGTTTGATAATGGTATTGTATCTTCATATGCTAAAGGTGTTTATAATTACTATGATGTTCAACAAATTGAAGAATTTGTTGCTTTTAAGGGTGCTTATGAAATTGCTTCTTTCATTGAAAAGTATGATGCTACTCTCTACAAATCTGAAAACTTTGCCATACTTGAATATTGTTATGATAATTATTCTTCTAATGCCTATGTTAAACCATATATTGAGGTCTTCTCCGTTGTCCAAGAAGAGAATAATATTTTGCAGGAAGCTATGGAAGAAGAAATTGATGAATCTGTGAGCTCATTGGATGAAAAAGATGAGGAGGAGAGCGAAGAACAAATGGAGGAAGAGCGGATTGATCACCCGTGCCCACCTTCTAATGAGAGTAACTCTTTATCCCATACACTGTTTAATTTCCCTTCGTGCTTACCAAAGGATGATTGCTATAATGATTGTTATGATCCCGTTGATTCCCTTGAATTACCCCTTTTTGATGATGCTTGCTATGCTTGTCGCCAAGATGCCAATATGAATTGTGCTTATGGAGATGAACTTGCTATAGTTCCTTATGTTAAACATGAAATTGTTGCTATTGCACCCATGCATGATAGTCCTATTATCTTTTTGAATTCTCCCTACTACACTATATCAGAGAAGTTTGTGCTTATTAAGGATTATATTGATGGGTTGCCTTTTACCATTGCACATGATGATTTTGATGAATGTAATATGAATGTGTTTGCTGCTCCTACTTGCAATTATTATGAGAGAGGAACTATATCTCCACCTCTCTATGTTTCCAATACGATAAAATTGCAAGAAACTGTTTATACTATGCATTGGCCTTTACTATGTGTGCATGAATTGTTCTTTTATGACATGCCGATGCGTAGGAAGAGAGTTAGAATTTGTTGTTGCATGATATATGTTACTTTTTGCTCACTACTAAATTACAAATCATTGTTAATTAAAATTGGCTTTGATATACCTTGGGATCCGGGTGGATTCATTACTTGAGCACTAAATGCCTAGCTTAATGGCTTTAAAGAAAGCGCTGCCAGGGAGACAACCCGGAAGTTTTAGAGAGTCATTTATTTCTATTTAGTGCTTTCATATATTTTAAAAATAACAAAAATAAAGAGGGGAACCTAAAAACTTGTCAAAAAGGAAAGTGAAAGTGAGAAAGACAAGCATTGTTGAAGTGGGAGCTAGCCTTGAACTTTGTTCATGCTCACGGAAACTTTGTGAATCTTGATTACAGAAAATTTTCAACAAAAATAATTATACCCTTGTATAATTCCATTGTATTATAAAAATAATGTGCCAAGGTTTGCCTTTAGGATGTTTACAATGCTTGTTGGTTTGTACGATGCAGGACAGAAACTTTTGCTGTAGTGCATGATTTTACATTTTTAGCTGGAACGTCAATTGGTTCTGATTCTTTTTGCACTATATTTATATACAACTTGTTTATTTTTCCTAATTTTGGTAGAATTGTTGGGGTACCATAAGTATGGTGGATGTTCAGATTGCTACAGACTGTTCTGTTTTTGACAGATTCTGTTTTTGATACATAGTTTGCTTGTTTTGATGAAACTATCAATTTATATTAGTGGATTAAGCCATGAAAAAGTTATATTACAGTAGACACAATGCAAAAACAAAATATGAATTGGTTTGCAACAGTACTTAGAGTGGTGATTTTCTTTATTATACTAACGGATCCTACCGAGTTTTCTGTTAAAGTTTTGTGTGGATGAAGTGTCTAAACGAGGAGGTTTCGATATGAGGAAAAGGAAGAGAGGCAAGAGCTCAAGCTTGGGGATGCCCGAGGCACCCCAAGTAAATATTCAAGGAGACTCAAGCGTCTAAGCTTGGGGATGCCCCGGAAGGCATCCCCTCTTTCTTCAACAAGTATCGGTATGTTTTCGTATTCGTTTCGTTCATGCGATATGTGCAAGTCTTGGAGCGTCTTTTGCATTTAGTTTTCACTTTTCTTTTATGCACCATGCTGGTATGAGATAGTCCTTGGTTGATTTATAGAATGCTCATTGCACTTCACTTAAATATTTTGAGTATGGCTTTATAGAATGCTTCATGTGCTTCACTTATATCATTTGAAGTTTGGATTGCCTGTTTCTTTTCACATAGAAAACCGCCATTTATAGAATGCTCTTTTGCTTCACTTATATTTGTTAGAGCGTGGGCATATCTTTTGTAAAAAGAATTAAACTCTCTTGCTTCACTTATATCTATTTAGAGAGATGACAGGAATTGGTCAATCACATGGTTAGTCATAAAATCCTACATAAACTTGTAGATCGTTGAATATGATATGTTTGATTCCTTGCAATAGTTTTGCGATATAAAGATGGTGATATTAGATTTATGCTAGTGGGTGGTTGTGGATTGTAGAGACACTTGTGTTGAGGTTTGCAAGTCCCGTAGCATGCACGTATGGTAACCGTTGTGTGACAAATTTGAAGCATGGGGTGTTTCTTTGATGGTCTTCCTTATGAGTGGCAGTCAGGACGAGTGATGGTCTTTTCCTACCAATCTATCCCCCTAGGGGCATGCATAGTAGTACTTTGCTTCGAGGTCTAATAAACTTTTGCAATAAGTATATGAGTTCTTTATGACTAATGTGAGTCCATGGATTATACGCACTTTTACCTTTCCATCATTGCTAACCTCTTCGGTACCGTGCATTGCCCTTTCTCACCTCGAGAGTTCATGCAAACTTCACTGGCGCATCCAAACCCCGTGATATGATACGCTCTATCACACATAAGCCTCATTATGTCTTCCTCAAAACAGCCACCATACCTACCTATTATGGCATTTCCATAGCCATTCCGAGATATATTGCCATGCAACTTCCATCATCATCATATACATGACTTGAGCATTTATTGTCATATTGCTTTGCATGATCGTAAGATAGCTAGCATGATGTTTTCATGGCTTGTCGGTTTTTTGATGTCATTGCTACGCTAGATCATTGCACTTCCCGGTACACCGCCGGAAGCATTCATATAGAGTCATATCTTTGTTCTAGTATCGAGTTGTAATATTGAGTTGTAAGTAAATAAAAGTGTGATGATCATCATTATAGAGCATTGCCCCATGAAAAAAAAGAAAAAAAAGGAAAAAAACAGAAAAAAGGAAAGGCCAAAGAAGCCTAAATAAAAAAGGGGGCCAAAGAAGCCCACCCAAAAAGAAACAAAAATAAAAAAAAAGAAAAAGAAAAGGGGCAATGTTACTATCCTTTTTCCACACTTGTGCTTCAAAGTATCACCATGTTCTTCATATAGATTGTCTCCTATGTTGTCACTTTCAAGGAAGCTTTCGAGACGAAGCGCCATCGTCTCGAGGCAGAACCTGGGCAGGACCAATCTAGGGCTCCGGCGGAGTTGTTCTACCGGGGAAACATCCCTCCGGGAGGGGTAAATCACCGCCATCGTCATCACCATCGATCCTCTCATCGAGAGGGGGTCAATCTCCATCAATATCTTCACCAACACCATCTCCTCTCAAACCCTAGTTCATCTCTTGTATTCGATCTTTGTCTCAAAACCTCATATTGGTACCTTTGGGTTGCTAGTTGTGTTGATTACTCATTGTAGTTGATGCTAGTTGGTTTATTCGGTGGAAGATCATATGTTCAGATCCTTAATGCTATTCAATACTCCTCAGATTGGTACCTGTGAATTTTTCTAAGAAAACAAAAGAATTTTTTCATCATTTATGCCATAATTTGTGTCACACAACTCAATTTTGCCAGTAGGAACTTTAACTGCTAAAAAATGACATCACTTTGTTAGGTGCATACTAAAAAATGTCATTGGGCACCATTGGTATCAGCTCATCTCATTCCTGGCCGTCCATTTTACTAATTGGAGCATTTCTAGCCATCAGATTACTGCCCTATTGATCTCCATCACATCGTCAAATTCATGGCCCAGTTGTCCTAAAAGGGCAACTACTCCACAAGAAAAAACGGAGATCTGTTGTTGTTTGGGCTTTCTCCCGGCCTGTATATATGGCTTAGCTTCCATATGGCTAGCTTCGATGTGAGGGCCTGCTGGACCACCAAACCTCCCAAAAAGAATTGTTGTCGATAGTTATAACCAGATCGAGATTGAGATCGAGACACACACACACACACACACACACACACAGAGAGAGAGAGAGAGAGAGAGAGAGAGAGAGAGAGAGAGAGAGAGAGAGAAAGAGGATGGGGATCAGTCCATCCAGCTGCCACGGGTGATGCGAGCGAACCTGATCGATTGATCACTGCCATTGATGCGTGTTGGGATATCCTCCTCATGTGGGCTATGAGGATATTACCATTTGAGGCCTTTTAGGCAGCCCAAAGAGGTGCAGAAGCCCACTACCCATGAGGGTTATGACCTAGGGTCATTTTGGACTTTGCACATGAGTGGATGGGGATGCTTTACCCTCTATCCAACAACCACCACCATGGGTGACGAAAATCAGTTCATCCTCCAGGAGAGAAGAAGAGAGAAAACCATGAGAGCAAGGGAAGAAGAGGAAGATTGAAGGAAGAAGAAAAGGGAGCTCCTCCCCAAGGTTGTGATGGTCCAGATCCACTACCTTGTCCCCTTCAAGCTTCGGTTCCACCATCTTTGGTGAGATTGTTCCAATCCCTAGTTCTTGAGCCCCAATTCTTGTTGTGTTCATCCAAGATTCAGAAATCTTGATGTATGAGATCCTCTAGTGCTGTCTAGAGAAGAACTTGTTGTATCCCACATTTGATAATAGTGGAAGAGGATTTGGGTGGCTTCGGCCCGTGGTTTTCCCCTCAAGTTGAGGGCTCCACGTAAAAATCTGGTGTCTCTTTGTTGATGCTTGCTACTGTCCAGAAACTTACTCCTACCACAAGACACTAGGCTGAGGGGTGTCTTGCCCGCTGAGTAACATTTTCTGCCTCCATATATGCTGCTGCATGTGTTTCCTTCCGTGCTAAGCAATGATCCTTGAGTTAGTACATGACGTGGTGCTGAGATTACTTGTTTCCGCTCCAGTTTTTCATTTAACCACAAGTGCATTTGTGTGCTAATTCCCAACAATGTGAGGCAGACAGAGGCGGGGATCCACCCAGCCACCACGGGTGATGCGAACGATCAATCTGCAAAGGAGAAAATAAAGGTTCTAGCCGACGTGGCGATTCAGGGCCGACGCCTCGTCTAAGCGAAACTGCTCCATCGAGGGAATGTTTCTTCAGTTTCTGCTCATGCATTCATGGCGAGGTATGTATAAATCCTTTCCACTACCTCGTGGTACAGTTGTGTATACAAATGTTGCCTCCCCTACCACTCCTTGTTCACCCTTTACACTCCGGCAGCAGAACCTCCTTCAGCATGATGCTCGGCTAGGTTACCATATATTTCTTTTCAGTTCATGTATGGTTCTTCCACCAAGCAATTACATTATCTTGATATCCTCTCATTCAAAAATTTGTACATACAGGTGATGTTCATGCTGTTGTGGTGGACCGATTTGGGCAAATTTTGGAGCTTGGTGCTGGCATTTTCATAATCTCCAATGGCTTCTAGACAAATAATTGCTCCACACCTTATCTTTTCATGTTTTACCATCCATGTTTTTACACCACACAATTGCTTAGATTATATGTTCCTGAGCAATTATTTGCATTTCTGCAAGATTGTATTGGATGAAGTTATAAGAAAACTTTGTGGAAGAAAAGTAGAGTATAAATGTTTTGTGCATAGAATAAGGGACTATTATTAGGACAGATGAAGAAAATACATCTGGTAAATCAAGTCGACTTTTTGGGCTTTTGGATGGTAAAACATGGATGTTCTTTTCTGCAATTCTTCTTTGGTTCTTAATGCTCTTGTTTGGCTAAACAAATAATTCAAAGTTAAGCAGAAGATGGAATGCCTTGGTTCCTCTTCCTGTAAGCATTTATTTGCTGCTGATCCAACATAATGTATATCCAGTTATCCATATGACTATTGTCCGAGTGAACGGCAAAGTAGAATTTGAGCAGCAGGCTTCCAGTTGTCATTTAGGACAATATAACTGCATCTAAAGCGAGCCCTCTCACGCCCCCTTGATTCCTGGCCGTCACTCATCCCAGCCCTCTCACGCCACTACATAGGACATGTTACAATTAACTCACTGCCTGGAGCAACTAGGTTAAGCAATTTTGGGTTTGTACAATTCCAGAGGGTTTCAAAGTTCCGATTTGGATATCTTATCTAACTAAAGAAAACGATGCTCTGAAATTTAGGTGAGGTTAATACATATGGTAGCGTGTTGCTTCCAGCAAAAAAAATTGTTTGTCAGCACTAGTCTGAACCTCAGATACCATTCAGTTTTTTTGCATTATCTAAGAGCACAACTAGCCCCCATTCTGAGCTTTGGTATAGAGAGTGCATTTGTCAAATGCCAACGCCATGTGGGTTCATACTGTAAGTCTCATTTGTGCTCGAGTAATTCAGGTTTGGGGGGTAATCCTGACAGTGAATAGTTATGCTAAGATCCCAGTGAGCAATTATGCTCATCAATTGGCTGTGGTCTAGATTCCATCTAATTTTGTTCATGTGATTGACTCATCTTTATTTAGTGGATTGCGCACTAAAAGATGTTCACAAAGTTGATGCGATGAACACTCTCTATACTTAGAAAGATGAAATAAAGGATTTTCTACTATAGAAAATCAGTAATAAAACATGTGATTTAGCAATAAAACGTAGGCTTGCATAGTGATTGACTAGCCAATTGCATTGACTTATTTAATTCATTCCATAGAGGTAAAAACAGTACAATAGTCCTTTTTGTACAGCAAATCAGCTTCTTATCATGTATATTCGGTTGTAGAAATATTTCTCTTATGTCATTGCATTTTAATCACTATGTACAAAATTATTACTATTTTCTTGTCATTTTGCAAATTAACTTATCTGTCTTTGTTATTTGCTCATCATATTGTGATATTAGTTGAGTGTGTAATGTATAAACTTTACAGGGTTACTGTAATCTCATGAAGCAAAGGTACCTGCTTCTGTTTAGTTATTACAAAATGACCTATGGTGGAAATCACCATCAAATTGAGGATTATTTGTTCAGATTTTTTTTGACTTTCTGTTGGCATGTCAAATTGCTTGCAAGATTTCCTAGATCCTTGCAATTCAAGTGTGATAGATGATCAATTGAACACCTATATAACTTGTCAAGTGGATTTAAATCACTGAAGGAGGTTTGGCGAAGATTTAAAAATTCTTGCTACCTACCAACTCTGGTGCAAAATGACAAGTACTCTTCCATTATTTTTGAAAACAATATCATGTCTTGGTTTAGAAGATCTCATCTACGTCATTATTCTTTGACGGCAAGTTAGGAAGACCGTCTTACTTTGATCCTTGGCAGTGACACTGATAGGTAGATCAACAACAAAGTTTTGATGATATATGATTGTTTGCGTGATCAAGGTCTTGTGTAGTGTGTGCTTGATATGGTTGTATGGCATGTAAAACATTAAGTTATGTGAAATGTTTTGCGTAAAGCCGAGAGTTAGGTTTTGTTTTATAAAATTTTCAAAGGAGTTTGTTACAATTTTATATAATTATTAATTTTATTTGACTTGTCTCTGAACTCTAATATTCACTTAATAATTTGAACACAAAGTAATGCGTACTAACTTGCTTCTACAATCTTCTTCCAAAACTTCAAAAAATGATTGACTTACACTAACACTTGTGAGGAGTAAGCAAGCAAATAAGTTTATAAGAAAATAAAAACATTGTTGGGATCAAGTGAGACTCACACGTTATTGTATTGAAATAGAGCGAGCGCTAACATGTCGGTCCATAGGTATTTATGTCACTATAACATGGCAAACTAGATCATCAAAGATGCGTGTTGCTGCGTCCGTCCATTTTCTCAATAAAATGATAGGTAATTAGTACAAAATCTGGGGGGCACACTTATCATTATGTGATAGAGAGAGTTGGCATGTGGTTTATAGGTATTTTTGTTCGATAACATGATCAATGGGTTTGACCTGACAATAACTATGTCTAATGGTATTTTTGATAAAACATCTAATGGAACGATGTCATTTAGATATGTAATGGTATTTTTGAGTAAGTATCTCACGGAACGATGACACTTTTAAGCAGTTGCAATTTCTAATAGCCTGAGTAGTGGGACACAACTAGTGGCATAAATGATAACCCCCCCCCCCTCCAAAAAAACTCTAGTCACATGGACAATATGTTTTTATCATAAACGAGTGGCTAGAGGATTCGTACCAGAGGATATGCGAGGGAAAGGTCCCTCCATATATTTTCTATTACAAATATGTTTTTTTTTCAATGGGCAATATGAATATCGTTAGAGCATCTATAGACGGACTTGGCAAATCCGACCTCTCAAATGCCCGCGGACGCGCCCGGTCACCTCTCAAAAAACACATTCTACATCTGAATACCTCAAATTAGAAACCTCAAATCCATATTATCACATGCAACATGAAACCTAATCTACGCGAAGCTTGTCCGATTCCGCTCCTGGCTCGCCCGGCTCCGCCCTGGCCATGTCCGGTGGCCGGCTGCGCTCCTCAAACTGTTGGGCCGGTCACCGACAAGGTAGGGCAGGGCATGGGACACGAGCTGGCTCACGGGACTCAAGGCCCCGCCGTCTCCCATGCCCTACTCTTCCTCGTCGGAGACCGGAACCCGAGCGATGCTGGTGGACGTCAGATCAATGACGGATCCATCCAGGGACGAGCCGCCCATGTCCACCATGATGCGGTTGTGGCACCCGGACTGATGCACCATACAGGGCGTCAGAGAATGCGACTCCGCCTCGCCGACTTCCGTTGTTGCGAGGGTTGTCGCCGCCTCCCGCGCCCGATGCCTTGCACGGCGGGCACGGCGTGCCATGGCCTCGTCAGACGAGGCCCATGGTGCGTCCCGATGCTCGGAGCGCCACCATAGGGGTTGCACGTCTCCGTGTTTGGACGCCAGACGGACCGCACGGCCTTTGGCGGGGCAGCTATGGCCGGCCTAGCGCAGGATCCATGCCCCGTTTGGGCGGACGCAATGGATTCCCGACGGATGGAGTCTGAGCGCAGTCATCCACGGGCCTCCTCCCGGGCGCGGTGGAGCACAAGCCGGACGACCATGTCCTCCTAGGGGTCGCGCGGGATGAGCTCGGGGTCGACGGATCTGGAGGTGAAGGACTCAGATCCACTGCTCGCCATGCCAGAGATGACCGGAAGGAGCCGGAGATGAGAATGGGTGGCAAAGGGGAGTGGAGGGGAGGGGAGTGAAGTGTGTATGTTATGGTCTGGCGAGCAGATGGGGAGGATTTTATGTGGGGTCGGGTGGGCCAGCGTGGGTCGGGTCCGACGTGGCGGGCGTGCCCGGGCGCCCCTGTATCTGCCCCATATTTGGGCTGGATATGGGGGGTGCCGGTAAGCCTGGGCATTTGAGGGTCCTTTTAGAGGCCCGTCTGGGTCAAAAAATCATGATTGGGCAGTAACCAGGCGGCCTGCCCGGACTTCTGAGATGGGTTTGAAGGATCCAGTTGTAGATGCTCTTATTCCACCATCAGGAAAAGTTAGTGACCATTGACAACTGGGGACACCACCTCAAAGCAAAGGGAGCAACCATACCATAAGAACACCTACAATCGACTTGGCAAATCGGCCACTCAAACGCCCGCGGACGCGCCCGGGCGCGTCCGCGTGCATTGACCGGGCACCCCTCAAATTTCCACACATGTAGCCGGACATCTCACAATAGATCCTCAAATCCATACAAAGACATGCAACCTAAAATAAACCTACGTACTATGTCGATCACCTAGCTACTCATCGTCGGAGATGTCGATGATATCCATGCCCGGCTCCGGCGACATGGGCAGCAGCTGCAGCTCCGGCGCCTCCGGCTGCTCCGCTCCAGCCTCCTCCGCCTCTATCTCCGTGCCGATTTCGGTGAAGAGCGCGTTGATACGTCTCCAATGTATCTATAATTTTTTATTGTTCCATGCTATTATATTACCTGTTTTGGATGTTTATGGGCTTTACTTTACAGTTTTATATCATTTTTGGGACTAACCTACTAACCGGAGGCCCAGCCCGAATTGCTGGTTTTTGCCTATTTCAGTATATCGAGAAAAGGAATATCAAATGGAGTCCAAATGGAATGAAACCTTCGGGAATGATCTTTTT
The DNA here is from genome assembly GCF_002162155.2 of Triticum dicoccoides. Lineage (NCBI taxonomy): Eukaryota > Viridiplantae > Streptophyta > Magnoliopsida > Poales > Poaceae > Triticum > Triticum dicoccoides. The sequence continues at coordinate 641,980,456 of NC_041385.1, read as the reverse complement.
GGAACAAATGCCAACCGGGAGACTTGGAGTGGACGTCAAGCAACAAACAAGGCGGCCACGAGGGTGCCCGGCGTGCCCCCTGGGGGTGGGCACGCCCCCCACCCTCGTGGGCCCCTCAATCGTCCACTGACGTACTTCTTCCTCCTATATATACACATGTACCCTGAAACCATCAGAAGCGACCACGAAAACCTAATTCCACCGCCACAACCTTCTGTATCCGCGAGATCCCATCTTGGAGCCGTCGTTGGCGCTCCGCCGGAGGGGGAATCCACCATGGAGGGCCTCTACATCATCACCAAGGCCTCTCCGATGAGTTGTGAGTAGTTTACCACAGACCTTCGGGTCCATAATTATTAGCTAGATGGCTTCTTCTCTCTCTTTGATTCTCAATACAAAGTTCTCCTTCCTCTTCTTAGAGATCTATTCCATGTAACTCTTTTTGCGGTGTGTTTAACGAGATCCGATGAATTGTGGGTTTATGATCAAGTTTATCTATGAGAAATATTTGAATCTCCTCTGAATTCTTTTATGTATGATTGGTTATATTTGCAAGTCTCTTTGAATTATCAGTTTTGTTTGGCCTACTAGATTGATCTTTCTTGCCATGGGAGAAGTGCTTAGCTTCGGGTTCAATCTTGCGGTGTCCTTTCCCAGTGACAGTAGGGGCAGCAAGGCACGCATTGTATTGTTGCCATCGAGGATAAAAAGATGGGGTTTATATCATATTGCATGAGTTTATTCCTCTACATCATGTCATCTTTCTTAATGCGTTACTCTGTTCTTCATGAACTTAATACTCTAGATGCAGGCAGGAGTCGGTCGATGTGTGGAGTAATAGTAGTAGATGCAGGCAGGAGTCGATCTACATGTTATGGACGTGATGCCTATATACATGATCATGCCTAGATAATCTCATAACTATGCACTTTTCTATCAATGGCTCGACAGTAATTTGTTCACCCACCGTAATACTTATGCTATCTTCAGAGAAGCCACTAGTGAAACCTATGGCCCCCAGGTCTATCTTTTATCATATAAGTTTACCATCTACTTTTATTTGCATCTTTTAATTTCCAATCTATATCATAAAAATACCAAAAATATTTATCTTATCATATTATCTATCAGATCTCACTTTTGCAAGTTTCCATGAAGGGATTTACAACCTCTTTATCGCGTTGGTTGCGAGATTTTTGTTTGTTTGTGTAGGTGCGTGGGACTTTTGAGGAGCCTCCTATTGGATTGATACCTTGGTTCTCAAAAACTGAGGGAAATACTTACGCTAGTGTGCTGCATCACCCTTTCCTCTTCAAGGAAAACCAACGCAAGCTCGAGACGTAGCAAGAAGGATTTGTGGCGCCGTTGCCGGGGAGGTCTTTGCTCAAGTCAAGACATACCAAGTACCCATAACAAACTCATCTCCCTCACATTACATTATTTGCCATTTGCCTCTCGTTTTCCTCTCCCCCACTTCACCCTTGCCATTTTATTCGCCCTCTCTTTCCCGTTCTCCTCTCTCTTTCGCTTGCCTCTTGTGTGCCCGTTTGCCCTTATGGCTTTGCCTAAGAACGTTGATCTTCACCTTAAAAGGTTAGAGGATATTGAATCAAATATTAGAAGCTTTATGACTTTACAATTTGAGCATAATAATTTCTTTAGAAATGAGCTTAAAGAGCAAAAGAATTTTCTAGGTTTCATGAATAAAGAGCTTGATGATTTATCTAAGGAATTTCATGGTTTAAATGCTCAAATTGCTCGTATCGGAAAATCCTTAGCCCAAATTTCTGATAAGCAAGCCACCTTAGTTAATAAGATGGCTGCCAAACCAGAAGGGCTAGGAGAAAATAATGATGAAGATCTAAAAGTTATTGATGTGTCCCCTATTAAATCTTTGTTCTGCAATATGAATCTTGATAATGATGGGACTAGAAGTGAATCAACTTTAGTTAAAAAGCGTTCCGATGATTTGGAGTATTATGATCTTGATGCTAAAATTGGTAAAAGTGGGATTGAAGAAATTAAAACTTTGAATAGTAATGAACCCACCACTTTGGATTACAATAAATTTAATTTCTCTTTAATAGATTGTATTTCCTTGTTGCAATCTGTGTTGAATTCTCCATGCTTATAGCCAAAATAAAGCTTTTACTAAACATAGCGTTGATGCTATGATGCAATCTTATGAGGAAAAACTTAATTTGGAAGTTTATATACCTAGAAAACTTTATGATGAGTGGAAACCTACTATAAAAATTAAAATTAAAGATCATGAATGCTATGCTTTGTGTGATTTGGGTGCTAGTGTTTCCACGATTCTGAAAACTTTATGTGATATGCTAGGTTTCCATGAATTTGATGATTATTCTTTAAACTTGTACCTTGCGGATTTCACCATTAAGAAACCTATGGGAAGGCTCAATGATGTTCTTATTGTTGCAAATAGGAACTATGTTCCCGTAGATTTTATCGTTCTTGATATTGATTGCAATCTTTTGTGTCCTATTATTCTTGGTAGGCCTTTCCTTAGAACGATTGGTGCAATTATTGATATGAAGGTAGGGAATATTAGATTCCAATTTCTGTTAAGGAAAGGCATGGAACACTTCCCTAGAAAGAAATTTAAATTACCATATGAATCTATTATGCGAGCCACTTATGAATTGAATGCCAAAGATGGCAATACTTAGATCTATTCTCACTTTTATGCCTAGCTAGGGGCGTTAAACGATAGCGCTTGTTTGGAGGCAACCCAATTTTATTTTTGTTCCTTTTTAGTAATAAATAATTTATTTAGTCTCTGGTTAGATTTGTTTTTTATGTTTTAATTAGTGTTTGTGCCAAGTATAGGATAACCTATGGTGAAAGTTAATTTGATTCTGGTGAAAAACAGAAACTTTACGCTCAAGAGAAAAAAATCAATAAATCACAGAATCGTACTTTTGCGTTGATTCTTTTTGCTGTTGATCAATAGACAAATTTCCTAGAATTTCCTATTTTGGTAGGATTTTTGGAGTTCCATAAGTATTCGAAAGTTACAGACTGCTATAGACTGTTCTGTTTTTGACAGATTCTCTTTTTTGTGTGTTGTTTGCTTATTTTGATGCATCTATGGCTAGTATCGGGGGTATGAACCATAGAGAAGTTGGAATACAGTAGGTTTAACACCAATATAAATAAAGAATGAGTTCATTACAGTACCTTATGTGGTGGTTTTTCTTTCTTGCACGAACGGAGCTTATGAGATTTCCTGTTGAGTTTTGTGTTGTGAAGTTTTCAAGTTTTGGGTAAAGATTTGATGGACTATGGAATAAGGAGTGGAAAAAGCCTAAGCTTTGGGATGCCCATGGCACCCCAATATATTCAAGGATAACCAAAAGTCTAAGCTTGGGGATGCCCCGGAAAGCATCCCCTCTTTCGTCTTCGTCTATCGGTAACTTTACTTGGAGCTATATTTTTATTTACCACATGATATGTGTTTTGCTTGGAGCGTCTTGTATGATATTAGTCTTTTCTTTCTAGATTTCCACAATAATCCTTGCTGTACACACCTATTGGGAGAGAAATACTTGATTTGGAATTTATTAGAATACTCTATGTGCTTCACTTATATCTTTTGAGCTAGATAGTTTTGCTCTAGTACTTCACTTATATCTTTTAGAGCATGGCGGTGGTTTAATTTTGTAGAAATTTTTGATCTCTAATGCTTCACTTATATTATTTTGAGAGTCTTTTAGAACAACATGGTATTTGCTATGGTTATAGAATTGGCCCTAGAATGATGGGCATCCAAGTTGGGTATAATAAAAACTATCATAGAAAGTGAATTGGATGCTATGATCAATTCGATGCTTGATAATTGTTTTGAGATATGAGGATGGTGATATTAGAGTCATGCTAGTGGGGTAATTATGAATTTAAGGAATACTTGTGTTGAAGTTTGTGATTACCGTAGCATGCACGTATGGTGAACCGCTTTGTGATGAAGTTGGAGCACGATTTATTTATTGATTGTCTTCCTTATGAGGGGCGGTCGGGGACAAGCGATGGTATTTTCCTACCAATCTATCCCCCTAGGAGCATGCGTGTAGTGCTTGGTTTTTGATTACTTGTAGATTTTTGCAATAAGTATATGAGTTCTTTATGACTAATGTTGAGTCCATGGATTATACACACTCTCTCCATTCCACCATTGCTAGGCTCTTTTGTGCCGCGCAACTTTCTACCATACACCCACCATATACCTTCCTCAAAACAGCCACCAAACCTACCTATTATGGCATTTCCATAGCCATTCCGAGATATATTGCCATGCAACTTTCCACCGTTTCGTTTATTATGACACGCATCATCATTGTCATATTGCTCTTGTATGATCATGTAGTTGACATCGTATTTGTGGAAAGGCCACCATCATGATTTCCATACATGCCACTCTTGGTTCATTGCATATCCCGGTACACTGCCAGAGGCATTCATATAGAGTCATATCTTGTTCTAAGTATCGAGTTGTAATCTTGAGTTGTAAGTAAATAAAAGTGTGATGATCTTCATTATTAGAGCATTGTCCCAAGTGAGGAAAGGATGATGGAGACTATGATTCCCCCACAAGTCGGGATGAGACTTCAGACTTTACAAAAAAGGCCAAAAAAAGAAAAAGGCCAAATAAGAAAAACAAATAAAAAAATGAGAAGGGACAATGATACTACCCTTTTACCACACTTGTGCTTCAAAGTAGCACCATGATCTTCATAATAGAGAGTCTCATATGTTATCACTTTCATATACTAGTGGGCATTTTTCATTACAGAACTTGGCTTGTATATTCCAATGATGGGCTTCCTCAAAATGCCCTAGGTCTTCGTGAGCAAGCAAGTTGGATGCACACCCACTTAGTTTCTTTTGTTGAGCTTTCATACATTTATAGCTCTAGTGCATCTATTGCATGGAAATCCCTACTCACTCACATTGATATCTATTAATGGGCATCTCCATAGCCCGTTGACACACCTAGTTGATGTGAGACTATCTTCCTCTTTTTGTCTTCTCCACAACCACCATTCTATTCCACATATAGTGCTATGTCCATGGCTCATGCTCATGTATTGCGTGAAAGTTGAAAAAGTTTGAGAATACTAAACACTACAAAAAATACACTTCTGTGATGATACGTGTTTGTCACAGTAGGTCGCGTTTTCTGTCATGGATGTACATCCATGACGATTTTATGACAGAATCAAGATAGTCATACATGTGCTGTCATAGAAGTGTTCCATGACATTACCAAAATTATCATCATGGAAGTGTCCACTTCCATGATGATATATCGCGTGTCACAGAAGTGCTTTCGTCAAGGGTGACCGACATGTGGCATCCACCGTAACGGAACACCGTTAAGCTATCGGGTCGGATTTGGGATCCGATAACCCGTTAACAGCCACGACCAATACCAATTTTCCACATGTAAAATTCTCATTGGCTCACGGATACACGCGTCAGCTCCGTGTTGGCACAGGTGTCACTCATCCAACGGTCGAGATGGGCCTATGATATGTTGACATGTGGACTGGCCCAAAAGTGGCCCACAAAGTTTAAATGGGCCAGCCCAACCGAAGGCCCATAATATTTAGCGGGCCATAATGGGCCGGCCCAGCTAAAGGCCCGCACGAATTTGCAGACCATAATGGGCCGGCCCAGCTAAAGGCCCACAAGATTTTGCGGACCACAATCGGCCGACCCAGCTAAAGGCCCACAAGATTCTGCAGACCATAATGGGCCGGCCCAGCTAAAGGCCCAACATTCTTTGTCAAATCGGCCCGTCAATGGCCTATCCTAAACTTGTCATCAACGTGGCCCATGGTCACTTTTGGTCCGTTAATTGTCCGCTAAGTAATTGGGCCGAATTACGACCTGGTTTATTTCCGGCCTGCTAAAGGTCCGGCTTCATTTGGGCCCATTTACAGGCCATCAAAACTTTCGGCCCATAAACGACCGTGAAGGATTTGGGTCATATTCGGCCATGTCTGACATTCGGCCTGTTAGAGGCCCACTATAGATTTGGGCCACTTTCGGCCTGTCGTCATTTTCGGCCTGTTAACGCCGGACGTAAACCATGGGCCATATGTGGCCCAACGTCATATCGGGCCCATTAACGACCCATACAAAAATGACGATAATCTAGCCTGACCAAAGTTCCGGCCTGTTAAAGGCCCGTGTATTAGGTCGGCGCATTTACGACCCATCCGAATTTCGGCCTGCCAAAGATCCACGTCGTAAATGGGCCACCATTTCGGCCTGCTAAGTCCAGTGGGTTATTTGGCACAATCAGGGCCCAATCTCACTTTCGGTCTATTAAAGACCCATGTTTTTTATGGGCTCGAGATATTTACACCTGTAAACGGCCTAATTTTACTGAGGGCCCAAATTATGTTTAGGCTTGTTAAAGGCCCACTATGGGCACAGGCCTACCAGAAAAATATGAAAGCTTATGCTGATTTAGGCCCAGATATTTTTAGTGGGCTACATGCCAATTTTGGCCCGTAATCGTTTTTAGCCCAATTGGAATGGGCCCGACGAATGTTGGCGTGTTGGGCTCCTACGAAGCTTTCAGCCGAATACATTACTAAGATAAACCTACACTATACAAAAATAGCATCATAATTACTGCAACCTGTGGCAGCATCATAAATGTTGTATCACAACAAAAAAAATTCCAACCATACAACAAAAGGCCTGTTGGCATAAACTTTACAATCCTTCTAGATAAAAGCACCATCAGATGTATAGAAGCACATATCATTTGACCTGAGTGCTAATGTTTCAGGCTGTAGAATCTGATGGAGCAGCATGATCTCCACCTTTTTCCGCCATTGCTCTTGAACAACGAAGCGAATGTCTGATAGTATGGTTTCAAAACCATTCATATCTTGACGACATTTCTCAACCACTATTCTTGTTTCTGAAACAACGTCCATTAGGGATTGGACTTGTGTCTGGAGCACAGATATATCACTCTGTCTAGCAGGAAGATTTTGTTCAGGAGGTGATTTGGACGAGGTTACCTTGACAACCAACCCAGAATTACGCAGGAAGGTGCTTTTTGCACTGTTAGTGGAGAGGTACTGACGCACTGCAGCATGAGGTGACATTGTGCCTATAGTAGCCTCATCACCTTCAGGTGGTTGTGGTTGTTCAATCATTTGATCCATAGCTTCCTGAAAGTTTGAACTTGTAGATTAGTGTACCAGATAAGTTACTGATGAGAAAAAAACAAACAAAGTAGGTTAAACGTTTATACATAACTTATTTTGGTGAACTATTGTAATACATTAGCATGTATTGTAGTGCCAACTACATAATAAAATCACTTTCGGAACATATGTCCATGTAGCATGCCTACTGTATTGTCTATTTCCTCACATTCGTTGACATCTAAGGATAAAGAGACATGGTTTAAAGTAGGATGAACATAGTATGACATCATTCATATCATGGACAAACAGATAGAAAACAAACATGCTATTTTATCATTGTGTGAGCATGTGAACATAACAACTAGATTACAGATCAAGACCAAAAGAATATCCTTCATCTCTTTTAAACCATGTAAGGTGAAATGATACGTTAAGACAACTGTGTATAAAAGTGAACAGAGTAACTGACATTGGTTGCAAACCAAGTAGTTAAATGAACACATCACAATACCAATCAATTCAAGGCAGGAGGAGTAAGGACTTACAACAACGGCTTGAACTCGTGTGCTCATGCCCTTCATCTTGATGGTGTGGCAATCCTTGAAGATTTCCACTGCATTCGGTTCAGGTTCTTTTTGGTCCGCACGGGCTTTCCTCTGTATTTGGAACAAGTCAATATAGATACGATAATATGGCACACAAAAAAGAAGGAAGTAGCAGCTATTTACAAGAGCCTCGCAGTGTGCAATATAGCTACAAGATCTTGTTGTCTGTTGGAATTTCACTTTAGAACGGTTGGTTTTGTTCTTCAAACAGTTAGCCTGGAACAAGATACACTTGTAAGGCACATACATAAATACAAGTTCAATATGTGGTCTGATCAAATACATATAGCCTACCTGATACTTTGGATCAGACCAGTGTTTAACAAGGGTTGTCCAGTCTTCATTTGTAATATATTCCACTAGAGATGTTTGGGCGATTTCATTGTTAGCCTTGCCTTCAAAGTGAGATTTTCTAAGGTGGTACCAATACTGTCGCAGAGCAGACTGAAAAACATGAGTGCATGCTTGTTTAGTTGCATCATCTTTCGGATCCAACTTGAACCTCATCTATTGAAAAAAGAATGTGAGTCTTATTAGGAGGAAGCTAGAAAGTATGGGACTGTGACGCCCCGAGACCGACGCTCCAGAAGACTTCCAGCTATTCCGAGTTTCGCCGTGTGTTTTATTTGCTTGTTGCATTGCATCATGTCATCTCTTGCATTGCATCGTTTCATCATGCCATCATATCATTAATTTTTATAACTCTTCTAAATAAATTGTATGGATCCTCGGTCCATTTAAATTGAGGGATATTCACAATGGTGATTTCTCTTTATAACATACCCTCCCGATATTTAGGGAGATATTATAAAATATTCCATTGTTTTGGAATCACCCATGAACCCACTTGCATATTAAATCCCTTGGCCTTTTCTTCTTCAAGTTTTGACTCTCTAACCTTGCCAATAATTCTTTTACCATTTTCCGGAGCTCCACCAAAAATCCGAACATTTTTGGACCTTCCTTTTATCAAGTCCTAGTTTAAACCCATTTGAATTAAATTCAAATGAGTTTGAATTTACATCTTTCATTCATGCCTTTTTTCTATTTTCTCGAAACAAGCGCATTTATGCGAGTCCAGGAAAATTACCCCCATGCTCAAATTATTTCTCCAACCCTTTCTTTATCTCCTTTTTCTTTCTTTGCTATTTACTGCTTTTGGTAAATAAAAGAGAGAGGGAGAAGAGAGCCCAGCCAGGCCTCTTAGGCCCGACCAACTAAGCCGGCCCAAGGCCCGGCCGCCCCCACCAGGTCTAACCCTAGGTCGATCGATCCCCATCTCTCGATCCGCTCTCCCTCTCGTTCCCTCATGCCACCACTCACACACGCACATCACCAGGGAGAGCCCAGCGCTCGATCCCCTCCTCCCTCGTTGCGCCGTCGCAGAGAGAGAGAGAGAGAGAGAGAGAGAGAGAGAGAGAGAGAGAGAGGAGCGCCGCGTGCCCACGTCTCCTTCCTTGATGCCGGCGAGTCCAGGCCGCCGCCGCGCCTTCTTGCCTCCCCTTGCGCCGACCAGCGAGCGCCGCCGCCCTTAACCCTCCTCGCCGTCGTCCATGGCCATGCCGCCTCAGCACCTCCGCCGGCCTCGGCCTCCCGCGGTTGCCCTGCTGCTGGCGCCCCTGCCTCGCGTCGCCCTCCGTCGTCAAGCGCCGCCCCTGTCCGGATTCGTCAGGCCCTGCCATGGCCGCGCCTCCCCTGCTTCGAGCCAAGGCCGACGCCGGCCACTTTGTCCATGCCGCCCCATGGAGGCCTAAGCCGCCGACCTCGCCGGGCCTCCACCTCTGTCCCATGGCCGCATCCATGCTCTGGATCGAGAGGAGCTCGATCCCGAGCGCTTTCTGCCCGTCCATGCCGCCGTGGCCCCTTTGTTCCTCGCCCCGCTGCCGCACCGTCTTCTTCACTTCCTGCCATCGAGCGCAGCTCTGCCCTTGCTTTGTCCTCTGCCGCTGGTTTCGTGCACCTCCGCTGCCGGTTGCATGGATGCCAAGATCCCTTCGTTTTTGCCAAGTCGCGGCAACCAGTAGCGCCCAAGGACGCCTTCGTGGATTTCGCCAAGTTCACCGAAGGCCTAGTACGACTACAGGACCGGAACGCCAAGTACCTCTATGCACGGATACGCAAGACCGTCTCGGATATCGCCAAGTACCACGACAATATGAGTACAACTACCGTCGACCCTCGAAGACCCCGTGGACCCCGAACATCTACGGATCATGAACAACTACTTCATCTACGAGATGTACCACTACCGTCGCCAAGATCGCGAGTACCTCTACCGTTGCTGCGAATGACTACTTCCACGACGTCCGTGAACCACTACTTCCACTACGACCGCTACGAGAACGTCTACTTCCTCTACATCGTATCGAACTCGACCCGCTCCGAAAATGCACACTTCGAAGGTATAACCCCGAGACGACCGCCCGTAAACGAATGCTTGAGTGTTGTATGAGATGAACCGTATGTTTGCATCGTGCCCGTTTGTTTCGTGCACGTTCCTTCCTCGTTTGCCATGCCGACATCCCGTGGGAACCCGGTAGCCGGGATCACCCCACCATCTTGCATGACTCGCTCACGTCACACTTCCTTTTGCACCGGTACCTCCATGAGTTATCGGAACCGATATGTTGCCATGGCACCATTTTCGTTTCACCGCCGTGGCACCTTTTTCCTTCCGCCATGGCGACAAATGCCTCGTAACATGCTCATGTCAACATTTTCATAAAATTGCATAAAACTTGTATATGTCATCCGCATCATGATAACAACATTTAAAATGTTTAAAATTGTGTTTGTGTTAAATTGCTAAATGACATATGTGGATTTTCCGGAATGGTTGTTTGTTGTTCTGGCCTCATTTAAACTTGCTTAAATAGTTAGTTTACTTATGCTTCACCCCTTGCCATGTTAATTAACATTTAATAATTGTTGAGTATCTTAACCGAGAGTAAACTAAATAATTTGATGTGGTGTTTCATCAATATGCAACTCGTTGCATATTGAGCTCCACTTAACTTGTAGTATTGTTTGTTGCACTTTGCCCTGCCATGCCTCATTAAACCGGACATGCATCATACTTGTTTGTGCATCATGACATGTTTATGCTCGTGTGTTTACCATGTTGTTTACTTCTTTCCGGTTTGCTTCTCTCGTTAGCTTCGGTTTCGTTCCGGAGTTGTGAGGATTCGTTCGACTACGTCCATTTGTCTTCTTCGTGGACTCGTTCTTCTTCCTATCGGGATTTCAGGCAAGATGACTATTACCCTCGATATCACTTCTATCTTTGCTTGCTAGTTGCTCCGTTCTATCGCTATGTTGCGCTACCTATCACTTGTTTACCATGCCTCCCATATTGCCATGTCAGCCTCTAACCTTTTTCACCCTTCCTAGCAAACCGTTGTTTGGCTATGTTACCGCTTTTGCCCAGCCCATCTTATAGCGTTGTTAGTTGCAGGTGAAGTTGAAGATTTCTCCATGGTGGACAGGATTATGTTGGGATATCACAATATCTCTTATATTATTAATGCATCTATATACTTGGTAAAGGGTGGAAGACTCGGCCTTATGCCTGCTGTTTTGTTCCACTCTTGCCGCCCTAGTTTCCGTCATACCGGTGTTATGTTCCCGGATTTTGCGTTCCTTACGCGGTTGGGTGATTTATGGGACCCCCTTGACAGTTCGCTTTGAATAAAACTCCTCCAGCAAGGCCCAACCTTGGTTTTACCATTTGCCTACCTAAGCCTTTTTCCCTTGGGTTCTGCAGACTCAAGGGTCATCTTTATTTTACCCCCCCCCCGGGCCAGTGCTCGTCGTGAGTGTTGGTCCAACCTGTCAACCACCGGTGGCCACTAGGGGCAACTCTGGGCTGGCCTATCGGAAGTTTGGACAATCCAGTGTGCCCTGAGAACGAGATATGTGCAGATCCTATCGGGATTTGTCAGCACAGCGGGAGGCTTTGCTGGTCTTGTTTTACCATTATCGAAATGTCTTGTAAACCGGGATTCCGGGTCTGATCGGGTCTTCCTGGGAGAAGGTATATCCTTCGTTGATTGCGAGAGCTTATCATGGGCTAAGTTGGGACACCCCTGCAGGGTATAAACTTTCGAAAGCCGTGCCCGTGGTTATGTGGCAGATGGGAATTTGTTAATGTTCGGTTGTAGATAACTTGACACCAGATCCGAATTAAAACACATCAACCGCGTGTTTAGCCGTGATGGTCTCTTTTCGGCGGAGTCCGGGAAGTGAACACGGTTTTGGGTTATGTTTGACGTAAGTAGGAGTTCAGGATCACTTCTTGATCATTGCTAGCTTCACGACCGTTCCGTTTCTTCTCTTCTCGCTCTTATTTGCGTATGTTAGCCACCATATTTGCTTAGTGCTTGCCGCAACTCCACCTCATTACCACTTCCTACCCATAAGCTTAAATAGTCTTGATCTCGCGGGTTTTGAGATTGCCGAGTCCTCGTGACTCACCAGATACTATCACAATAGTTGCAGGTGCCGATGATACCAGTGCAGGTGATGCAACCGAGCTCAGATGGGAGCTCAACGAAGACCTTGGTCGTTGCTATGTTTCGTTTCATGTTGATTAGTAGTCGAGCCCAGTTGGGGACGATCGGGGATCTAGCAGTTGGGTTATCTTCTTTTCTTTTGGTTTTGTCCGTAGTCGGACTATGTGTGTACTCTGAATGATGTATGAATTATATGTTCATTGTGTGAAGTGGCGATTGTAAGCCAACTCTTTATCCCAGTCTTGTTCATTACATGGGATTGTGTGAAGATGACCCTTCTTGCGACAAAACCACAATGCGGTTATGCCTCTAAGTCGTGCTTCGACATGTGGGAGATATAGCCGCATCGTGGGTGTTACAGGGACAGAGCAAGACAATATTACTAATGTTGGAAATATGCCCTAGAGGCAATAATAAATTAGTTATTATTATATTTCCTTATTCATGATAATTGTTTATTATCCATGCTATAATTGTATTGATAGGAATCTCAGATACATGTGTGGGTACATAGACAACACCATGTCCCTAGTAAGCCTCTAGTTAACTAGCTCGTTGATCAATAGATGGTTACGGTGTCCTGACCATGGACATTGGATGCCGTTGATAACAGGATCACATCATTAGGAGAATGATGTGATGGACAAGACCCAATCCTAAGCCTAGCACAAAGATCGTGTAGTTCGTATGCTAAAGCTTTTATAATGTCAAGTATCATTTCCTTAGACCATGAGATTGTGCAACTCCCGGATACCGTAGGAATGCTTTGGGTGCACCAAACGTCACAACGTAACTGGGTGTCTATAAAGGTGCACTAAAGGTATCTCTGAAAGTGTCTGTTGGGTTGGCACAAATCGAGACTGGGATTTGTCACTCCGGTTGACGGAGAGGTATCTCTGGGCCCACTCGGTAGGACATCATCATAATGTGCACAATGTGACCAAGGGGTTGATCACGGGATGATGTGTTACGGAACGAGTAAAGAGATTTGCCGGTAACGAGATTGAACAAGGTATCGGCATACCGATGATCGAATCTCGGGCAAGTACAATACCGCTAGACAAAAGGAATTGTATACAGGATCGATTGAGTACTTGACATCGTGGTTCATCCGATGAGATCATCATGGAACATGTGGGAGCCAACATGGGTATCCAGATCCCGCTGTTGGTTATTGACCGGAGAACGTCTCAGTCATGTCTGCATGGTTCCCGAACCCGTAGGGTCTACACACTTAAGGTTCGATGACGCTAGGGTTATAAAGGAAGTTTGCATGTGGTTACTGAATGTTGTTCGGAGTCCCGGATGAGATCCCGGACGTCACGAGGAGTTCCGGAATGGTCCGGAGGTAAAGATTTATATAGGGGAAGTCCTGTTTTGGTCACCGGAAAAGTTTCGGGTTTTATCGGTAACGTACCGGGACCACTGGGAGGGTTCCGGGGGTCCACCAAGTGGGGCCACCGGCCCCGGTGGGCTGCATGGGCCAAGTGTGGGAGGGGACCAGCCCCAGGTGGGCTGGTGCGCCCCCCCACAAGGGCCCAAGGCGCCTAGGGTTGGGGGAGGGGGCGCACCCACCTAACTTGGGGGGCAAGTTTCCCCTCTTCCACCCCCTTGGCCGCCACCCTAGATGGGATTGGGGCTACCGCACCCCTTGGGGTGGAAACCCTAGAGGGGGCGCACCCCTCTCCCTCTCCCCTATATATAGTTGAGGTCCTGAGGGCTGCCAACACATGAGTTTTGACCTCTCCTTGGCGCAGCCCTACCTCTCTCCCTTCTCCTCTTTCGTGGTGCTTGGCGAAGCCCTGCAGGATTGCCACGCTCCTCCACCACCACCACTCCATTATGCTGCTGCTGGATGGAGTCTTCCTCAGCCTCTCCCTCTCTCCTTGCTGGATCAAGGCATGGGAGACGTCACCGGGCTGTACGTGTGTTGAACGCGGAGGTGCCGTCCGTTCGGCACTAGGATCTCCGGTGATTTGGATCACGACGAGTACGACTCCTTCAACCCCGTTCTCTTGAACGCTTCCGCTTAGCGATCTACAAGGGTATGTAGATGCACTCTCCTTCCCCTCGTGGCTGGTTTCTCCGTAGATAGATCTTGGTGACACGTAGGAAAATTTTGAATTTCTGCTACGTTCTCCAATAGTGGCATCATTAGCTAGGTCTATTGCGTAGATTCTATGCACAAGTAGAACACAAAGTAGTTGTGGGCGTTGATTTTGTTCAATATGCTTACCGTTACTAGTCCAATCTTGTTTTGACGGTATTGTGGGATGAAGCGTCCCGGACCGACCTTACACGTACTCTTACGTGAGACAGGTTCCACCGACTGACATGCACTTGGTGCATAAGGTGGCTAGCGGGTGCCAGTCTCTCCCACTTTAGTCGGAACGGATTCGATGAAAAGGGTCCTTATGAAGGGTAAATAGCAATTGGCATATCATGTTGTGGTTTTGCGTAGGTAAGAAACATTCTTGCTAGAAACCCATAGCAGCCACGTAAAACATGCAAACAACAATTAGAGGACGTCTAACTTGTTTTTGCAGGGTATGCTATGTGATGTGATATGGCCAAGAAGAATGTGATGAATGATATGTGATGTATGAGATTGATCATGTTCTTGTAATAGGAATCACGACTTGCATGTCGATGAGTATGGCAACCGGCAGGAGCCATAGGAGTTTTCTTTATTTATTGTATGACCTACGTGTCATTGAACAACGCCATGTAATTACTTTACTTTATTGCTAACCAGTAGCCATAGTAGTAGAAGTAATAAGTTGGCGAGACAACTTCATGGAGACACGATGATGGAGATCATGATGATGGAGATCATGGTGTCATGCCGGTGACGATGATGATCATGGAGCCCCGAAGATGGAGATCAAAAGGAGCAAAATGATATTGGCCATATCATGTCACTATTTGATTGCATGTGATGTTTATCATGTTTATGCATCTTATTTGCTTAGAACGACGGTAGTAAATAAGATGATCCCTCATTAAAATTTCAAGAAAGTGTTCCCCCTAACTGTGCACCGTTGCAGAAGTTCGTCGTTTCGGAGCACCACGTGATGATCGGGTGTGATAGATTCTTATGTTCACATACAACGGGTGTAAGCCAGATTTACACATGTGAAACACTTAGGTTGACTTGACGAGCCTAGCATGTACAGACATGGCCTCGGAACACAAGAGACCGAAAGGTCGAGCATGAGTCGTATAGTAGATACGATCAACATGAAGATGTTCACCGATGATGACTAGTTCGTCTCACGTGATGATCGGACATGGCCTAGTTGACTCGGATCATGTAATCACTTAGATGACTAGAGGGATGTCTATCCGAGTGGGAGTTCATTAGATGAACTTAATTATCCTGAATGTAGTCAAAAGCCCTTTGCAAATTATGTCATAGCTCGCGCTTTAGTTCCACTGTTTAGATATGTTCCTAGAGAAAATATAGTTGAAAGTTGACAATAGCGATTATGCGGACAGTAGAAAGCTTATGTCCTTAATGCACCGCTCAGTGTGCTGAACCCCAAACTTCGTTTGTGGATGTTGCGAACATCAGACATACACGTTTTGATAACTACGTGATAGTTCAGTTAAACGGTTTAGAGTTGAGGCACCAAAGACATTTTCGAAATGTCGCGAAACATATGAGATGTTTCGAGGGCTGAAATTGGATTTTCAGGCTCGTGCCCACGTCAAGAGGTATGAGACCTCCGACAATTTTCTTAGCCTGCAAACTAAGGGAGAAAAGCTCAATCGTTGAGCTTGTGCTCAGATTGTCTGAGTACAACAATCACTTGAATCCAGTGGGAGTTGATCTTCCAGATGAGATAGTGATGTTTCTCCAAAGTCATTGCCACCAAGTTGCTAGAGCTTCGTGATGAACTATAACATATCAGGGATAGATATGATGATCCTTGAGGTATTCGCGATGTTTGACACCGCGAAAGTAGAAATCAAGAAGGAGCATCAATTGTTGATGGTTGGTGAAACCACTAGTTTCAAGAAGGGCAAGGGCAAGAAGGGATACTTCATGAAACGGCAAATCAGCTGCTGCTCTAGTGAAGAAACCCGAGGTTGAACCCAAACCCGCTAAGTGCTTCTGTAATAAAGGGAACAGCCACTGGAGCAGAATTACCCTAGATACTTGGTAGATGAGAAGGCTGGCAAGGTCGATAGCAGTATATTGGATATACATTATGTTAATGTGTACTTTACTAGTACTTCTAGTAGCACCAGGGTATTAGATACCGGTTCGGTTGCTAAGTGTTACTAACCCGAAATAAAAGCTACGGAATGAACGGAGACTAGCTAAAGGTGAGCTGACGATATGTGTTGGAAGTGTTTCCAAGGTTGATGTGATCAAGCATCGCACGCTCCCTCTACCATCGAGATTGGTATTAAACCTAAATAATTGTTACTTGGTGTTTGCGTTGAGCATAGACATGATTGGATTATGTCTATCACAATACGGTTATTCATTTAAGGAGAATAATGATTACTCTGTTTATTTGAATAATGCCTTCAATGGTCTTGCACCTAAAAGGAATGGTTTGTTGAATCTCGATCGTAGTGATACACATTTTCATGCCAAAAGATATAAGATAGTAATGATAGTACCACTTACTTGTGGCACTGCCATGTAAGTCATATTGGTGTAAAATGCATGAAGAAACTCCATGTTGATGGATCTTTGGACTCACTCATTTTAAAAAGGTTTGAGACATGTGAACCATGTCTATTGGTGTATACGCATAAAGAAACTCCATGCAGATGGATCGTTTGGACTCACTTGATTTTGAATCACTTGAGATATGCAAATCATACCACATGGGCAAGATGACTGAAAAGCCTCGTTTTCTGTAAGATGGAACAAGATAGCAACTTGTTGGAAGTAACATATTTGATGTGTGCAGTCCAAGGAGTGCTGAGGCATGCAGTGAGTATTATTATGTTCTTACTTCACAGATGATTCGAGTAGATGTTGAGTATATTTACTTGATGAAACACAAGTCTGAATTATTGAATGGTTCAAGTAATTTCAGAGTGAAGTTGAAGATCATCGTGACAAGAGGATAAAATGTCTATGATATGATCATAGAGATGAGTATCTGAGTTACGAGCTTTGGCACGCAATTAAGACATTGTGGAAATTGTTTCACAATTAATACCGCCTGGAACACCATAGTGTGATGGTGTGTCCGAACATCATAGTTGGACCCTATTGGATATGGTGCGTACCATGATGTCTCTTATCGAATTACCACTATCGTTCATGGGTTAGGCATTAGAGACAACCATATTCACTTTAATAGGGCACCACATAATTCCGTTGAGATGACACCGTGTGAACTATGGTTTAGAGAAACCTAAGCTGTCGTTTCTTGAAAGTTTGGGGCTGCGACGCTTATGTGAAAAGTTTCATCGTGATAAGTGAGGGAGTCCTGGACTAGGGGGTGTCCGGATAGCCGAACTATCATCATCAGCCGGACTCCAAGACTATGAAGATACAAGATTGAAGACTTCGTCCCGTGTCCGGATGGGACTTTCCTTGGCGTGGAAGGCAAGCTTGGCGATACAGATATGTAGATCTCCTACCATTATAACCGAATCTGTGTAACCCTAGCCCTCTCCGATGTCTATATAAACCGGATGGCTTTAGTCCATAGGACGAACAACAATCATACCATAGGCTAGCTTCTAGGGTTTAGCCTCCTTGATCTCGTGGTAGATCTACTCTTGTATCACACATCATCAATATTAATCGAGCAGGACGTAGGGTTTTACCTCCATCAAGAGGGCCCGAACCTGGGTAAAACATCGTGTCCCTTGTCTCCTGTTACCATCCGCCTAGACGCACAGTTCGGGACCCCCTACCCGAGATCCGCCGGTTTTGACACCGACATTGGTGCTTTCATTGAGAGTTCCTCTGTGTCGTCACTGATAGGCTCGATGGCTTCTTCGATCATCAACAACGACGCAGTCCAGGGTGAGACCTTCCTCCCCGGACAGATCTTCGTATTCGGCGGCTTTGCACTGCGGGCCAATTCGCTTGGCCATCTGGAGCAGATCGAAAGCTACGCCCCTGGCCGTCAGGTCAGATTTGGAAGTTTGAACTTCACGGCTGACATCCGCGGGGACTTGATCTTTGATGGATTCGAGCCACAGCCGAGCGCGCCGCACTGTCACGACGGGCATGACTTAGCTCTGCAGCCGGACAGTAACCTGGAGGCCACTCACGAGTCCGCTCCGATCTTCAATTCGGAGCCGGCTGCGCAGATCGGGGACGGGTGGCTAGACACCGCCTCGGGGGCTGCAACCTCTACGGCGATAGAGCCGAACACTGACCTTGTCCCTCATGAAGCTCGTGACTCCGAGGTGCCGGACTCCTTGCCGGACTCTGAACCTCCTGCGCCCCCTCCAATCGAATCCGATTGGGCGCCGGTCATGGAGTTCACCGCTGCGAACATCTTTCAACACTCACCTTTCGGTGACATCTTGAGTTCGCTAAAGTATCTCTCGTTATCAGGAGAGCTCTGGCCGGACTGCGGTCAGGACGGTTGGGATGCGGACGACGAAGAAATTCAAAGCCCACCCACCACCCACTTAGTAGCCTCTGTCGACGATCTAACCGACATGCTAGACTTCGACTCCGAAGACATCGACGGTATGGACGACGATGCCGGAGACGACCAAGAACCAGCACCTACTGGGCACTCGAAAGTCACCTCATCATATGACATATACATGGTGGATATCCCAAAGGATGGGAATGGCGAAGGAACAGCGGAGGATGGCCCCTCCAAGAAACAGCCTAAGCGCCAGCGTCAGTGGCGCCGCTCTAAATCCTGCCACAGCAAGAATGAAGATTCCGGCACCGGAGATAATAACACCCCAGACAGTGCCGAAGACAACCCACTCCAGCAAGATTCAACACAGGAGGACAGAGACGCCATCCCTCATGAGAGAGCGGCAGAAGAAGAGGTAGAGGATTATATGCCTCCCTCCGGAGACGAGGCAAGCCTCAACGACGACGAATTCGTCGTGCCTGAGAATCCCGTCGAACAAGAGCGTTTTAAACGCAGGCTTATGGTCACGGCAAACAGCCTCAAGAAAAAGCAGCAACAGCTTAGAGCTGATCAAGATCTGCTAGCCGACAAATGGACTGAAGTCCTCGCGGCCGAAGAGCATGAGCTCGAACGCCCCTCCAAAAGCTACCCTAAACGCAAGCTGCTCCCCCTATTAGAGGAGGAGGCATATGAACCAGCATCACCAGCAGACAATACGGCTGACCGACCACCCCGTGGTCGCGACAGAGAGGCCTCTAGGCCCTTCACTAGAACCGTACCCCGGCATCGCTCGAAAAGCACAAGGCCACATGGGAACACTCCGGACTTGCGAGATATATTGGAGGATAAGGCAAGACAATCAAGATCGATCTATGGATCGCGTGGGCGCCCCATGATACATGACGACAACTGTCGCGCCGGACACAGTAAGTCCGGCCGGGCCGAACAAAATAGACAAAGCTCTTTTGAGCTCCGTCGTGATATCGCCCAGTACAGAGGCGCCGCACACCCACTATGCTTCACAGATGAAGTAATGGATCATCAAATCCCCGAAGGGTTTAAACCCGTGAATATTGAATCTTACGATGGCACAACAGACCCCGCGGTTTGGATCGAAGACTATCTCCTCCACATCCACATGGCCCGCGGTGACGATCTTCACGCCATCAAATATCTCCGACTCAAACTTAAAGGACCAGCCCGACATTGGCTTAACAGCTTGCCAGCAGAGTCAATCGGGAGTTGGGAAGACCTGGAAGCCGCATTTCTCGATAACTTCCAAGGCACGTATGTGCGACCACCAGACGCTGATGACCTAAGCCATATAATTCAGCAGCCAGACAATTCTGGACACGGTTCTTAACCAAGAAAAACCAAATCATCGACTGTCCGGATGCGGAGGCCCTCGTGGCCTTCAAACATAACATCCGCGATGAGTGGCTTGCCCGACACCTGGGGCAGGAAAAGCCGAAATCCATGGCAGCCCTCACATCACTCATGACCCGCTTCTGCGCGGGTGAGGACAGCTGGCTAGCACGCAGCAACAACCTCAGCAAAAATTCTGGCAGTCCGGATATCAAGGACCGTAATGGCAGGTCGCGTCGCAACAAAAACAAACGCCGCATTAACGGCGATAATAGTGAAGATACGACAGTCAATGCCGGATTCAGAGGCTCTAAACCCGGTCAGTGGAAAAGCCATTCAAAAGAACTACTCCGGGTCCGTCCAATTTGGACCGAATACTCGATCGCTCGTGCCAGATACACGGCACCCCCGAAAAGCCAGCCAACCACACCAACAGGGACTGTTGGGTATTCAAGCAGGCAGGCAAGTTAATTGCCAAAAACAATGACAAGGGGCTGCATAGCGATGACGAGGAAGAGACCCGACCCCCGAACAATAGAGGACAAGAAGGGTTTCCCCCCACAGGTGCGGACGGTGAACATGATATACGCAACACACATACCCAAAAGGGAGCGGAAGCGTGCACTCAGGGATGTATACGCGATGGAGCCAGTTGCCCCGAAGTTCAATCCATGGTCCTCCTGCCCGATCACTTTTGACCGAAGGGACCACCCCACCAGCATCCGCCACGGCGGATTCGCCGCATTGGTTTTAGACCCAATCGTCGATGGATTTCACCTCACCAAAGTCCTGATGGACGGCGGCAGCAGCCTGAATCTGCTTTATCAGGATACAGTGCGCAAAATGGGCATAGACCCCTCAAGGATTAAACCTACCAAGACGACCTTTAAAGGCGTCATACCAGGTGTAGAAGTCAATTGTACAGGCTTAGTTACACTGGAAGTGGTCTTCGGATCCCCGGATAACTTCCGAAGCGAGGAGTTAATCTTCGACATAGTTCCATTCCGTAGCGGCTATCATGCTCTGCTCGGACGTACCGCGTTCGCAAAGTTCAATGCGGTGCCGCACTACGCATACCTCAAGCTCAAGATGCCAGGACCTCGAGGAGTCATCACGGCCAACGGAAACACTGAACGCTCTCTCTGAACGGAGGAACATACAGCGGCTCTCGCGGTAGAAGTACAGTGCAGCCTCTTAAGGCAATTCTCGAGTCCGGCCATTAAGCGACCGGACACGGCTAAACGCACCCGGAGTAA
This sequence comes from Triticum dicoccoides, assembly GCF_002162155.2. Taxonomy (NCBI): domain Eukaryota; kingdom Viridiplantae; phylum Streptophyta; class Magnoliopsida; order Poales; family Poaceae; genus Triticum; species Triticum dicoccoides. Next base: position 641,958,942 of record NC_041385.1, on the reverse strand, counting down.
CCTACAACAAGACCACCTGGCACATTCCGAGCATGCGTAGCAGTGCGGCCCCAACCCCAGCCCCTGCAAAACGTCAAGACAGGTCCTTCGCGTACACCATTACGCTCTGAAGATACCATGGGCATGGGGAGAGGGGCACGACCACGATAGGCCCAGAATGCGGCTCAACCACACCAGGGGCTCTCAAGTGTGTCGTTCTTTTTTTCTTTTTCATTTTTATTTTTACCCACAGGACTCCGTTCGTCAGAGGCCCTGTCCGGTAGCAGACCTGCCGAACTCACGATGCAACAGCCAGGGGAGGAGAAAGGCTACAACGAATATCCAGGTGGTCTCCATTACGAGCATTAAATCTGTTTTATGCACCATTCCGCAGCCTACCTCTGGAGGGGGACATATTTAATAGTCCCATCCCTTGCCTATCGCACCATTTGTATCGTTCTGCATTCACAGCAGTTTTTCTTGAATAAGTAATGCAGCACCTTTTTGCTTCCAGTTGCATTTCTTTCTTATACATATGTTCATTTATGACATGTTGCATCCGTACATTTTGGTACGGCTAAATACACTAGGGGATTATGTTTCCCGCATCATGGTGTGATAAGTCCGAACACTTTCACAAGTGCGGCACCCCGAACTTATAGCATTATATGCATCGGCTCCGAATCATGTCTTGGGTCAATAGTTGGGTTTGCCCGGCTCCCATGTTTTGGTACCTTACGTTCCGTTGTATCGGCTAAGGTAGCACTGGGAGAACCACTGCGATTGCGCCCCAGTTGAGCTGGGCGAGCGCCTCAGTGGAGAAAGCTAAAGCTGACCGTCATGATGAGGCGAGAGCTGGTCGCTGTTCGAGAGGTTTTTTGCGAGTCCCTAAAGACTTATGCCGCTTAGAGCGAGGAGCCGGCTTTGTCTGGCCCAGGCGTGGACAGCGCCCCAAATTCGGCCTTCCGAATACTAGGGGCTTCGCCGAAATTTAAAAGTATAGAATTCATGGCTAAGTGAGAGTGTTCAAGCATTATAAGTCCGGTTGCCTTGTTCGTTGTGTTGAGCGCCTCCCTAGGTGGACCCAAAAATGGGAACAAGAGTGCTCAAATTTATCCCGAACACCCCAGCACTCGTGGCATGGGGGCTGAAGCCGACGACTTGCCATCTCTCAGATTTGATAAACAACCGCACAGAAGGTAATATTTTAAATTAACAAGCGTTGCTTAGCGCATATGAACTAAGTTTTTAGCGCACGGGATAACAAAATGCGAGTCTACTCAAATATTACATCTTTGGAGCACTCACCCGCAATAATGCGGGCACCCTTCAGGACACTCTTATAATACATCTCGGGCGTGCGATGCTCCTTGCCCTGCGGTGGCGCATCCGTCACAAGCTTCTGAGCATCCATCTTGCCCCAGTGCACCTTTGCGCGGGCAAGGGCCCGACGGGCACCTTCAATACAGGCGGAGTGCTTGATGACTTCAACCCATGGACACGCATCCACCAGCCGCCAAACTAGGCCGAAGTAGCTCCCAGGCATGGCCTCCTTAGGCCATAGCCGAACTATGAGGCCCTTCATGGCCTGTTCGGCCACCTTGTGGAGCTCGACCAGCTGCTTCAGCTAGTCGCTAAGGGGCACCGGATGTCCGGCCTCAGCATACTGAGACCAGAAGACCTTCTCCGTCGAGATCCCCTCCTCGGCCCTGTAGAAAGCGGCAGCATCGGACACGCTGCGGGGCAGATCTGCGAACGCTCTTGGAGAGCTCCGAATTCGGGTAAGTGATAGGTAATTCACACTCACATGCTTACTTTGCATGAAAAATGCCTTACCCGCCGCTATTTTCTTCAACGCCTCGACTTCTTGGAGGGTCTTATAGGCTTCTGCCTTAGTGGCTTTGGCACTCTCACGAGCCGTTGCAAGCTCGGACTCTCGAGTCTTTGAGTCATGCTCCAAACTCTCGTGTTTTTTCACAAGAGCCTGGAGCTCTTGCCATACCTCCGCCACCCGCGCCTCCTGCCTCTCTCGCTCGGTGCGTTCCGTGGCCGCATTACGTTCGGCCGCAGACACCGCCTCCTTCAGGGTCGCCACCTCGCTTGTGGCCCCTGCAATACCCACGTTATCCTTGTCATTCTTCTTGCAACCAAAATCCTTTTCTTTAAGGTACATTTTTAATAAGGTGTTACTCACCTTCATTGTCCTCGAGCTGCTTCTTGGCACGGCCGAGCTCGTTCTCGGACCGCTCGAGGCTTTGCTTCAAAGTATTGACCTCCGCAGTCAGTGCGGCAGAGGTCAGCAGCACAGCCTGCAATCCCATATTGACATATTTTTTATGACTCCTGCGTATATCTTTTTAGATCCTCAGTCCGGCTTTTCTTTCCGAACACCGAACCGAGCATCAGGGGCTACTGTCTATGCAGTACTATTTTACATATATCGAAATTCTTACCTCAAAGCCTGTTAGAAGGCTGCTGCAGGCTTCGGTCAGCCCGCTCTTGGCGAGCTGAACCTTCTGAATTACCGCACTCATAACAGTGCGGTGTTCCTCTTTGATGGAGGCGCCATTGAGCGCCTCCAGCAAGCTATCCGGCGCCTCCGGTTGGACGAAGGCTGCCGGCGTCACGGTCTTGCCCTTCTTATGAAGGGGCCACCCGCCGGACTCCGGAGCCACTATGGGTTCCGGGGCCAAGTCCGGTGCAAAGTACGGGAGGTTGTTCTGCGACACCTCCGGGGCCTCCTCCTCCTGGTAGGTCCCTTCCCGGGATCCCACCTTGGCATCGTCCGCATCACGGGGGGTGGAGGCGGTCGAAAGGGAATCCATATCCGACGCACCCAAGGACCCGCTCGACGGAGCGGGCAGATCATCCTTGGGCAGACTACAGGGTTGTATGCGGCATTAGAAAGACACCATGTGGTGAAAAGAAAAATCATAAAGTTATTCGGGAGTCCGGATACTTACGATCTCGCCAGGGGCTTGGCCCTTGGGGGCCAATCCTCGTCGTCGTCGCCGGCGTTGGCAGAGCAGTCCGGGGGAAGATTCCTTCCCTTCTTGGACCCTTCGGCCTCCCTCGTTGGGGAGGCCTTCCTTTTCTTCCCTCCCCCTGCTGGGGGAGAGGCTTTCTTCTTCTCCTCCTCGCCTTTGTGGGAGGAGTCTGCCTCGGAGTCATCATCCGATAACACCTGAAAACGGGAACTCTTCCGAGTGCCCGTGGCCTTCTTCTTGGCCTTCTTCTCCGGCACCACATGGGGTGCCGAAGCCAGCAGCCCCATTAAGCGGGCGTCCGCTGGGTCCTCTGGTAATGGGGCCGGACAGATAGTCTGTTCGGCCTTCTCCAGCCAGCCCTGTCAAAGGAGAGGGAGTTTAGATCCCGCATAGAGTCAAACTATGGAAAACAAATGTCCCGTAAAGGGCAAAATCGCTTACCTCGTCAGCTGGACGCTGCGAGCTGAATCCGCGATCTTCGGTAGCGGATGCGGGGGCCTCGGCACCCTTAAACAGCACCTTCCAGACATCTTCGTATGTAGTATCGAAGAGCCCGCTCAAAGTCTGGTGCTGCGCCGGATCGAACTCCCACATATTGAAGCCCTGTCGTTGGCACGGGAGAATCCGGCGGATGAGCATGACCTGGACTACGTTGACAAGCTTGAGCTTCTTGTCCACTAGCTTTTGGATGCAGGCTTGGAGTCCGGTCAGCTCCTCCGAATCACCCCATGTCCGTCCGCTCTCTTTCTAGGAGGTGAGCCATGTGGGGATGCCAGATCTGAATTTGGGGGCCGCTGCCCATTCAGGGTCACGCGGCTCGGTGATGTAGAACCACCCCGATTGCCACCTTTTAATGGTTTCCACGAAAGTGCCCTCAAGACAAGTAACGTGGGACATCCTGCCCACCATGGCGCCTCCGCACTCCGCTTGACTGCCCTTCACAACTTTCGGCTTGATACTGAAAGTCCTGAGCCACAAGCCGAAGTGGGGCTGGATGCAGAGGAAGGCCTCACACACGACGGTGAACGCCGAGATGTTGAGGATGAAATTCGGGGCCAGATCATGGAAATCCAGGCCGTAGTAGAACATGAGCCCCCAGACAAAGAGATGGAGTGGGAAGCCCAGTCCGCGGAGGAAATGGGGAAGAAATACTACCCTCTCATGGGGCCTGGGGGTGGGGATGAGATCTCCCTCGTTGGGGAGCCGGTGCGCGATGTTGCTGGACAAATATCCGGCGCTGTGCAGCTTCTGGATGTGCCCCTCCGTGACGGAGGAGGCCATCCACTTGCCTCCCGCTCTAGACATAGTTGGCGAAGGTTGAGGTGAGATGTGCGGACTTGGGCGCTGGAGCTCGAGTTCGCGAAGATGGATAAGCCAAGGAGGAAGAAGGCGCAGGTAAAAGGGTTGGATTTCTATCCCCTTATATGGGCGGACAAAAACATGTGTCCCCACCGGCCTGATAAAACTCGCTTATCTCCCAAGCGCCGCAATCAATGGCGCGGTTGGGTTACCCACGTCTGTATTGATGGGAATTCCGGAATAAGGGGAACACGATCTCTGCTTCAACAAGACATGCCAAGGAAACCACTTCGCTAAACGCGCTGAGGTGGTACAATAAAAACAATTCTAGTAAAGGCTTGGTAGTGGTGTGACGTCACGCCACCAAATATGTCAGCAGATTGAACTTGTGTAATATTATTCTCTCTACGGTGGTACGTGGAATTTATTTTACAGAGCCGGACACTATCCAGGTGTTCACAATCTTCTATAAATTATTCGGAGAAGGAACCCGCCTTGCAATGTCGAAGACAATATGCGCGCCGGACTCGTCGTCATTGAAGCCTGGTTCAGGGGCTACTGAGGGAGTCCTGGACTAGGGGGTGTCTGAATAGCCGAACTATAATCATCGGACCATTATAACCGACTCTGTGTAACCCTAGCCCTCTCCGGTGTCTATATAAACCGGATGGCTTTAGTCCGTAGGACGAACAACAATCATACCATAGGCTAGCTTGTAGGGTTTAGCCTCCTTGATCTCGTGGTAGATCTACTCTTGTAACACACATCATCAATATTAATCGAGCAGGACATAGGGTTTTACCTCCATCAAGAGGGCCCGAACCTGGGTAAAACATCGTGTCCCTTGTCTTTTGTTACCATCCGCCTAGACGCACAGTTCGGGACCCCCTACCCGAGATCCGCCGGTTTTGACACCGACAATAAGCTCGAACCCAAAACGGATAAATACATCTTCATAGTATACCCAAAATGGTTGGGTATACCTCCTATCTCAGATCCGGAAGCAAGAGTAATTGTTTCTAGAAACGGGTCCTTTCTCAAGGAAAAGTTTCTCTCGAAAGAATTGAGTGGGAGGATGGTGGAGACTTGATGAGGTTATTGAACCGTCACTTCAACTAGTGTGTAGTAGGGCACAGGAAGTTGTTCCTGTGGCGCCTACACCAATTGAAGTAGAAGCTTATGATAGTGATCATGAAGTTTCGGATCAAGTCACTACCGTACCTCGTGGGGTGACAAGGATGCGTACTACTTCAGAGTGGTACGCAATCCTGTCTTAGAGGTCATGTTGCTAGACAACAATGAACCTACGAGCTATGGAGAAGCGATGGTGGGCCCGGATTCCGACGAATGGCTCGAGGCCATAAAATCCGAGAAAGGATCCATGACTTTGGAAGAAATACTTGATGGTCGTAAGGCCGTTGGGTACAGATGGATTTTAAAAGGAAGACAGACAATGATGGTAAGAATCACCATTAAGAAAGCTCGACTTGTCGTTAAGATGTTTTCCGACAAGTTCAAGGAGTTTCTGCATTATTTATGAAATCTTGCAGATAGAATGTCAAAACATTGTTTCCTCAACAGTTTTCTTGAGAAAAGGTTGTATGTGATACAACCAGAAGGTTTTGACAATCCTGAAGAACGCTAACAAATATGGAAAACTCCAGCAATCCTTCTAAGGACTGGAGTAAGCATCTCAGAGTTGGAATGTACGCTTTGATGAGATGATCAAAGATTTTGGGTTTATACAAAAGTTTATGAGAAACTTGTATTTCCAAAGAAGTGAGTGGGAGTGCTATAGAATTTCTGATGAGTATATGTTGTTGACATATTGTTGATCAGAAATGATGTAGAATTTCTAGAAAGCATATAGGGTTGTTTGAAAAGTGTTTTTCAATGGAAAACCTGGATTAGGCTACTTGAACAATAAGCATCAAGATCTATAAGATAGATCAAACTGTTTAATAATACTTTCAAATGAGCACATACCTTGACATGATCTTGAAGGTGTTCAAGATGGATCAGTCAAGAAGGAGTTCTTGCCTGAGTTGTAAGGTATGAAGTTAAGAGTTAAAGCTCGACCACGGCAGAAGAGAGAGAAAGGACGAAGGTCGTCCCCTATGCTTCAGATGTAGGATCTATAGTATGCTATGCTGTGTACCGCACCGGAAGTGTGCCTAGCCATGAGTCAGTCAAGGGGTACAAGAATGATCCAGGAATGGGGATCATTGGACAGCAGTCAAAATTGTCCTTGGAGTAAATAAGGACATGTTTCTCGATTATGGAGGTGATAAAGAGTTCGGTGTAAAGGGTTACGTCGATGCAAACTTTAACACATATCCGAATGACTCTGAGTAGCAAACCAGATACGTATAGTGGGGCAACCATTTGGAATAACTTCAAGTGGAGCGTGGAAGCAGCATTTACAATATGACCTAGAGATTTGTGAAGTACATACGGATCTGATTGTCGCAGACCCGTTGACTAAAACCTCTCTCACAAGCAAAACATGATCGAACCCCAGAACTCATTGAGTCTTAATCACATGATGATGTGAACTAGTTTAGTGACACTAGTAAACTCTTTGGATGTTGGTCACATGGCGATGTGACCTGTGAGTGTTAATCGCATGGCGATGTGAACTAGATTATTGACTCTAGTGCAAGTGGGAGACTGTTGGAAATATGCCCTAGAGGCAATAATAAATTAGTTATTATTATATTTCCTTGTTCATGATAATCGTTTATTATCCATGCTATAATTGTATTGATAGGAATCTCAGATACATGTGTGGGTACATAGACAACACCATGTCCCTAGTAAGCCTCTAGTTAACTAGCTCATTGATCAATAGATGGTTACGGTTTCCTGACCATGGACATTGGATGCCATTGATAACGGGATCACATCATTAGGAGAATGATGTGATGGACAAGACCCAATCCTAAGCCTAGCACAAAGATCGTGCAGTTCGTATGCTAAAGCTTTTATAATGTCAAGTATCATTTCCTTAGACCATGAGATTGTGCAACTCCCGGATACCGTAGGAATGCTTTGGGTGCACCAAACGTCACAACGTAACTGGGTGGCTATAAAGGTGCACTACAGGTATCTCCGAAAGTGTCTGTTGGGTTGGCACAAATCGAGACTGGGATTTGTCACTCCGGTTGACGGAGAGGTATCTCTGGGCCCAATCGGTAGGACATCATCATAATGTGCACAATGTGACCAAGGGGTTGATCACGGGATGATGTGTTACGGAACAAGTAAAGAGACTTGCCGGTAACGAGATTGAACAAGGTATCGGCATACCGATGATTGAATCTCGGGCAAGTACAATACCGCTAGACGAAGGGAATTGTATACAGGATCGATTGAGTCCTTGACATCGTGGTTCATCTGATGAGATCATCGTGGAACATGTGGGAGCCAACATGGGTATCCAGATCCCGCTGTTGGTTATTGACCGGAGAACATCTCGGTCATGTCTGCATGATTCCCGAACCCGTAGGGTCTACACACTTAAGGTTCGATGATGCTAGGGTTATAAAGGAAGTTTGCATGTGGTTACCGAATGTTGTTCGGAGTCCCGGATGAGATCCCGGACGTCACAGGGAATTCTGGAATGGTTCGGAGGTAAAGATTTATATAGGGGAAGTCCTATTTTGGTCACCGGAAAAGTTTCGGGTTTTATCAGTAACGTACCGGGACCACCGGGAGGGTTCCGGGGGTCCACCAAGTGGGGCCACCGGCCCCGGAGGGCTGCATGGGCCAAGTGTGGGAGGGGACCAGCCCCAGGTGGGCTGGTGTGCCCCCCACAAGGGCCCAAGGCACCTAGGGTTGGGGGAGGGGGCGCACCCACCTAACTTGGGGGGCAAGTTTCCCCTCTTCCCCCCCCTTGGCCGCCACCCTAGATGGGATTGGGGCTGCCGCATCCCTTGGGGTGGAAACCCTAGAGGGGGCGCACCCCCTCCCTCTCCCCTATATATAGTTGAGGTCTTGAGGGCTGCCAACACATGAGTTTTGACCTCTCCCTGGCGCAGCCCTACCTCTCTCCCTTCTCCTCTTCCGCGGTGCTTGGCGAAGCCCTGCAGGATTGCCACGCTCCTCAACCACCACCACGCCGTTGTGCTGCTACTGGATGGAGTCTTCCTCAACCTCTCCCTCTCTCCTTGCTGGATCAAGGCATGGGAGACGTCACCGGGCTGTACGTGTGTTGAACGCGGAGGTGCCGTCCGTTCGGCACTAGGATCTCTGGTGATTTGGATCACGACGAGTACGACTCCTTCAACCCCGTTCTCTTGAACGCTTCCGCTTAGCAATCTACAAGGGTATGTAGATGCACTCTACTTCCCCTCATTGCTGGTTTCTCCATAGATAGATCTTGGTGACACGTAGGAAAATTTTGAATTTCTGCTACGTTCTCCAACAACTAATTGCGATGAATAACATTACTTACGGATAAATGGTCAAGGAAGGTGTTAAACTGGGTATTGTCTTGCTCATTCCTGTACTGGATCCACATTTGAAGGATACGTCCATGACACCTAACGGCAACGGCTGCCTCTGATACTAACTTGGCCGACTCTGTAGCATCACATGGCCTTTTTAAACCTGCCTCAAAATGGATCTCCATTCTTGCTCCTTTAGATTTTGTTAATCTATCAAGCATTATCCCTGATGTCTGTTTCCGCTTGCGCCGTGGTGCTAGTTCAACAACGAATATGGGAAGTGTTAGTGTACATCAAACTGTGAGAGTACATATAAAGGAGCATGCAACTGCAACTTGACTCGGTCAGGTACCGTCTTGGTGTTCATGCTCATGAGGTTCATCTGATCTTGCCAAGTCTTGTAGAGTCAGCAGTGCTTCGGAAGTAGTGTTAGGTGTGAAGGCAGCTTGGGAACTGGCCAGTTCTGGAGCAAACGAACGAGTAACTGGTTGAGATACTGGTATAGTTGAAGCGGATGCTACAGTTGGTGGAGCAGGTGATACTGTGTTTGTAGATTTAGTCGGTGGACTTGGACCTTCTACTGCACTATAAGTACCAGCAGAATCTCGACGGCAGATCCTTTTCTGTTTCACCCGATGAGTAACATCACTCCCTACTATATTATTTTCCTTGCTCTTTTTTGACTTTGCCATGTCAAGCTGTACCCACAACACAAAAGAATAAAATCACTCTTCAGAACTCATTGATGCATGATATAGACAAGCAATACTTTGATGTAAGACAACTGTATGAGAATGGAATATGTAAGAAAAACAGGACGACATGACATATTCACAGCTACGATGTGCAAACTAAGCAGAAGGATTTTCAAGAAAAGAGAAGTAATGCAAGCTAGACACCATATGAAAGATGCAACCAATATAACTCTGCCAAGTTAAAAGTGTCTTGTCATAAGTGGCAATTCGAAAAATTAGAAGCAGTACAACGTAGAAATCAATGCAAGATGCAACCACTATCAAACTGCCATGTTAAAAGCGTCCAATCATGAGTGACTGATGCGGGATACACAACAGCAGTACTTTGATGTAAGAACATGGTATGATAGATAGATGTAGTGTATTCTAGACACAGAAAGCCATGTCCTATGCACATGTATAAGGTATAAACTCAGCAGGTGCAATTTTATCAAAATAGAAGAAATACAGGCTAGACAACATATGCAAGATGAAACCAATTATCACACTGTCAACTTAGAGCAAGCACCTGCGATGGTGGAGTACGGGAGATGAACCCATCATGTAGACTTGGGACTTCAACTTCATTAGCAGTAGCAATGGCAAATCTAGAGAGTCTCTGTTTGCGTCGGTGCGGAGGACCACCAACATCCCCTAACTTACTCTTTTCCTTCCAATTTTCTGATATTGCCTTATGAAGTCAAAACCACCAGAAGATGAATAAAATTAGCTCTGCATAACTGGTTGATGCATGATACAAACGAACACTACTTTGATGTAAGGCAAGCGCAGGATAGGAGGATGGAATCTATACAAAAAAAGACAGCATTTCATATTCACACATATGATAGGAGGATGGAATATGTATGAAAAAACAGTAAGCGGAAGGCATTTCAACAAAATTAGAATAAATGAAAGATAGGCACCATATGAACATGCAACCAATATCACTCTATCAGGTAAAAAGTGTCTCGTCGTAAGTGCCATTTCAAGAAATTAGAAGCAGTACAAGCTAGAAGAAAATGCAAGATGCAACCTACATCATAGTCCCAAGTTAAATGCGTCTTATGGGTGAGTGATTGTTGCAGGTATAAGTTGTAAGCTACGCAGATGCAATTCAACATAATCAGAAGCAATACAAACTAGACATCATACGGAAAATGCAACCACATATAACAGTTCCAAGTAAGAGCAAGCACATGTGATGGTGGGGTAGGGGAGATGTGCTCATCATGTACACGTATGTTCTAGAAACAGGAACACGTGTCATATTCACAGGCATTATGTGTAAAGTAAGCAGATGCAATTCAAGTTAGAAGTAATACAAACTAGACATCATATGCAACATGCAACCACATATAATAGTGCCAAGTTAGAGCAAGCACCTATGCTGGTGGAGTAGGGGAGATGTCCTCATCATCTACACAGCTACGTTGACTGTCCAACCTTGTGTTGTCTTGAGAATCTTGTTGGGAGGATGGGGGAGTAGAATCTGTAGAGACCCCCTGTTTGAGTTGCTCCGAAGGACCACCATCATCCACTGCCGGACTAATTTCCTTCAGCTATAATGATTTTGCATTGTGAAGTCAAACCAATAAGAAAAAGGAATAAAATTCCACTACTAGAAAAACCCCTACTAATGGCGCACCTAATATGGCCATTAATGGCGCATCTGTGGTGCGCCATTAACAGCACACCATTAGTAATTTTTACTAATGGCGCACCACCTGGTGCGCCATTAGTATCTGGTATACTAATGGCGCACCGCGGGGTGCGCCATTAGTATAGGCCAGCGTGCGCCATTAGTATGCCTCCCAGGGGCCATGTATACCCAGGTGCTTTGGCATACTAATGGCGCACCACCACTGGATGCGCCATTAGTAACCGCGGCATACTAATGGCGCACTACCCAGTGATGCGCCATTAGTATGCACTGTCATACTAATGGCGCACTGTCCTGTGATGCGCCATTAGTATGAATATTAGGTTTTTTTATCTTTTTATTTTCTGTTTTTTGCATAGGTTACAAAATGTATAGTTTGACAAAATATAGACAGCACACATCAACAACAGATTCATCGAATACAATAGAAGATTAGTCTTTGAATACAATTCATCATATTAGTCTCCGAATACAATTCATCATATTAGTCTCCGAATTAAAAAGACCGAACAAAGATAGAACATTATATTACAAGTCTCGAGACCGCGAGTAGCGAGTTTGTCTTCACATTACAAGTCGATATCGATCATCTAAACTACCATCACATAGAAGAGAGCTGCGGTCATCACGATGAGCATCATCACGATGAAACTCGTCTTCATCCGGTTCCTCCAACGCTCCCTCCCCTCTCCCGCTAGATAGCGGGCGTATCTAGATTCGGCCTCGGCCCTAGTGGTGTACCCTTTATAACTGTTACCGCTGAATCGGTGAACCTGTCTCCGACACTCCTCCCAGTCATCGTAGACTCCGGGAACCTTACCCTTGTACACGACATACGTCGGCATCGCTATGCACTAGCCAAACGAAACGTTAGTACCAATTCACAGACAATACATAAGCAATATATAATTATGCAACAGAACGATCGGAAGAGAAAAGCAAGACATTAATAGCATCGATTACATCTAAGTTGAACGACTCTCGAAACCAAAGAGACATACTACAAGTTCATTAAAGTTTAATTACAACATGAGCCAATCGATGTTTCAGAACTAGACAACTCGACTCAAGGGACCGGAGCGTGGATGGAGCCGCCGTCTATCGCGGGAGTCATGAAAGAACAAGCGTTGTCATCCTGCATTTGTAGCATTGTGTCGATGTCACTGTTGGACGGTTGATTTCTGAGGTAGAACTGCCCCGAGGTACGAAGGACATCTTGATGGATGATTTCCGCAAACTCCGACTGGATGCGAAAGAATTCTTGTCGGAGGTCCGCGTCCTGGATTGCCGACACGCTCGCGGCCCAATCTTTGAGTTTACTCGGTAGCAGAAGTTGATGATGGTCCCGTACGATCGCCCGCATGTGATGGATGGCGTAGTAGGCACCCTTCTGACCGCCAGGCGGCTGCTTGACGCAGCAGAATGTCGTATTGTGGGAGAACACGTGCTTGCCGTACTTACGAATAGGCCTGGTGAAGGTGCCTCCAGATTGGGCGTAGCCGGGGAGAACATCATCAAGAACCTTCTTGACATTTGTGTAGTCTACGTTCGACTGACGGTCCGGGTCGAAATACGTGGCCATGGAATATTTGGGGCTTAGGAGGATGAGCGTGCAACGTGTGTCACTGCAGAAAACACGGAATGTTAAAAGAAAAACGATCGAAATGTAAGAATTCATATGTTACGGGCCGGTTGAGGGGAGGACTTACTCGGGAAAGTAAGGCATGAGGAAGTTATCCTTATCTTGGTTTGCCAGAATGACGCCTTCGAGGTAAGAACTCGCGACTTGCCGGTCCCCAGCGCTGCCCAAGATCTTGGCACGCATGTAGAAGGGGTCGACTATCACGATGTCCGGGGTCTTGTCGCGAATGATCCGCATCTCCATACTCAGCGAAAATAGCCGAGCGAAGGTGTAGTGCAGCGGATGAAGGTTCAACATAGCGTGGATGTCATCAAAACGCAGGACGATCGTACGCCCGATGGAGTTATCCACAAAGCCCTTGCCCTCTGGCACCTTGGCCGCAAAAACCGGGTATGCCACATCCTTCTCCCTGAGATGCCGCTTATCCAAAGCAAGAACACTGTCATGCAGACTCCGCATAGCACCGGTTGCAGCATTGAGCATATTTGTCGGTAGCATCGCCCTACCCGCCACATGCACCCTCCTCGAGATATCCTGCGGTGAAGGTGGCCCGTCCTGAGCACGGATCGTACTCGGTGCCGGCTGGCTCGCACCCTTCTTAGTCTTTCTTTTGCGTGCCTTCTTCTTCTCCTGTAATGGGACCGAGTTCTGCTCACAGACCGCCTTCTTGAGTGTGTTGGGGCTGATAATATTTCGCACCTCGCCTATCTGAGGCTCGGTGAAGTCGGCAGCTGGAGGCGTCTCCTGAGAGCTGAACGCCAGACGGCGCCAGTTGCAACTTGGCTTCTCCGCGGTACGAGCTACATTGCACACGTCTTTTGTTGGGTTTGGTTCTTGAGAAGGAGGCCCCATGAAGTCGCCATCGTACCCATGCTCGGCAAAGTACTGATCGATGTTGCCAAATGTATCATCGTCGTCGTCGTCGTTGTTCTGATCCTGTGCCATATGCATGTTTGGATCCAGTGGCATAGGGATGTCCGGCACCGTTACGGCGGTCTTGCCATGGGGCCGACTTGGCGCCGGCACGACTGGCGGTGTTGTCTTTGGGGTGGTGTCCCCCGCCCCAAACGAATCTGTCTCTTCGGCCAAAGCAGGGGCCAGCTCAGGCAGGCGCTGAGGGTCATCACGTCTTCATCGTCGGCCCCGACGGGTCGAATCGGAGGTAACAAGTCGTCGCAGCCTGGCAGCACCCGAACCAGTTGAACCCTAAACAAGTTGGGTGGCATCTGGGTACCGTGGAACAAGGGGTTGCCCGGTTGAACGATTTTGCCCTTGGCGACATCGACCAACTCGTTGTTCACGAAGTGGAGGAGAGTGCACGGAACGTCGGCGGCGCCCTGCGAAAACATGTAGGGCGTCAGGGATGCCTAGTCAAAGGCAAGGAGATGAAGTCCTCGGCCGAGAGAGGCTTAATTAGTTACCGTGATGATGGCGTCGAGCTCGGCTAATGTTGAGGCACCGCCAACGGCGGGCGTGCAGTTGACGGAGGGGCCGCTTGCTGAAGAGGTGCCGGCCGGCGTACACCCGGGTGCATTAAGCTCCCGTGCCGGCGTCGGAGACACCAATGCCGCCTCCGCCGGAGGCACCAATGGCCCCGCCATCGCATTATGCGAGTTGCTGGCCGTGAAGCTAGGAATCGGGGGCGGCCCCTGTTGGCCGCCCGCAATCCACGCACTCAACCCCGAGATCAAGGTAGGCACAAGGGCGGTGATTGTCGCTCCAAGTCGTTGTTCCACTTGCTCTTGGACAATCTCCGGAATCCGCGCCACCTGTGCCTTGAGTTCTTGAACCTCTCGCGCCTGGCTTTCCGAGCTGGTCTTTTTCTCCTTCCGCACACCAGCGGTATAGTATGACCCCCATTTTGTCGACAAGCCTTTGCCGGCCACACGACCAGCTGACGTCGGCTTACTGAGCTTATCCTTGTTCTTCATTACATTCAACCCCCTATTTAGAGTGGTGTCCCAAGGGTTGCTCTTAGTCGACCCCGCGCTACTGCTTTCAGTCGCCTGCGGAAGGAATGTGAACCATTTAGAAATTTGGCTTCATTAATTAGAATGCAACCATATGGAGCTAATTACGCGGGGGTGTATTCCTTACCAGAACAAGCTCAAGCTGCCTGGTCTTCGGATCCGTGGTAAGCTCCTTTGTTTTCGGGTCCTTCTTGTACCGGGCCCTAACAAAGTTCCTGGTCTGCTTGTCACCGTATTTATCGAAGAGGGGCGGTAGGCCTTGCTCGGCACGGTCCGCCTCCTCCTTGTCCCATGTAGGCTCCGCCACTCTGTAACCACCGGGACCGAGTGTGTGTTCCCCTATGTTCAGCTCCCGCATTTGTTTCCCCCACTCACTTGATTGGGAGCTTGCGGTGCTCGAGCAATTGATCTTGAAGTCGTTGTAGTCATCTTCGGTGATCGAAGGATTTTTCTCCTTGATCTTCTGATAACTCTCACCTTTCTCGATCATTCTCTTCACATTGCTTTTCCAAGTAGACAGGGCCTTGCTCATCTTCGTGAGGGCAGCATTGTTCACTTTATTCCCTTTGAGGCTTGTGTTTTCAAATTCAGCGGGGAACTTGTATCGTTCGTGCAGCTTCGTGAAGAGGAGGTGGCGCAAATTCCCTCGGTCAGGATGCCTCAGGTTCTCGGTGTTGATCGAGACGGTGCTCCGGACAATGCACCCGAGCTGAAGCGAGTACCCCTTGACTATTTGTTCGGGCGCCGTTGGATTCCCGTTGGAGTCCACTTCAGTAACTTCCTCCTTGAGGGTGCGGAGCACGATCGGGCGCCGGTCCTTCCGTTGCCTCTTCGGTTGGCTGCCATCTATGCGTGCGCCGCCATCATCAGTGGTGGCATCCTCGGCGGCACCATCAGTGGTGGCATCAGTGTGGTCATCCTCGGCGGCACCATCCGTGGTATTAGGATCGGTGGGGAAGGCGGCGTCCTCATAGAAGTGAGGTTGTTCCTCCATCTCCTGGGACAGCTCCCAGAATGCCTTGCCGCCCGAACCCCCGGCCTCATCGTTGTGGGCCATGTTTCTCTCTAAATAGAAACAAAGTTTCGTCAAAAAGTTGGTTATTGTCAAGGAACAAGATCTCTAAGTTGACCAAATAACCTAATTCTCGAGGAATGTCGCCAAAAAGTTGGTTATTGTCAAGGAACAATTGAGAGATGTTTGTGATATTGCCTAGGTGTTTTGGGATAGAACCTGTTAGTGTGTTGTTGCTAAGGTCCAAGTCCACGTTCTCAGGGTAACCTAGTTCTTGAGGGGTGTGTCTAGAAAGTTGGTTGCTGCAAAGATACAAGGTTGTGAGTTTGGTCAAATTGCCTATGATGTTTGTGATATTGCCTTGGATCTTGAAGGCACTGTTGCATGATAATCCAACCACTAAAGAATAAGAATACTATTTTTGTTCATAGGCAACACTTTTTGTTCTTGTTTTTGTGGTCGAACTGATGTTGAGCTAAAGGGTAAGGACAACTGGAAAAGGGGGTCGACGGGTCGAGAGGACACACCGCATGCTCGTATTCAGCCGCCCGGTACGTTATTTCTTGACTCAACACCACGTGAAATGACGAGGCATTTGCTATGAGTATACTACTAAAGTTTAGCTCGATATGACCCCAAGACACATTATCGAGACAAGAAAGAGCATAATACATTTGTCAAACCATTCCGTGGTTATTGGTTGCGAGCTGAATAAGATGTATACAACCAAGGATATCCATCAGTCCGCTACCCGCACAGACATGTCTATCTGATCCATTTTCATTTAACAATTTTTTGTGTCGCTTCCCTTTGTTGCAATTGTGACCGGGCAAACTGTTACTTGTCGATCAATGCCACACGAGAAACATTATCAAGACCAAAAGCAGCACGATATATACTATTCTCAATTATTGTTTGCCCGCCGAATACAAGGTCCTATACTACAACCAAAGTCGAAAGACAACCAGAAGGCGTTTTTAATGGTAAATAGCATCATTAACAGTTTTATTATAACATTACTAGTTGCAACAAGTGAAGGTTAAATAAATAGAAAACGTATGAGTATTCTCAAACCAGTTGCTTGCCGGCGCAAGTATGCTCTACGCGTTTGCAACAGAGCAGAGTAATCATCGTTGTAGACTAGGCTCAAAGACATCTTGGCCATTAATTAATTAATCACATATGTAAGCAAGCAAGCAATCAACATTGTACTCCTTCGTAGGAGTAATTCTTATTCTACTGTACACTAACAGCAGGAGCAGTACAAGTATGAAGCAACAAAATAGTATTATATGGACAAAAAATACTAAACTAATCCAACCACTAAAGCAAATTAATTTTTATTTCGGTTGAGAATCGGGCACCTTCTAGGTCAAGAAAATTGGGCATGACCTTTGCTAATTTTCTTGACCTTGGAGTGCCCCATTTCTCAACCGAAACGGAAATTAATCAACGTTTCAGGAGAAAGGGGTCATTTTAGAAGATCACAAGTAGCAGCAGCATCACTTGACAAAATCACAACTAGCAGCAGCTCGCAGATAGCAGCAGCAGCATCACTTGACAAGTAGTACAGCAGCAGCAGCAGCATGCATGCACTGGTCCATGGCACAAAGTCCATGACCCAGAACAGAGCACTTTACTAAAAATGAAGAAGAAAAAAGGCATGCATGCACTGGTTGTAGCAAATCATCATTTCTGAATCAAAACAACAATTAGGACAGGGAAATTATGACACACTTCTGAAGAAAAAATGATTTGTGTAATCTGGTTGGTACTCTTATAGTTGCATAAATGATTTTTGCATGCCTACACATCATGGTGCATGGTCTAGCACTGCAAACTCAGTCCTCAGGATTACTGCCTTTGTAAACATGATGTTTTGCTCTTGCCCTAGCTTTGTTATGTCTAGTGGAATGGAGATGAAAATGATGAAATGTGACAGGTACTTATGATGAGGC
Organism: Triticum dicoccoides; assembly: GCF_002162155.2. Classification (NCBI taxonomy): domain Eukaryota; kingdom Viridiplantae; phylum Streptophyta; class Magnoliopsida; order Poales; family Poaceae; genus Triticum; species Triticum dicoccoides. The sequence continues at coordinate 641,941,250 of NC_041385.1, read as the reverse complement.
TTTTACATGGGTACTCATGGTGCAGCTTTGTTTAGTTGTGCCGAGAAGCTGGTCTAGGCCTCTGTGAATATTACATATACTTTGTTCTGATTCACTCCATTCTGTTCAAACAAGTAGAGATCATGGCTAGTGTCTTGTGAAATAACTATTGAGCTTCATTGTTTATTTCTGTTTCTTTAAGATCTATGCATAGCATCTTGTCAGTTCCCTTTTGGTGGTTTCTGTTAATTTTGCCTTGCTTTTGGTTTGATTTGGGAGTTTGGGACCATGAAGATAAATACATC
>NC_041385.1:641907437-641938636 GCF_002162155.2 Triticum dicoccoides | reverse complement strand
ATTTGGCTTCGGGTATAACCATGGTGGTGAAATACCGGTCTTCTTTTATGACGTTCTTGGCCCATCTAACACGGAACATCGGGACCTTCTCTCCAGCGTAGCTCAGCTCCCAGATCTCCTCGATCCTTCCGTAGTATCTGTCCTTGTCGTTACCGGTGTAGGATTCCATCGTTACCCCGGAGTTCTGATAACCATCGCTCTTCATGTCCTTGGCCTCGGTGTAGAATGTGTAGCCGTTGATATCGTACGCCTCATAGGTCATCAGGTTGTGCTCGGCGCCCTGTGACAAGGCGAATATGAGTTGTTCTTCCGCGGAAGAATCCTCATGTAAAGGGTACGACAGAAGCTTCTGCTTGAACCAACGCGTGAAACATGAGTTGTGCTCTTTGAGTATATCTCCGTCCGTCCTCTGTTGGCCTCGGTCATTGTACGTCTTCTTAATAAAGGTTTTGTGCTCTACCACCCAAGAATCGACCACGTCTATGTGTTGTAGCGCGACTAGGTTTGCTCTTTCAAAGTCGGTGAGTCGACCCTCGAAGTCGACATGCATTTCGCGGCGACCCTCATGGTGACCCCATCCAGCGAGCCTGCCGAGGTGCCTGTTGACGGGCAGACCAACGGGGTTCTCGATGCCTAGATAATTCGTGCAGTAGGAGATGCACTCTTCGGTCAGAAAGCCCCTGGCTATGCTTCCTTCTGGACGTGACATGTTGCGAACGTATCCTTTGATGACACCATTCATCCTTTCGAACGGCATCATGCTGTGTAGGAACGTCGGCCCGAGTTGGATGATATCCTCCACTATATGGACCAGCAGATGCACCATAACGTCGAAGAATGCGGGCGGGAAGTACATCTCAAGCTCGCATAGTATCACCACAATCCCTTCCTGTAGCCTTCTGAGTTGCCTCACGCCAATCGACTTCCGAGAGATGACGTTGAAGAAGTTGCATAGGCCAAATAGCGTTTCACGGACGTGCGCGTCCGTGATCCCATGGATTGCAACTGGAAGTATCTGTGTCATCAGCACGTGACAGTCGTGAGACTTCATCCCGCTGAACTTCTGCTTCGCTGGGTCTAGGTATCTGCTTATCTTCCCCGCGTAACCGTAAGGAAGTTTTACTCCTAGGAGGCAGGTGAAAAACTGCTCGATCTCCTCCTGACTTAGAGTGAAGCACGCGGGAGGGTAGTCATTTCCGGTCTTCTTGGCCTTTTTGCCTTTGCGACGACTTTCTGTGTCCTGCTTCGCCTCATCATCATCATCATCATCATCATCATCATCATCATCATATATAGCGTGAAGCTCCTGCCTGATGCCCATTGATTTCAAGTCTGCCCTTGCTTTCGGCCCATCTTTGGTCCTCTCTGGCATGTTGAGCAGGGTACCAAGCAGACTCTCGCACACGTTCTTCGTGATATGCATGACATCAAGGCTGTGAGGCACACGGTGGATCTTCCAGTACAGCAAGTCCCAGAAAACAGACCTCGTTTTCCATACCTTCAGCAGCGGCTCTGGCGCCTTTCGCTTCTTTCCTGGCTCTGGCGCCTTTTGCTTCTTTCCCGGCAGTGGGCAGTCTTTCCAATTTTTCAACAGCTTGTCTATTTCCTCGCCGCTCCTCGTACACGGGCGTTTTCGGGGTTCGGTTTCACCATCGAACAGATCCTTGCGTTTCCTCCACGGGTCATCGTCGCGAAGCCACCTTCGATGTCCCATGAACACGGTTTTTGAAGACCCGGGATCTCTATCTAGCTGGCGATACGTTGTGTTATCCATGCACCTTACGCATCCAGAAAATCCGTGGAGTACCTGCCCCGCAAGATATACGTAACCGAGATAGTCGTGCACCGTCGTGAGCAGTGCGGCTCTCATAGGGAAATATTCTTTCTCTGCGGCGTCCCACGTATTGGCTGGCGTTTTCCACAGCGTGTCAAGCTCCTCTTTCAGCAGCCCCAGATACAGATTGATGTCATTCCCTGGTTGTTTCGGCCCTTCAATTAGCATACTCATGTGAATGTACTTCCTCTTCATGCACAACCAGGGGGGAAGGTTGTACATCCACACAAACACAGGCCAGGTGCTATGTGTGCTTCTCTGGCTGCCAAACGGATTGACTCCATCGGTGCTCGCGCCCAGCACGATGTTCCTTGGATCGTTCCCAAATTCTGGGTATTCGAAGTTCAATGCTTGCCACTGGCTCGCATCCTTAGGGTGACTCAGCATCTTGTCTTTTTTATCTATCTCCGGATCATTTGCGTCATCTTCTCGCTTCTTCTCCTCCCTATCCGTGTGCCAACGCAGGAGCTTTGCTACCTTAGGATCCGCGAAATACCGCTGCAGACGAGGAGTGATCGGAAAGTACCACACCACTTTTCGAGGAGCTTTCTTCCTCTTCTTGTATCGAGTGACACCGCACACCGGACATATTGTAGACTCCGCGTGCTCGTCCCGATAAATGATGCAATTGTTCATGCACACATGGTATTTCACGTGCGGTAAATCCAGAGGACACACGATTTTCTTCGCCTCCTCCAAACTGGTCGGGCACTTGTTCCCCTTGGGAAGACGTTCGTGCCAGAATGACATGTTCTCGTCGAAGCATGCGTCGGTCATTTTGTGTTTTACCTTCATCTCCAGAGCCATGAGCGTTACTTTCAGGCGGGTATCCTCGGGCCTGCATCCTTCATACAACGGAGTAACCGCGTCTAACTCAAGTTGATCCATCTTGGCTTTCTCTCGGGCGGCAGCTCTTGCGTTATCTGTCTGCTTGAGAAGCAGCTCTTGAATATGAGGGTCCTGCACCCAGCCCATCGATGGTCCAACATCGTCTGCTCCGCCGGCATCATCATCATGTCCTGCATCTTCTACATGATGACTGTGTACAGCATCACCGTCGTGATCATCTCCTGGGGATTCTTCGTCTTCTCGCCCCCCCGAGCCGCGGTGGTTGTCTTGCTGCCCTTCCTCATTTCTTGCCCGGCCCCCATGGACGACTTCGTAGTCATCTTCATCACCTTGCCACCGATAGCCATCCATGAAACCACGCAAGAGCAGGTGGTCCCGCACCTGCCCGGAATCCGGGTCCGCAATAAGGCTATTCAGCTTGCATCTTCGACACGGACATCTTATCTCCGTCTCGTTCTTTTGAAGCATCTCGGCCTTCGCGGACCTCAAAAACCTATTCACGATGCCTTCGGTCATCGTGCGGACCATGGTCGCCTGCGGGGTAGAGAAAAACGATATTTTAGAACCAAGAAAAAATTTGGCATGACTTTCCCTAAAAATAGGACCAAAAGAATGCTTAATGCCAAAATTCTCGCCGAAACGGAAATGAATCAACATTCCGGCAAAATATTGGCAACTATCGCATTTCAAATACCGGTACACCTCCAAACACAAACACATATGCAACACCACAAACATATGCAACACCACGAACATACATAGATCTAGCTAGGCCATAAAAAGTGCATGTGCACATTGTTTGTAGGGAGAACAACATAAATATAGCTTCCCCCCTTACTTACCTAGCAAAACAAGGTAACTTAACCACTTAATTTGAATGAATCTATGGTGGAAATGAGGTGAAAAAGAGGAGGCACCCGAGACAAGGAGGAGGTGGTGGAGAGAATGAAGTGGGGAGAAAGTGAGTGTGGGAGGAGAGGCTGTCCAAAATATCTTGTTGCTGCCCACTTACTAATGGCGCACCAGCAACAAATGCGCCATTAGTAATCCAGGTTACTAATGGCGCACCCCCTGGCGGTGCGCCATTAGAACTTTTGCAAAAAAAAGGAATAAAAGCAATAATAAAAAAAATAACATTAGTGGCGCACCTCCTGGATGGTGCACCATTACTAGTTACAACTAGTAATGGCGCACCACCAGGGGATGCACCATTAGTATGTTTGGACAGGCGCACTAGTTCAAAAAAAAAATTTGGTACTAATGGCGCACCGTGGTCAGGGTGCGCCATTAGTAGTTTCAACACTAATGGCGCATCAGTGGGTGGTGCGCCATTAGTATATACTAATGGCGCACCACTTGTCTGGTGCGCCATTAGTGTCATTTCCATCTATAGCCCTTTTCCTAGTAGTGTTCGCTCTTCAGAACTCATTCATGCATGATACTGACGAGCACTACTCGGATGAAAGGCAAACACATGATGCGAGGATGGAATATGTATGAAAAACGGGATGGTGTGACATATTCACACCTATGATGTGGTAACTAAGCAGAAGGCATTTCAACAAACTAGAAGCACTGCAAGCTAGACACCATATGAAAGATGCAACCAATATCACTCTGCCAAGTTCAAAATGTATGACGTTTCAACAAATTAGAAGTAGTACATGCTAGAAATCATATGCAAGACACAACCAATATCACAGTGGCGACTTAAAGGTGCCTTATCATAAGTGACTGATGCGGGATATGCAAGAATAGTAGTCTGATGTAGAAACAGGAACACATGTCATATTCACAGGCATTATGTGTAAAGTAAGCAGATGCAATTCAACAAAGTTAGAAGCAATACAAGCTAGACATCATACGCAACATGCAACCACATATAATAGTGCCAAGTTAGAGCAAGCACCTATGATGGTGGAGTAGGGGAGATGTCCTCATCATCTACACAGCTACGTTGACTGTCCAACCTTGTGTTGTCTTGAGAATCTTGTTGGGAGGATGGGGGAGTAGAATCTGTAGAGACCCCCTGTTTGAGTTGCTCCGAAGGACCACCATCATCCACTGCCGGACTAATTTCCTTCAGCTATAATGATTTTGCATTGTGAAATCAAACCGATAAGAAAAAGGAATAAAATTCGCTCTTCAGAACTCATTCATGCATGATACTGACGAACACTACTCGGATGAAAGGCAAACACATGATGCGAGGATGGAATATGTATGAAAAACAGGATGGTGTGACATATTCACACCTATGATGTGGTAACTAAGCAGAAGGCATTTCAACAAATTAGAAGCACTGCAAGCTAGACACCATATGAAAGATGCAACCAATATCACTCTGCCAAGTTCAAAATGTATGACTTTTCAACAAATTAGAAGTAGTACATGCTAGAAATCATATGCAAGACACAACCAATATCACAGTGGCGACTTAAAGGTGCCTTATCATAAGTGACTGATGCGGGATATGCAAGAATAGTAGTCTGATGTAGAAACAGGAACACATGTCATATTCACAGGCATTATGTGTAAAGTAAGCAGATGCAATTCAACAAAGTTAGAAGCAATACAAGCTAGACATCATACGCAACATGCAACCACATATAATAGTGCCAAGTTAGAGCAAGCACCTGTGATGGTGGAGTAGGGGAGATGTGTTCATCATCTACACAGCTACATTGACTGTCTAGCCTTGCGTTGTCTTGCGAATCTTGTTGGGAGGATGGCGGAGTAGAATCTATAGAGAACCTTCATTTCAGTTGCTCGGAAGGACCACCATCATCCAATGCCTTGCCAATTTCCTTCAGCTTTATAAATTTTGCATTGTGAGGTCATACCAACAAGAAAAAGGAATATCATTCGCTCTTCAGAACTCATTCATGCATGATACTGACGAACACTACTCTGATGAAAGGCAAAGTCATGATACGAGGATGAAATATGTATGAAAAATGAACGGCTTGACATATTCACACCTATGATGTGGTAACTAAGCAGAAGGCACTTCAAAAAATTAGAAACACTGCAAGACACCACATGGAAGGTGCAATCAATATCACTATGCCAAGTTAAAACTGTCTCGTCAAAGGTGGTGTTCATCAAACTAGAAGCAATACATGCTAGAAATCATATTCAAGATGCAAACCAATATCACACTGCCAACTTAAAGGTGTCCCATCATAAGTGACTGATGCAGGATACACAAGAAGAGTAGTTTCATGTAAGAACATGATGTGATAGACAGATATAGTATGTACCAAAAACAAGAAAACGTGTCATATTCACATGTATCATGTGTAAGCTAAGCAGATGCAGTTTACACTAATTAGGAGCAATACGAGCTAGACACCATATGCAACATGCAACCAGATATCACACTGCCAAGTTAGAGCAAGCACCTTGGATGGTGGAGTAGGGGAGCGGAGACTTGGACCTTGTAATGCACTATCAGTACAAGGAGAATCGGTACAGATGCTCCATTTATGTTGCTGCAGAGGACCACCATCATCGCCTTCCTTACTCTTTTCCTTCCTCTTTATTGATTTTGCCTTGTCAAGTCAAACCCACAAGAAAAAGGAATAAAATTTGCTCTTCAGAACTCATTGATGCATGATACTGATGAACACTACTTTCATGTAAGGCAGCCGCATGATAGGAGGATGGAATATGTATGAAAAACAGGACGGCGTGACATATTGACATGTATGATGTATAAAGTGTAAACTAAGCACAAGGTGCTTGAACTTGTTAGAATCGATGCAAGCTAGAAACCATATGAAAGATGAAACCAATATCACTCTGCCAAATTAAAAGGGTGCCCTAACAAATGTATTTGACCAAATTAGAAGCAATACATGGCAACAGGCTAGAAATAATATGCAATATGCAACGAATAAAGGTGACTCGTCGTAAGTGATTGATGCAGGATACAGAAGAGAGGTAGTTCCATGTAAGAACAAGGTTAACACATAGATGTAGTGTGTACCAAAAATAGGAAGGCATGTCATATTCACAGGTATAGTGTGTAAACTAAGCAGATGCAATTTACCCTAATTAGAAGCATTACAAGCTAGACACCGTATGCAACATGCAACTACATATCACAGTGCGAAGTTAGAGCAAGCACCTGTGGTGGTGGTGTAGGGGAAGTGCGGTCTTCAGGTAAAGAGCTACGTTCAATATCTTCATTTAGGCTTGCTGTTTCTTGAGAATCATGTGGAGAGGATGAAATTGCATTCTTTATAAGAGTATTGCGTGTCATATTAACCCACGCGCATGACTGTCTGATCATAAGCGATAGATGTAGGATACATAAGAATAGTAGTTTGATGTAAGAACATGGTGTGATAGGCAGATGTAGTATGTACCAAAAACAGGAAGGCGTGTCATATTCACATGTATAATGTGTAAGCTAAGGAGATGCAGTTTAACAAATTAGGAGCATTGATGAGGGATACACAAGAAAAGTAGTATGATGTAAGAACATGGTTAATAGAAAGATGTAGTATGTACCAAAAACAGGAAGGCATGTCATATTCACAGGTATAATGTGTTAACTAAGCAGATGCAATTTACCCTAATTAGAAGCATTACAAGGTAGACACCATATGCAACATGCAACCACATATCACACTGCCAAGTAAGAGCAAGCACCTGTGATGGTGGTGTGGGGGAATTGTGGTGATCAACTAGAGAGCTACGTTGACTATCTTCATTTAGCCTTGCTATTTCTTGAGAATCATGTGGGGAGGATGACACTGCACTCTTTAAACGAGTAGGGCATCTCACAGTAACCCACTCGGGTGACTGACTCATCATAAGTGATTGACGAGGGATACAAAAGAGCATTAGTTTGATGTACAAACATGGTTAATAGACATATGTAGTATGTATCAAAAACAGGAAGGCATGTCATTATCAAAGGTATAATGTGTAAAGTAAGAAGATGCAATTTAACCAAATTGGAAGCAATACAAGCTAGACACCATATGCAACATGCAACCACATTTGACAGCGCGAAGTTAAAGCAAGCACCTGGGATGTTTGTGTGTGGCAATTGAGATCATCAACTGCAGAGCTACGTTTACTGTCTCCAACTGCTGACACTACACCCATTAGAGCGCTGAAACGCTTAGTGCTTATCTTCGAATTACAGTGGAGCGACTTCTGTCTTTTCTTTTCTGCATTCATCAACACTGCGTCAGAGTCTGAAATACCCATGCATAAAAAAATAATGTGAGTATGGGTGAAGTGAGTCCACAATTAGTACAGTGTAAAGGTAGCAGATAGCAGGTCGGTGAGAAATAAATGACGGGAGACATATGATAGCTCTACAACATGCATGGCACACTAAATTACTACAGGATTCTATGAAAATAACAGTTGACTAAAAGCAAATAGGTCAGTCCATTTTTTCTGCACCGTCCGATGTACAAAGAATGGGCAGATCACCTTCATCTACCTCCAGCCAGTCAGTGTTGACGATCTTCCTCGAAACGCCAGCGACCACCGGCCGAGTATTCCTCCCCTGCCTGCGCCATCCCTTCGACCTCACCGCACCGCCGTGCTTGGCACCGCCCCCGGCCATCCATTCAAGCCCCACCGACCTCCAGATCAGGCTCAAGCAGCTCCTGCGCACCACACCCCTATGATAGACACCGATGCGCCGCTTCCCCGGGGAACAGGCGGACTAGGTGCTCCGCGCGCCTAAGCGGGTGCTGCTTCTTTTAATTGCGGTTCGACTGACCCTGAATTGAAATCCAGGCGGGCTACTAACCTCTAGCAAAGGTGAAACAGTAAAAGGGAGGAAACCTTGTGCATTTAGTATCACGAAGAAGATGCAGTAAGAAGCGCTCAACTAGTTTCTTTCGTGGGATGAATACGGTGTGAACGGAGACGTAAGATTTGCACGAATAAGGGAAGAGGAGTACCTGTAAGGGCATATTTATCCCCAAGGTGTTTTGGTGATTGATGACAATGCTTTTGCGGACTAATCGTGTGCGTTGAGATTTCCAGAGATTCATCCTTTGGCACGAGACGATTCCCTCCCCTCGGTGCTCTATTCAAGACGGTGCAGCTCCTTCGTTTCTTTGTTGGTGGACTAGTTGCGTAGGAGTCACCGTACTATCAAGAGGGGATCCGCTTTGGTATGGCTAGGGTGGAATTAACACGTACACATTCTTATTGCACCCGTTGTTCCTTCCCGCTTCAATGGAGCTCTCATTCCCCTCTCTGCTCTCTCTGTCTGGCCCTAGCGGTAGTACCACGGGCCACAGCGGTAGTACCGCCGAAGACAACAAGCGGTAGTACGCTCCTCAGCGGTAGTACCGCTGAGGCGCCGGGCCACTACCGCCTTGACTCGAGCCCTCGTTTTCTCGTGTCGGGTTCTGCGGCACTAGTCGCGGTAGTAGTAGCGGTAGTACCGCTCCCGAGCGGTAGTACCGCCCTTACCACCGCGGTAGTACCGCTCTCGGTCCAGGACCCTGCTCCCCTCTTGTGCGCGGTAGTACCGCCAGGTTTCACGGTAGTACCGCTGGCTGAGCAGTAGTACCGCCCACCCAAGCGCTAGTACCGCTCTCTGCAGGGCTGCTTAGGGGGGGGGTAACGGTTGGATTGTTTCCCCCACTATATAAAGGGGTCTTCTTCCCCAAAGTTAACCTGCCTCTTCCCCCAAAAAGCTCCATTATTGCTCCAAGCTCCATTTTCACCCGATCTCTCTCCCTAGCCAATCAAACTTGTTGATTTGCTCGAGAGTGGTTGAGAAGGCCCAGATCTACACTTCCACCAAGAGAAATTTGATTCCCCCCACTAATCCCTAGCGGATCTTGTTACTTTTGGGTGTTTGGGCACCCTAGACGGTTGAGGTCACCGTGGAGCCATAGTCCATTGTGGTGAAGCTTCGTGGTGTCGTTGGGAGCCTCCAATTAAGTTGTGGAGATTGCCCCAACCTTGTTTGTAAAGGTTCGATCCCCGCCTTCAAGGGCACCAATAGTGGAATCATGACATCTCGCATTGTGTGAGGGCGTGAGGAGATTACGGTGGCCCTAATGGCTTCTTGGGGAGCATTGTGCCTCCACACCGCTCTAACGGAGACGTACTTCCCCTCAAAAGGAAGGAACTTCGGTAACACATCCTCGTCTCCATCGGCTCCACTCTTGGTTACCTCGTGCCTTTACTTGTGCAAGCTTATTTGTGTTGTATCCCTTGCTTGCTTGTGTGCTAGTTGTTGTTGCATCATATAGGTTGCTCACCTAGTTGCATATCTAGACAACCTACTTTGATGAAAAGTTTAATTTGGTAAAGAAAAGTTTAAAAAGTGTTAGTTGCCTATTCACCCCCCTCTAGTCAACTATATCGATCCTTTCAGTACCTCTTTCTGTTGGTAGTGTTGTGCCCTCCTTCTGTTTTTCCGACGATCTTCTTGTTGTTCTCCGGAAACTAGAAGTTGTGGAGGACGGTGCAGCCTTGGACGAACCCATGGCCAAGTTGTTGAGTGTGGTGCGGTGGCCGTCTATCGGTGGCGGGGAAGCAGATCCGAGGCGGCGAACGACGGCGTAGCGGGAACAACTCCGGTGCCATGGACGGTTGCAATAGTGGAGCCACAGCAGTGAGGCGCAGGACGGCGTGCTCGGAGTGGTTCTGGTACGGCACATGTCGGCATCGGCGTCGTGGAGGTAGCTTTGCCTTGGCTTCAGCTGCAAAGTCCTTGAGGGCGTTGCGGTTACGGTTGCGTTGGACGACGACATTGGGGTACCAGCTCCGGCGTGATGGAGGAGGGCGGCGGTGGATTGGCCGCTATGGGGTGGAGGATGGAGGAGGCTGGGGTTTCGTGGCTGGTGGAGAGGGCATTTTCGCGCCCATGGAGTATGAATGGGTAAACGGAGTGAGGCGGGGAACTAAGGGGGAACTATGTTTCGGTTTGAGACGCGCTTGTTTGAAATTTGGGGAAAGTTACAAACTTTGCCCCCATCTAAAAGTTCGGACATATTGCGGGTTGGGGGTCGGACAGTCATGTCAGGTGTCCCAAATGTGGGCGGGATAGATTTCGACCGAGTGCATGGGTGTTTAGGCGCCCACGGCGTATGAATGCTTCTCGGAGGCGGTTGAGACTGGAGTCTTGGTGAGGTTACAAACCTACCCCGGTTTAGACCTTTGGACTTCGGGCCGATAGGCTATACGGGCCAGAGTCAGGACAGTAATTTCCTACCACCAAACATTAGTATCGCGCGGTTTCAAGTGACCAGAGGCCTATTTGGCGCTTCGTTCAATATTTGGGAGCAGAAGCATTAACGTTTTCGATTCTCTTGAATTGAACTTTCAGGATTTGTCAAACTTCACAAATCTTTACTCTTGAAAATCCTAGAGCTACGATTATTTTGGAATGGAGGGGGTACATTTGAATATACATTGTACATGAGTATATATTAAAAAATATGCAACTTACCTCAGTTCATGCATGGTTCCAGATATAATCTCCCTGGTTGCAAAAAAAAGTTAGATATGCGTATGAATATATATAGCATGTTCAAACTCACAACAAAGATATGCCCCCTTTTACATCTGATTTACAAATGCCATTATCTCGGGTTCAAATAGATGAATGCACTTCCTATGAATTTGAATCTTCAAAACCCCCTTTATGTTGAATTCGACATGTATTCTATTTCGTAGCTAGCAATTTGGAATGTATCCATGCAAGTGACAAATGTATAAAGTGCTTCACACTAACAACATGGAGTGCACTAATTAATGTTTATATATGAATTGCAAAAGGATCCATTGCCTGTATTTCAAACCGCTCTCAATCTATGGATCGATAATATGAAATAAACACATGCACATGCTAGAATTCAATAGAGTATGGGTGTCTGGTAGACCGATTTTTGTCCATACGCAATTTGCAAAATTCATGTTCTCATCCAAAAATAATAATGCCATTTATATTTTAATTTAATGCGTAGAACCGCCTTTTACACATAAATGCACTATGCCTCGCCCCGTTCTCACAAACGCGTTATATATCTCTCTATCTAACGCATAAGTGCACACACTTTATATGCATCGGCATTTCTCTTTCACACATGCTCACAATCTCTCTCAGGGTGTTGAGGTGTCTCACGCACATGCTCTTTTTTCTCTCTCTCTTTCTGACTACTATGTACCACTCTTTTCACTAATCTCAGTTGGAAAACACTTTTTCTCTCGCATGCATATATACACACACACGGTCTCTACTAGCCCTCTATATGCACATATATGTGCCTACGTGTCTACCGCACGCACATTATCTTTAGGCCTCTCTCACACACATTGCCCCCTGACACACCTCTCTCTTAGTAGTTGGCAGATATGATTTCATCATATCATTCGGTAGGATATCCCTGGCTGTTAGGCTGGATGGTAATACGAGGCAAAGTTTTACCCTAGTTCGGATCGGACCCTTGCAGTTGAAGAAAGAGCCTACTCCTGGTACTATATATTAGTGATAGGGGTGTGTACAAAGTACACGTGAATACCAGGCATTGTGCGTGTGTGTATACTATTGACGAACTAGCCCCCAAGCTTGTATAACATACTAAGGGCCTAGGGTTACAAATCATATATAGTCGGCTTATCACTAGTGGGGATAGAGTCCTCCACGACTCTGGTAGCTTCGTGTTGTCTTGTTGACCCACCACAACTAGAAATGATATGATGTGCCCCACAGGATGGAACCGTATGGGTCTTCGTATAACACGTCTCGGTCCAACCTATATGTGGCGCAGGATGGAACCGACCCATGAGTCTTCATGTTGACCCACCACAACTAGAAATGATGTGACCCACCACACCACACACGCAATCGGCCACTAAGAAAATAAGCATATACAATAGTACAACGGTATCTAGCTCACGATACGTCTCCATATTTTGTTGATGACACTGACGGACTTTGCATTTGATGCGTGCTTCGTATTTTTTTGACGACACTTACGGTCATTGTATTTGAAGCGAAAGCACGATATGGTCACTGGACTTCAGAATAAGCTTATCACGGTCACCACATACATTTTGTCGTGCTAACCAACATGTGGTTGGATGGTTAGGAGGACAGTGGTTTCTTGAGCCCACCAAGGTTAAAGTCCCAGTGCTCGCATTTATCTTGTGTTAATTTTAGTATTTTCCGGCGATGCACGTTCAGTGGGAGGAGACGTTCCACTCGACTACGAGGCACCTATGGTGACTTCCTAAAATCTCAAGATCATATATGCTGGCCCACTCTCTCGAAGGTGCTCATAGGGGTAGGGTTCGCGTGTGTGCGCTTATAGCGGTGAGTGCTTGCGCGTATATATGAGCCCTTCCATCTGTACCGTGTTAAAAAAATACATGTCATGATTATACGGTCACTGGCTCACCCGTACAACTCCGTATTTTGTTGATGACCCAATCAATTGACCAGTCAGACATTCCATGCGGCGCAACTAGTGTTGCACCACCGGGGTGCGTAACCGTGGGGCCCACCTGTCAGCCCGTATATGAAAGAAAGAAATGGTAGTTTGAGTCTGTACTGTGTTAATATAATAGCAGTACATTTTAGGGTGATCATACGGTCACTGGCTCACCATACAACTCCGTAATTTGTTGATAACACGATCAATTGACCAGTCAAACGGTCCACATTCATCAGCGCACATTACCATAGGGCCCACCCGTCAGCGCGTATATGAAGGACATAAATGGTAATAAATTAGTGGTCGGTGGGTATTCGAAGTCGTGAGACCTCTGGTTGGCAGTCACCGGAGGTTGGGGGCGTTCATTGGGCGGTGGGGTGGGGATCGCCAGAGAAAAAGCTCGGCGCGGGGGGGGGGGGGGCTGCTAGAGGGATGGCCGGTGCGGCGGCGGACCGGCGGTGGGGAGTGGTTTCGGGGAAGGCGGGCCGGCGTGACGGCGCAGGCCGGCCGCGGGTGGTAGGGACTGGCGGTTCGACCGATGGTGGCTGGCGGCTCAGGGGGTGGAGTTTGATGATAAACTGGAGGCCCTTGATTTTGTATCCAACGGCTGGAAAATCTAATGACCAGAGATGAAAAAGTCAGTTGACTGACGTGTAGCCTCACCCCGCACGTACACATGCACGCAAGCAAGACATGCATGCATGCAGGCGTGAAACACTCACACGTACACATAACGTACACATGCACGCACGCAAGACACGCACGCATGCAGGCGTGCAACACTGACACGTACACATAACGTACACACGCACGCATGCTGGCATGCAACACTGACACGTACACATGCACTCACGAACACACGCACGTACACACCCATGCATGCAACACTGAAACATACCCTTGCACGCACGCAACACTCGCACGCCTGCATGCACACAGCACACGATGCAAGACACACGCTCAACGTATACGTGCATGCACCCTTTGTTAAGGACATGGGTTGTTACGGGTATTAATCAATCTTATCTGTGATAAGCAGAACATTGATGTTTGCAGCGGTATTTATGAATCACAATGTATCAAACGGGCTATCAACATAGTACGCTTATCTACATGAAAAAGATGACGTCACACTCAATGAACAATCATCGGTTTATGAAATGCCTGCTTCTGACCGCCCTGGCCCACCAAAGGTTCCTCTGCTATGCGCTGCGTGCATTCGGTCACTGACATGGAGGCCATGCACCCAAAGAGTCCACACGTCAGTGGAAGAATGGTGCGGTGTCCTAGGTCAGAGTCGAGGGCGCCACTCGCTGCACGCCCGGCTGAACATGCCTTCGTGCCGCATTCAAACGCCTCCATGAAACCCGCCCGTGTGGAAGCCGAGAAACCCACTGTGGACACACGTCCGTTCATGACCGGGCCGATGTTAAACGCAACGCCGGCCGAGCTCCTCCCATCTGCCATCTATTTAATCTCCTATTTAAACGAGGCTAAATGATGGCCAAGAATCGCACACCTCCGCCGCTCCAATATCTCCTCCACCATTTTGTCCACTCTTACAATGGCTTACGAAGAGTAGTTATTCCGCATCCAAGCCGGCTGGGTAGCCCGCTAGATACGAGCTATGCAGCTCGCTGATCCACCTCCCTCCCCTCGCCCGATGAAGCCAGTTGCCGCCCCAAGCCGGCGCGCGGTTCAGCAACTCGCCGCTCCAGGCCAGCTCGACGAGGAGCGGCGCAGGGCGTCGTTGCTGCCGTCCACACCGCCGCCTCGTACCGTGTCTCCCGTTTCTGTGGCCGAGACTCCCATGCCGGCGGCCGCGCCATGCAAGCAGCGACAGAAGCCGGGTGCGCGGAGAGCGACGAGTCGGTGGCCAGTGCCTCCGCGTCTGCCGCCATAATCAAGGAGAAGTAGAACATGGGAGGCCGCCGCCGCTTGGGTCCCATGAAGGCCACCGCGGAGGCGACGCTGGCGTACACAACAGGTGTCTTGCCGGATCCTTTTGTTGCGAGGACCTTCATCGACCCCGCATGGGCTCCACGGAAGGGGGGAATATTAGGATGAACTCGAGCCGGTGCCGGCCATGGTGAAGTAGTGGCCGGTGATGAACTTGAACCGGTGCTGACCACCATCATCTTTGGCACCAGCCAATGATATCAGTTGGGCAGTGGGGAAGCGAGCCGTCCTTTGCACTGAAGCATATACCTCCAGGGCTCCCAGTAGTCCGGTGATCATGCTGGCGGACATGAGGAACACAAATCGATCGGCGGGCGACCATTTAGGCCAGGTATTATATACCTATGCTGTCTAGAACTAGCACCGCGTAGTTCATTTGAATGTAATGAAATCCATCATGTTTGTATGAAAATCCGGTATTTTATATGATTTCCGTTGTTGTTTATATGAAATATCAGTTTGTCTACGTGTTTGCGTAAATTTCGTCTGGTTGGTTGAGTTGCTGTCATAATGTGTGCGGCTACGGTTGGATGGCGTAATTTGCGGGTCGTCGGTCGGTCTGCGGGCGGTTCGGGCGATGTTGTGGGACAAAAAACACAGCTCGTGCGAGCTCGTCTCCAACGTGCGCGCTGGAGGATGCATGACAGCATGAGCACCCGAGACATTCCTCGTTCATCGGTGGCAAAGGCACCGGTGGACAAAAGGGTCGCCAATATTTTGGCTACCCCGGGCAAGATCCAAACAACCCCTCCCAACAGATTCAAATCCCACTTTCGCCGGGGAATTTTGCCATGTGTTGTTTTCATGGACTAGCAAGATGCCTGTGCATTGCACGGAACATCAAGCTACATTTTTTTACAAACTCCCGCATGCATGCAAGGGATAATTAATGTCCTCCTTTGCTAGTACCACGAGGCAAACACCATTAATATTGCATCGATTAGTGTTAGTGGCCTTGTATATCTGCAAATTGTAATTTTGATAGTGCCCCTTGTATATAAAAATGGAGGGAGAAAGATGAGAGATAAGGTGAGGAGGAGTGGGGCATGGTGGTGACTGCTGGTCGGACTGGGCGGAGGCATGGGGATGGATGGCGCATTATGTCTTGGTTTGTATCTCTCTCACACACACTACATAGGTGGGGGACGTGCACGAAGAGAAGAGGTGCACGCACGGCGCACGTACTCCCGTCTCTTTTCCAACCACACCCGCGCGGGTACACGGTGGAGCTCATTTCTGTACGAAAAAGGCAGCCCACGTGGTAATTTGGCACGTGTACTGGTTGTCCACTTGGTGGAGGGAGGATCGTCTACCACAGGTGAACAAACAAATTGCGACTTGACGTGTTATGTTAAAAAAAGAGGCAAACCATGTGGGGCCTACCTTAGAGGCAAGGCTCTATACACTGGAGTACTTTTGATGTGTCATGTCAACTCGCAGAACGAGGAGAAGCTTGCTTAGTACGCTGTCTCCCCCGCCCACAGGCGCGGTGGCTCGCAGGATGAGGTGAAGCTTGCTTACGAGTAGTAGTAGTAGTAGTAGTAGTACTCCTACTACTGTACACCTTACGCCCGCTCCCTCGCCCACGCGCGCGGTGGCTCGCATTACGAGGAGAAAATTTTACTACTCCCTCCGTTTACTCCTCGTCCCTACTACGTACCTTGGTGAGTACTCCCTCCATTTACTTATACAAGGCCACTATAAAAAATACATTTTGCATCTATACAAGGCCACAAATAGTAATCGAGACAAAAGTTACTACTCCCTCCTTTCCAGTTTATGGCTCAATTTCAAAATCTCTCCAACCAAGGTAGACGGTGAGTGGTCGAATTAATTTCGTAGTTTTCTCAAGAAGTTATGTTTACCGAGGCATTAATTAGAACGAATGCATGAATGACCACTAAATTTCCATGAACTTGTACATGCATTGGTTAGTTTCCTCTTGACACTACTTGCATCGGGTGATCTAACGCACCTCGAAATCCAACATGTAATGGTACTACTACTAGTATAGTAGAATTGAGACTTATCAAACGGAAAAACGAATGATTTTTAGATGATCCCTATAAACCCTAGTGGGTACATACTCCATAAAAACAGATTTTTCCAAAACTAAGTCGCTCCCTTTCATGAATTCTGTAGTATACTCCTCCGTCGACGCTCCCTTTCATGAATTCTGTACTTCCTGTCACCGACATGTGGGACACATAGCAACTGGGTCGACGTGTCAAGC
The DNA here is from genome assembly GCF_002162155.2 of Triticum dicoccoides. Lineage (NCBI taxonomy): Eukaryota > Viridiplantae > Streptophyta > Magnoliopsida > Poales > Poaceae > Triticum > Triticum dicoccoides. Next base: position 641,921,325 of record NC_041385.1, on the reverse strand, counting down.
ACCAAATAACAGTGCAGAATAGCAGGGGGACGCACCCCACTCGTACCGGCCCAGTAGTAGTAATGAGCAATGAGACGTCAAATCACAATGCCGCACCTTCCCAGACGGACGAAGCAACCATTATTTCACACTTCGGTTCGCCATCATCTCAAACCACGTAGTATTGCTTCTGCCTCAAGAGGGACACGCGCATCACCTTGGTACATCATGACACGTGGGACCGCATGACAGCCATGCTCCCCCGTCGATCGCTCGGTAAAATCACCTCATTTTTACTATACTTCCTCCGCGTATCGGTTTACTACATGGCATGCACGTTGTTCTAGGTTGAGAATTTAGCTGGCTATATATGTGATGAACAGTACTCTAGCCTTTTAAAAAATGTATACTTTTGTACAGTAGTACTATCGATGGATTGCACCATGGAGCAAAAATTGAAATTAAAAAAAGGTGGTACATATAGAGAGTGCTTGTCGCCAAATTATGCATATAGTACTATTAAAAAAGCTAGTACTTGCTTAATTGGGGTGCTAAATTCTATTAAAGAAATACTAGTAGTATGTATCATACTGAGGAGTTAAAGTAATGAGAAGAAACATAACATAGTTCTGCTTGGGCTCAGCACAACACGCCCCTCAAATTCAAGTAAGCACACCTGAAATTAAACTATGCAACTAATCCGGTAGACACTGCATTAGAACCACCATGAGCAACGATACTGACACCTTACTCACTCGGAGGAGTCCTCGTCCACGTCCTCGACTTCGTCCTTGTCCCTCTTCCTCTTGGCCGATACTTCTTTACTTGAACTGCACACTTGGCTCTTGCCTATTGGAAATATGCCCTAGAGGCAATAATAATATGGTTATTATTGTATTTCCTTGTTCATGATAATTGTCTATTGTTCATGCTATAATTGTATTAACTGGAAACCGTAATACATGTGTGAATACATAGACCACAACATGTCCCTAGTGAGTCTCTAGTTGACTAGCTCGTTGATCAATAGATGGTTATGGTTTCCTGACCATGGACATTGGATGTCATTGATAACGGGATCACATCATTAGGAGAATGATGTGATGGACAAGACCCAATCCTAAGCATAGCACAAGATCGTGTAGTTCGTTTGCTAAAGGCTTTTCTAATGTCAAGTATCATTTCCTTAGACCATGAGATTGTGCAACTCCCAGATACCGTAGGAATGCTTTGGGAGTGCCAAATGTCACAACGTAACTGGGTGGCTATAAATGTGCACTACGGGTATCTCCGAAAGTGTCTGTTGGGTTGGCATGAATCAAGACTGGGATTTGTCACTCCGTGTGATAGAGAGGTATCTCTGGGCCCACTCGGTAATGCATCATCATAATGAGCTCAATGTGACTAAGTAGTTACTCACGGGATCATGCATTACGGAACGAGTAAAGTGACTTGCCGGTAATGAGATTGAACGAGGTATTGGGATACCGACGATCGAATCTCGGGCAAGTAACATACCGATAGACAAAGGGAATTGTATACTGGATTGACTGAATCCTCAACATCGTGGTTCATCTGATGAGATCATCGTGGGACATGTGGGCGCCAATATGGGTATCCAGATCCCGGTATTGGTTATTGGCTGGAGAGGTGTCTCGGTCATGTCTGCATGGTTCCCGAACCCGTAGGGTCTACACACTTAAGGTTCGGTGACGCTAGAGTTGTTATGGGAAATAGTATGTGGTTACCGAAGGTTGTTCGGAGTCCCGGATGAGATCCCGGACGTGACGAGGAGTTCCAGAATGGTCCGGAGGTGAAGATCGGTATATTGGACGAAGGGTATTGGAGTTCGGAATTGTTCTGGGGGTACCAGGTGATGACCAGCGTGTCCGAAAGGGGTTTCGGAGGCCCCGACAAGTGTTAGGGGACCTTATGGGCAAAGGGGAGGAGGCACATTATCCCACTAAGGGGCTGAGCGCCTCTCTCACCCCATCTCACGTAACCTGGAGAGGTAGGGGCGCCACCCTAGGGCAGCCTCCCCTCCCGACTTGGGGGGCAAGTTTCCTAGGGGGTAGGGGCACCCAAACCCATCTAGGGTTTCCCCTGGCCGCCGCCCCCTCCTCTAGATCCATCTACAGGGGCCGACCCCCTCTTCCCTTCCCCCTATATATAGTGAGGGAGAGAGAGGGCAGCCGCAACCTTGCTTTTGGCGCAGCCCCTCCCTCCTCCAACTCTTTCTCCTCCTCCGTAGTGCTTGGCGAAGCCCTGCCGGAGAACTGCAAGCTCCACCACCACGCCGTCATTCTGCCAGAGCTCTCCCTCAACTTCTCCTCTCCCCTTGCTGGATTAAGAAGGAGGAGAAGTCCCCGGGCTGTACGTGTGTTGAACGTGGAGGCACCGTCCGTTCGGGCGCTAGATCGGATCTTCCGCGATTTGAATCGCCGCGAGTACGACTCCATCAACCGCGTTCTTGTAACGCTTCCGCTTAGCGATCTTCAAGGGTATGAAGATGCATTCCCTCTCTCTCTTGTTGCTAGAATCTCCATAGATTGATCTTGGTGATGCATAGAAAATTTTGAATTTCTGCTACGTTCCCCAACATGCTCTTCATCCAACCCTTGTAGATATTGAAACAAAGGTAGACATCCATTGCAGCGTAGTGGATGTGGTCTATATCTAGTACATTCCACTGCCATTCATGACGATGAAACATGTAATGAGGTTTCTCTAGTTTACCGTACGAAGGATGAAGGATGGCTCCTGCCAGGGTCAGCATTGAAGGCTGGCCACCGGAGGGCAGCAGCCGATTCTTCTGGAGGTTGAAGGGGTTGCCTACAATGAGGCCTATCCGACCCAAGACTTCTTTGTCGTTCGTAAAGTCTACAGTAACGAATTTGACTAGGTTGCTCTCGAGGAAGTTCTTAAAATCCAGGCATTCAACGTTGGAATGGCATATGTGGTAGACCAAGCATAACTCATGCACGCAAACCTGGATCACGGCGGGCTTCTTCCTCTCTTCGTCCTTTAGATCCTTCTCTCGTCCCAGGACTGTGGTGTACTCAACATCTAGCCCAACGACCCACTCATCATGTGAGTTTTCGAACATGCGTCTGAAGCGAGAAAGGCATCCTTTCACCGTCGTGGAAGAACGGGTGTAGATGACGTCAAACTCATCATAGGTGATGGTTCTAACCTTGCACTCACCACCGATCATGGAGATTTGGGACGCCATGGATTTGGGAGGAGGGTTAGGATTAGTGGAACTGCTGTAATGTGAAAGAGCGGGACGACTAGGAGTGAACCGCCATAGTATTAAAGGACGTGCGGGGACGAGTAGGAGCGAACTGCCAGCGTGCGAACGACAGGGTAGTGGCTTTCCATTCTCCCATGATACGGGCTTCCGAGAGCCCTTCGATCTGAGATCGAACGGTTGCATGGCGTGATTCTATACCTATGGGTGAATATCCTATCTTGGAGGGTTATTCTGCAAATTTTCAGCAACTTAGCATGCGACCGTTTGATCTCAGATCCAAGGGCTGCCAGCAGCCCGTATCATGGTCGCGCCTACCACGACCATCGCGTCGCTCGCGCGGTCGCGCCCTTGGAGATTTAACACGGTGCGTTAGGCTATCTGATGTTGGTATGTCATACATAGTCATCACTTAGTCACTCATACTACAACAAGGTTAGCTATAAGGTTAGCTATAAGCTTAGCACCTGTACAATAGTGGGCTATAAGCCCGCTTTACATGGCATTTTTGCATGTGTGGAGGAAAGAGGCAAGGAAAAAGTGGAGAAGTGGGATCTCATGCAAAAGCCAGCCTCAACTATATGGTGGAGCATTGGGAGAGGCACCTGTATGGAGGTGGTCAGGAATCGGGAGACTCACGCCGGTCGTAGCGCCGCAGTTAAAATGAAAATGGCAAATCAAATCACGGGGCCCCACCTGTCCAGCAGTAACTCGCTGTCAAATCACACATCCCTATGTTTGCAGCAACCTACTCCCTCGTCTTCTCGCGTCTCTGTCGAACCGACTAGGCGGAACTTCCCCGCCTACCGCGCAGGAAAAGCCCCGCCCACGACTTTTAAATACAACTACATCTACTTAAGAATCCAATGATATAGTAGTACTTTGTGACACTCCAAAAATTTTAATTTGGTTTTTATCAAAAACCTTGTGGTTTTCTTTGAAAAGAGGCCATTTAATTTATTTTTTTCAGAAAACCTTCCTCTTAAAAACATCCTTTGCTTTGGCAAGGATTTTTTTATATTTTTCTTTCAAACTTTGGTGTTTGAATCTTTTGAAACTTCTTCTCTGTTGGTTCCCTCTCAAATTCATTTTTGGAGTTTAATCTTTTTCTTTTAAAAAGAAATCTATGAAAAACTTGGGATTTTCATGTCTTGAAAACCACCCATGACTTGGCATTTTTGCCCATGTGGTAAAACCCCTCCAAAACCTCCCCTACACCTTGTGATCAACCTAAGTTCTCTGTCCCAACTAATCCAAACAAGTTTTGGATTTTATTCTAATTATTTTTCCTCTCAAATCAATTCTGAAAATTATTTGGAGCCTGAGGGATTTCAAAGCAAGTACTCTTTTTCATTTGAGTTTTGACCTCAAACCAACTCTCCTGGATAGTCCTTTGTACCCACAACCCAGAACCATCTTGATCCACTCCTCCTCTTTTCAAATTTTTCAAAATTCAGTCTCTGCAAGTTTGGACCAGATTTGCCAAATTTGATGAAATTCATATCTACACTCCTCCAAAAATTCCACCAAAATTCAGGCAGCCTTCTTGAGCAATGAGAAGCCACTCCACCAAAAATCAGCTCAAGGAAAAATCTCCAAAGTCCAAAAACATTCTGTCGAACACCTGAACTGCACTATCCCTTTGCAAATTCAGAAAGTTCAGAGATTCAGTTATCTTTCTTCCTTCGTCAGATTCGGTCACGCGGCCACAGTGCGCCCTGGCGCGTTGCACGCAGCCTCTTCTCCCTGGCCAGCACCCCGCACGCACGCTTGGCCGATTCCTGGCGTCGGTAGCAGCGAGCCTCGCCGGCGTTGGGAGCTTCTGCGGTGGCTGCACCTCCCGTGGCGGCCAACAAGGGCCCGAGCCCTCTCGCCACGCCACCCGGCACCGCCCAACACCCCCTGGCTCTCCGCGTGTCCCTGCCGTGCCAGCGCACGCCCGTGGCACCGTCGTCGTGGCCCGGCAAGCACGGAACGTGCTCCCTGCCGTCGACGGGCCGCACCACCCCCGTTCCGTCGAGCTCACCCATAGCACCAAGTCCCAGCCCGTTTAGCGCCTAAATGGGACCGGTGGACCTCAACGACGATGCCCAAGCCCCTAATCCCACTGCACATCCCCGGCACCGCCGTAATCACTCGCCGGAGATCCCCGTTCACGGCAACCGCCTCGGGCCGCCTATAAAAAGGGCCCCCGAGCTCACCCTCGTGCACGCCTCATCCCCACTCCTCACCAACGCCACGCCAGGCCACTAGGGGGACCCCGAGGAGGTCTCCCCCCAACTCCGGCCGCCCCGATCCGCCTCGGCCTCCACCACGATTCGCTCCGGTGAGGCCATCTCCGGTACCCAAACCCCGTCCGTTACCCTCTCTAGCTACCAGGAGCCTAACCCCCTCTTCAATTTGACCTCTGCAGCCCTCTCCGACGAGCCCCTCGACCACCCGAGCCGCCGTCCGCCTGAGCAAAGCTCGCCGTCGACGTGGTACTCGCCGGCGACCACCACCACCACCAACCGACGCGGAACGGCGCCCTGAGCACGGAGGTACCCTCCGATCCCCCTGCCTCGCCGTGGATCGCCGCCGGCGACCACCGCGGCTCTCGGGCGCCGACGAGCTTCGCCCCCCCTTTTTGAAGTTCAAACCTGACGAGTGGGACCCCACCGTCAGCCTCTCTGCCCTCTCTGGTTGAATCGTTTTCTGGAAGCGCCTTCGGGCAAAATGCGTTTTCTCTTTGGGCTGGCATAGTTCTGCCGAAACGTTTTCTGTTTTTATAAGCTAGCCCCTGGAAATCTTCTATTTCATTACAGATGAGTCCCTAAACAAAAACCCTTATAACTTTTAAACAGAAAAGTATTTTTGATTGATTCTTTTTCTGTTCTCTTTAAAATTTTGTCTAGTTTTTTATCATATTTATTTGAAAAATATTTGGTATACTTTCTGTGCACTCCTTGGTATTTACAATAGCGCATATATTTTCTTTATACCGAAGGAGGTGACGGAGCCGCGAACTTCACCGAGCTAGGTTCCGACTACTCTGAACCAGGCAAGCATGTTTGAACTTTTGATATGATGAGTGTCTTGGCATGTTTTGCATTTAGTTAGTTTTATGGCATATTGAGAAGCATATCGATGAGTTATTTTATGTGATAATGAGGTAAGTGAGTTCGATGATCCATATGTGAATGGATGTGAGGATGAAGGGCCATGTGTTGGCATGAGTATGGGTGAGATGGCAGTGTCGTAGCATGCCAGTCTTACGCCAGACTATGTGACTTCAGTGTCAAACCGTATCGGTCCAGTTCCTCTCATTTCCTTCCCTGTACTACCACATGTTTTCCGCAAGGAATATGGTTTAGTAAGTTGCAAACTGCTTTTCTGGTACACACCAAAAGGAGAGGCCGTGATGATGGTTCCATGGCCCTGGATTAAAGCCAGTCATCCGGTCAGGGGGCATGGGTGTTTCCGGTTGGGACCGAGAGGGGGGCACCCCTTAGAGCGCGCGTATATAAATTTGATCCCATGCTATTCGAGATTGTGATCTCCCCGTCTCAAAAGTTTTTCTTGGACGATGTCTAGGGTGATTCCTAGCATCGAGAGGTAGGATGAGTGTGTACTAGTTAGCTATGTTTTCTTCCGAAATACCGTAAACGGAACTAGTCCTTCGTGACTACGGAAATCCGTTGGCTGTGGAAAATTTTTGTACAAACTCTGCAGAGTCATATATTCCTCCAAATCATCTATTCCCTGTCCCAGGTCGATATTATCTTATCCTAATCAAATGTCAGTTTTGATGGCAGAGACTCCGGTGATTCGCTCGAATGCTAACTCCGGTTAAATGATTATTCCTGTGGATGGACTAACCCATTTATTCTTATGAATTAAATGTTTATTATGAGTATTATTTACCTGTGAATAAAATCCCTTTCTGCGATGTCGCTCAGACATCCGACTGTGGCATTGTTGTATTTTACTTTTCTATAAAAGCCCTTTTTGTGATGTCGCCTCGACGTCCGACTGTGGCATTTCTTTTCAAGCCCTTTCTGTGATGTCGCCCCGACGTCCAACTGTGGCATTTCTTTCCAAGCCCTTTCTGTGATGTCGCCTCGATGTCCGACTATGGCATTTCTTTTCAAGCCCTTTCTGTGATGTCGCCCCGACGTCCAACTGTGGCATTTCTTTCCAAGCCCTTTCGGTGATGTCGCCCCGACGTCCGACTGTGGCATTTCTTTTCAAGCCCTTTCTATGATGTCGCCCCGACGTCCGACTGTGGCATTTCTTTTAAAGCCCTTTCTGTGATGTCGCCCCGACATCCGTCTGTGGTATTTCTTTTTAAGCCCTTTATGTGGTGTCGCTAAGACGCCCGACTGTGGCATCATTTCCTTATATTTATTTGCTCACCTTTTGAGGCGTCGCTTCAGACACCCGATCGGTAGTTATTTATGTTCTGTTGGGATTTCAGGCGGACTACCGCCGTTTCCCTTTTTAATTACCTTGTTATGCTAATTTTTGTAATGTACATTGGTGAATTATTCATGACGCATCCATGCACGCATTTGTTATATCTTACGTCCGAACTGTCTTGCGAGTACTTTCAAAGTACTCACTGGCTTGTTGATTTGGCCAGATGCTGACGAAGGCGATCTCATGGATGAAGAGTTTGATAGCGAGTCCGACACCTAGAGGAGTCCCAGTCAGTCTCGTGCGACCCTGGATTTGGTCACTGTTTTACATCCGCTTCCGCTACCAAATAAATTCATCGAGCCTCACCTCGACGCTCGATGAGATGACAGACTTAGAGTCTTGTATTTCTCTCCCCGCTGTGTTTTTCCACCACCGCCCTATCCTCGAGTCAGTAGTATGCCTCCACACCACTGTGTCATGTCCGCCATTATGTATAATTATTGGCGTGCTTGTAATAATTTGGTTGAGCAACTGTAGTTCGACCCTGTAATATATTTTATGCTACTGGCTTATTGTATCAAGAATTTGTCTACCAGTGAGGAGGATTTCTCTCATACTGGACTCAAAAGATTGGTTTCTCAATAAATATTTTTATTGGAAAACCGGTCGTGACATACTTTTTATGACATAGTAACTCATATTTAGTTAGTCAAATGGATGACCTAGAACTACGTGCACGCCCTATAAACCGAGACACCTAAAAATAAAAAACTGACACGGAGAGGGTAGTTCAGCACATATCTTTTTAGATCAATATAGTCGGGATTCACCAAGGAGCAAAACCAAGTGGTAGGCTGCTCCTGTCGTGTTGGCGTAGCAACTCAAGTAGGGTTAGTCCGCACACGAAATGGCGAGACACTTAACATGACCCCTCTGGCTGACATGTGGCTCATCCACCGTCTTGTTCCACGTGCGATGCACCAAATTACAGTTCAGAGCAGTGGTTGGAACTGGAGGCACCCCGGTAGCGCTGCAGTAGTAGAAAATGAGCGACGAGGGGTCAAATCACAAAGCCCCACCTTTCCCGCATTGAGATGGACGGACGAAGCAACCATCATTTCACTCTACGGCGCAAGAGCATAAAGAAAAGAGAAAACAATGATGCGTGTGGCAGCTACCTAGGGCACCCTAGGGTAGGGGTCTCCACTACATATCCTTTTTTTGAAAGCACCTCCACTACAAATCGGCTTCTCCCTCGTCCTCTTGAAGAAAACCGATGATGAGTGCGGCGGTAGGGTTTGTAGGAGTACTACGGCGTACGGGGCCACGTCGTAGTAAACAGGTTCGAGTCGACGCATGTGTGGGCCGCTTGGTTTTACGGGAACGAGGCAACATTTTGGGTTCGGGGACTAGTGGAGATATAGTACGTACACAAAATTGTGGACGTAGGTTCGATCGAAAGGCAATGATGCATTGAACGCATGAGATTTTGAAACCAAATTATGAATAAATACACACTATAGCATGTAAAGCTTTGAGTCATATATGCATGATGTAGATGTTCGTTTAGTTCTTATAGTTCATCTCATTCAAAATCAATTAGTTTTATAAAAATGTTAAGATTCATGGGGTTGTGCATTGTAAAGCATAAAGTAAAAAACAAATAATGGCAATTCATTTAGAAAAAAACAATTATGATATAGAAGATTATAGAACAAAGGAGAAGTGCTTGTGTTTTGAGGTTTGTGCAATATGCTTAAGTTCAACCATGGAGTCTTCTAAATTGTACATGTGGCAGATCTGGTGGAATGTTGATGATATCCAACGGCCAGTAGTGCTCGGATTCGCCATCTCTGCACTGTTGGATTAGCTTCATCCAGTGACCATCTTTCAAAGTTATTGGCACACTATATAGTTCTTGTGCCATAGTTGCATGTTTTGGAAAAAAGCTACTAGTGGGTTGTACTATCTATTTAGGAATAGAAGATGTATACATGGAAGTTGTAGGGAAAGAGATGACATGGAGCATCTCAATTCCTATGAGTAGGGATTGGAAAATAGATGTCATTTGGTTCACATCATAGGAACTTTTCTATCGAATCTAGAGATGACATGTACCTCACTTCCTATGAGGAGGGATTAGAAAAGATATGTAATTTGGTTCAGAACATAGGAACTTTTCTATTGAATACATGCTAATGTTTATTTTCCTTTGAAATTAAGGGAGTATAGGAATCCATTCATTTGAACCAAGTGGGTCTAAAGCTATAGAAATGATATCATGTTTATTTCCTTTGAAATGTGGAGTATATGAATCTATTCCTATGAACCAATTGGCTCTAAAGTAAAAAATCCTATAAAAATCATATCATATAGAGTTCCTATGATATTCCTCGACACCAAAGGATGGTTGAAATTGATGTGGGTGATACGATGGTCTTATTTTGTAGACTCCTCCCCCATCTTTATAGTTACCTCTCGAAGATGAATAAAATGATATATACAGGGTATTCTACATGTGCAATTTGGTACACGAAAACTCGGTAAAAGTTTGCGAGGTTCGAATTTTCAATAAAGCTATATGCACCGCATTTCGAAACGGAGGGAGCATACGGCAGTTGCTAACACTCACGTGGAAGATTTGTGTGTAGGAGGAGTGTCTGTTCTGTTAAATGACATGGCAAAACTGACACTGTCGGATGCCGATCTAACGGTTCTTACGGCGTTCGTCAGGAAAAGGCTTGTGGCGAATGTTTGTCGGATAATGATTTACGGACACATGCATTGCATTGATACGTGCCCCCCTCCCTCTCACGCACACGCACCCTCATGAGTCACGACTCTCCCGAGTCCTCTCGCAGACTCGCACGTCGCACCCACCGTCTATCTGTAGGTAGACGTCACGCACATATGTGCTCTTCACACCCTACCCTCAGAACTTCTAAAAAACAAAAGACATCGCGCACATTTTATTTTAGCTCACACGTGACACACTTATACTATTACTCTTGCGGCGAACGTTCTTTGGGCATAGTATATTGTACTCTCACGAAGAGAAGCGGTGCACGCACGCACTAGTTCTCTCACACCCACTCACTGGTACACGTAGGAGCGCACTTTTTTGAAGCTGATACAACAAAATCACTCCACTATATATATAAGCAGGAGCCTTAGCGCTTGCTTCACTAGGGTTCCTCTCGTTCACTCTCTCATGCTCTCCAGATCTAAGCAAGACATAGGTGGCCACACTCTCTCGTAGCTCACAGCTGGTCACAAATCCGGCCGCACAACCTCGACCGGGGCAGGGGTGTAGGTGCATCGTTCACGTTGTCGTCAGCGGCGAGGGAGGAGACTAACGGCTGCCCGCGCGTCCCGATCGGCGGCCGTGCCGTTCTTTCCGAGAGAGCGCCGGCTCGGGAGTGCCTCCGACCCCTTCTTCCTCCCTGCGGTATTGTGGCCAAGATGCGGCCTCCCGACGCCGTCTTTGCCACATGCCGACGACCCTCAGGTATATATTCCTTCGAAACGTGCCTTGCTCTACTGCCCCAGCTCCCTTCGTGTGGATCTTTTTCTACTTCCGTCCGCTGTTCCAAAGCCACCTAGACTTTTACTATTGTTAGAGGTAAAGCTAGTTCATACAGTCGACTCTAAGAGTTGGTTCAAACAGGGAAGAAAGTGGGAAAGTTTTAGCATGAATCTAGGACTTGGTTCTAAGAGGAAACCGGGGAAAGTAGTAGATACTGGCTACCCAACCGGTCTCTTGGTTGAAAAGACGAAGAAAGCATGGTGGATGGCGAAGGGTGGGGGGAAGTGGACCTATCTCTTGGTTGAAAAAGGAAAGAAAGTGACGGGTGTTGGGGGACAACGCAAATGAGAATGAGCAGGTCTAGATTTCCTGTGCTCACATAGGAAAATGTCGCCGAGGAGATAAAAAATGGGACAAATGCAGACATGCTACCTGAGTGTTTGCCGCTCTCGGCAGCCACATCTGCCTCACCACTTTATGCCCCTGTTGTCCCTACGTCCATATCGCTACCATTAATGTAAAATCACATGAAGCATTAAGCAATGCCACCTAATGTCACTATAAGTAATGGTCTAGTGCCGTCGATAAATTGAAGCAATGCCACCACCATTTTATGAAGTGCTTTCATCTTGCTTTATTTCCCATGAATTGTGTTTTTGCAGTTACACTTAACCCTCACACCGCTAACATTGCTTCATCCTAGTGGAACTGCACAAATTTGATTGCACATTTACTGACCATGTGCTACTCTCATGACAGTAATACTAATGCTATTGTTCTGCATGTTAATCTAGTGTCAATCTAGTGCCAATTATAACACAATAGATGTTGTTGTTAATCATACGCCACTGCAAATATTTGTCACTATTTAAATAACCGTATTTTGTATTTGCGCAAACAGGGATGTCTGTCTCCATATTGTTTCGGGATGTATGTCTCCGTATCGTTTCTATCCGCGCAATCAAAAGCACACACCTCAGTTTTAGTACAACTGCGCAAAATGAGATGGCTATCCCTCGTTGCCGTCGTATAACCTCCAGTCTTCAAGGTATTCCTACATTGGTAGTAACTAAGGTAGAATGACCAACGCAATCTAAAAGAAGCTGATTCGTACGTTTTACTTCCTGATTGCAGTGCAGGGACGAGCAAAAACAACTACATCCTAGTCCGGAATGCACTTTCTACCAGTTCATCCACGGACCGAGGACTAGCCGGCACGGCTGCACTGCGTTTTTTTGGACAGGTGCGCGGACAAGAGGCATTGTGGTCTGCTTATTTCTACAAATAGCGGTGCTTAAATTTAGTGGAATGCACAAGAATTTCACCTGGTCAGTACACTGCATGGTTCAGTTCAGCATTCCAGCTGAGACCACAATTATAATTGGTTATTCTGGAATGAGAGAACCTAACCCTGGATGGTGGCAACAAGAAAAAAATAGAGTGAACTCCAGGAAATTTAAGCCTACCGGGAGGCCCTTTGCCCAGAGAAGCCTTGCTTGTGTTTTCCTGATTTGTAAACCTTCTCACAACTTTGTCTTTTGCTGTGAACTAGTATATGTTTGTTATGTTCTATGAATCATTGAGATGTATAAAATTGCTTAACTTATGCTTTTCAAGTTATTTATGAAGACGAGTTTAATGTGAGTGTTCCACATGAGCGCTGGACAAGCATGTGAACGTATGGAATTTACATTGTGGCCTCAGTTAACTGCATGAACCACTGTAACAAGATACATAGTTGCTTATATGTCAGACAGCAGATTGTTGATTGTTAGCTGGTCGATAGCCTAGTGTTGAAGCGAGCTGAGCCAATGTGCCGTGTTTTGCACAACTGCTTACAAGTTGGGTAGCACCAACAGTGTTTACAAGTACTTATGTATACGTCGGCGCACAGTTCTCGAACAAGTGCTCTATTTCATCAAAACACACACTGCTCGTATTATAAAACGTGACAACTTATGTTTTACCATGCCATATTCATGAAAAAACTAGTGAGGACGCATCTGTTTCGGCAACAATTACGATGGTTCTCACATGATTCACGGGCACACAAAAGTAGCAGCAGTTCCCATAGACGGATTCAACCAGAGTACTAGCCCCAGAGGGGTCGATAATAGGCAAGTTCGGATAATTAGACACAATCCAAACTACTATTAAACACTAGATGGGGAAACTATTTCATGCCTCGATCTAATTTGGGTTGGACACAAGACGGACCTTGCCATGAACATCATCGAGGACGTCCCGCAACAGCTCAATCCTGTGAACCTTCATGAAGACAAACTTGTGGCCTTGCCACTGATAAACTTGTTTGTGGAGGCATGCTACATCATATTCCTGCGTAAGCTTGACAAGAACAGTATGCCTCACAAACGAAGGAGTAGCTTTGAACTTCTTGTGCTTTAGTACACCTTGGACAACACGCCTGACAACAGTGAGGCTGGAATACAACTCTTCATTGGTATAACCACAAATGGCTTCCAGGATCCAACAGCCTAAGAACTTTGTTTTCCCAGTGCGTATATTCAGGTCATCCGCCTCATAGATAGTGACATTTACAACCACACAATCCTTGTCTGCATCAGGGTTCTAATTGAAACAAAAACAAATTCTGAATTACTTTTCAGTATAAGAAACACAAGTTATTTAAACCACTATGTATAGCATGGCATCGAAGCTAATAAATTGTGCATTATTAATCACCACATACTTAGATGAAAAACCACAACCGAGAT
>NC_041385.1:641892361-641907196 GCF_002162155.2 Triticum dicoccoides | reverse complement strand
CCTCAAACGGGGTGTTGACCATCTCAGTAGTGGCCGTGAGCGTATCAGGGGTCGGCTCGGTGACTGCCTCCATCTTCTTGGAGCTCTCTATCTCGTGGGGATCAGCCTCTCGCGTCTGCTCCAATATTGGCAGATCTTTGCCTGGTTCTCCTTGGTCCATCATGAAACTGACGAATACTAGGAGAGCACTGAAAGGAAAACACAATTGCAATGACAATGAAACAAAAAAGAGAGTGAGGATCGGTTACTGCTTTGCAAAAGTTCTTTTTTTTTCTCTAAACGAAAATATACCAACATCACGGATCCACTTGCCTTCCCTTCGTTGGGAGAGAACAACAGTGGCAGATGCGAGTGTTGCCTTTCTTGAAGACGGTGAGGGATAAGGGGATTCAGCGAAGAGTGAAATGATGGTTGCTTCATCCGTCAAACTTAGACTGCGGGGGGTGGGGTTTTGTGATACGACGGCTCGTTACTGCCGCGCTACGACCGGGATGACTCTTCGCCTGCATACTGCCTTCTAATTTGGTGGATGGCATTTGGGCTCGCGCGCTGCATGGCTCGCATGTCGTTGAACAAAAGTATAACGGCATTCAGTAGAGGGAGACGTTTCAATGACCTAGGAGGAGCCAGAAGCGGTAGAGTGTCTCCACTGTACTAGTAGTAATTGTTTTTCTGGGTAGCTGTAGAGTGTCTCCACTGTACTAGTAGTAATTGTTTCTCTGGGCCCAAGACAAAACAGCCCATCCACACTAGTAAATAGTAAAATCAATTCAAAATCCCTATATTTACTGAATGAGAGGCGCTACCCACACCCAGCACCCCCCCCCCCTCCAAAATCTGGGTGCTCTTCTTCCTTCTCGCTCCCACCCACCTCACGTCAGCTCGCTGCACTTGTACCCCCAAATTCCTCACCTCACTTCCACAGAAAACCCCAGCTCCCCTTCTTCCTCACTACTACAGAAAAAACCTCAGCTCCCCATCTTCTTCACTCGCACTACAACTAGGCTCGTCATTCATAACTCTGCTCAAATCCGTGAGCGTGACGCGACACCCTCGAGGAAAATGGAGTTGGCTGACCCCCGCGCCAAGAAGATGAGGCTCCCGCCAGTGGCGACACCTGTTGTAGATCCCGCACCCGGCAGCACAGGGAGAAGCGGCGACCCCGCCCCCACCGGATCCCAGGAACCCGTAGAATCTCGGGTGGACCGCATCAGCGATCTCCCGGATGCCGTCCTTGGGGAGATAATCTCGCTTCTCCCCACCAAGGTTGCTGCCGCACCCAAGTCCTCTCAATTCGGTGGCGCCCTCTATGGCGTGACGTGCCCCTTAATCTCGACTATCATCAGCTATCTCTCTTCAATGATTTTGAAATCCCCAGAGCCATCATCTGCTCCCACCAGGGCTCCATTCAAAGCCTCTGCATCCCGTCATGCTACCTGAGCAAGCATACCATGCCCTGCACAGTGGACGCCTGGCTGAAATCCCCTGAATTCACAGAACTACAGCTGCTTGAGTTCTACTATTCCCCTGGAAATCACATACCACATACCGAACGCCATGAACTTATGCCCTCAACACCGATGTCCATCTCGCGGTTTTCCTCCTCTCTCCACACCGCCACCTTTGCAATGTGCTACCTACCAGACAATCTGGTACTAAACCTTCGACTCCCATTTCTCAAGAAACTTTCACTTGTGTGGGTTCATATATCGAAGTCCTCATTACACAACATCATCCACTCCAGTTGCCCTTCCCTGGAGTGCTTGGTGCTTGTTTTCACAGTTAGAATCGGTTGTCTCCAAATAAAGTCACCTAACCTTGTAAGAATTGGAATTTCTTTTGACGGAAGGCAGCTCATTATCCAAGATGCCCCTTCACTTCAAAGGTTGATCCTTGATTCTAGTTATTCACCATTGCAAATAACCGTCCTCTCTGCGCCTAAACTGGAGACCTTGGGTGTAATACATGATCTCTGTGCTCATTTCAATATGGTGTTTGGCTCCACATTTCTTCAGGTACTTTATATTATCATCTACACTTGTAACCATAAGCTGCATTTTAAATTTCTGCCCATAAGTTATATATCATCTTGGAGTACACATTTTGTACTAATATTATGTTCTATGCTCAATGAAGAGTTTCTCCATGGATGGCCTATCAATGGTGCTGGATTCTGTCAAGATCTTATATATCCAAATGATTAGTTTTGATATGAACAAGATTATTGGCTTGCTGCAATGCTTTCCATGTCTGGAGAAGTTGTATATAAAGGTGATAATTTCACGCACATTGGAAGCCTGCATATAGTGTACTAGAATTAACCGTTCAGCTGTTGCTCTTTCAACACTCTTTTTTAGACCTTAACTGTTTTCAATCTTCATGTCTATTTAGGCAACAAGACTAGGTAAGAAAGTTATAACCAATCGGTGGATTCGTAAGCATCGGGATTTTCTCACTTCTCATGAGATTCGATTGAAGACAATAACGCTAGAACGATATGTAGCCAACCATGCAAACACTAGATTTGTCACATTCTTCCTGCTGAATGCGAGGTTACTATTGTCCATCAGGCTTAAGTTTATCAGCAGCATGGTTTTGACGGATGGGTATGTCGAAGAGTAAAAAAAGGAGTTTCAGGTGGGCAAAAGAGCATCTGAACGTGTCGGGCTTCTATTTACAACATATTGTGGTCAGAATCCAGTAAATTTTACGACCCGGGATGTTCATTCTATGGACCCGACCGATCCATTTGACAGGGACTGCTGAAAATAGTGCTGGAGTTAGATGTTGTTGCCCTTTTCAACCTGGGTTTTTTTGTAAACTTGATGAACAATTAACCCTCGTGCTTTTGTACAGTTTGTAAGCTGGAGTTAGATGTTCCTGCCCTTTTCAACTCAGATGTGACTGTCATATTTTCTTTGAAACAAGGCATGGCATGCCATTCGTTTAATTTAGAGTGAAATATTGTAACAAATCCCAACCAAGGGAAATAACATCACTCTCGCCGGCTGCTTGAGCTCATTGTGCATTACAAAAGCCAAGTGATTAGCCCCCACCAGCACCCACAAACTTATTTCGAACTAGCACATCAAATGGACTGTAAATTTTCATAGGAAAGGCTGCATGACCATGACAAATTTGGATTCTGACATTTGGGACCCGCGAGGAAATAGCCTAGCCAGTCAACAAACGATTCTGTCTACCAGCCGTTGGATTGACATCCAACATCTGTTGTGTATCTTCTATCTCTTGTCTTCTTCCTCCAGCCACCCAAACCGAATCACCTCGTCGGCTCTGCCTGCTCCCGCATCCCATGGCTGGCTACGCCTCCGCCGCCCTACCGTACGTACGCTCCAACATTGGCCAGTCCCTCCCTTTATTCCCCCACACGTCATGTTATTCTCCGGCGACGTCAGCCCCAACACGCACCCGGACCCGAACCAGTCAACCCTCGTACTCCCCTCTGCTTGCGACTGGACCGGCGCATCTTCCACGGCTCCTGTTCGTTCCGTCTGAGGCCTCGCCATCGTCCTCCGCTTTGCGGCCTTGGTTCGCTCGCTGTGCGTGGTGCGCCACCCTGTTGCGTTGTCAACGTCGTCAACAACCGAGAGGAACAAGGAGATGACTGTACGTGGAGAGGACGACAGTAGGGACCCACCAGCTTCATGGCAGTACGCAAGCAAGTGCCTCTATATTACAAGTCGAAAAATATGGTTCCTCCTAATGGTTGGACATCTGGGGCTCACGCCATTGTCAACGTCGTCAATAAACGAGAGAATTACACTACGAGCGGCTGACACCAGGGACCCAACAGGTCGCTCATTTTTTTTGAGGAACAAGCATTTGTTATTTATACTAGTTTTAGCGATGGATCAGGGTAACAACGGAGCTGTGCGGGGGCCGTGGCCCATCTAGCCAGGGTTTTATTTATGTTTACCACATCATGAGCCCAGTTGTGTTTTTTTCTTGCTGAAAATGGCTAGCCCAGTTCTATTTTTAAAAAAAACCCAAACAAGGCCTGCTTGCTTTATCGGCCCTGCTGGGCTGCAAATCTTTCAAGACGAGGAGAGTTTCATTCAGTTTGCCCAGAAATGGGCTGTACATTTTTAAAACACATCAAACCGGGAATTACTTTCAATTTTTTTCATTACAAGATTTTAAATTCCATTGATTTTTATGCGTGGACAATCATTTGGATTTTATATTTATATAAATTATTTTTCAAAATAGTTTGAATGTGAATCGATATTTCTGGATTAAAAACAGTTGACCGCACCGAAATATGCAAAATTTCGTATACTTTTTAACCGTGCCCACAATATGGGGTGTAATGCTAACAAAAAGAAGATGGGATCCAAAAGAATTCTTAAGGATTAGCAAATGGGCTATACATTATTAGAAATAATGGCAGATGGCATGTCTGCTGTTTTCCACAGATTTGAGGCTGACTTGTGCGCATACTACACGTTGACGCGTGTGCTTACATAAAAGAAGTGTCACGCCCAAGATGCGACCCTATCCTAAAGGAACTCGAAGGTCCCACCAAGGATAGAAGCGCATCTTGAAGACGCTTTTGCAAGGTGGATATCATTACATCAACATTACATAATAGATGGGGACACATACAAGAGGCATACAATGCCACACGAATACCACATCACAAAACATAAGAGCATCATCCGACTATGGATGAAACACAAACAGAAACTCAACCGACATCCACCCTGCTAGCCCAGGCTGCCGACCTGGAACATATCCCCCTGATCGAAGAAGAAGCAGAAGAAGAACTCCAAGGTAAGCAAACATCGCTCTCGCGTCAAGATCATTGCATAACCTGCACCTGCAACAGTTTTTGTAGTAATCTGTGAGCCACGAGGACTCAGCAATCCCATTACCATGGGTATCAAGACTAGCAAAGCTTAAAGGGAAAGGAAGGGGTAAAGCGGTGAGGTTGCAGCAGCGACTAAGCATATATGGTGGCTAACATACGCAAATAAGAGCGAGAAGAGAGCAAGCGGAATGGTCGTGAAGCTAGCAATGATCAAGAAGTGATCCTGAACTCCTACTTACGTCAAACATAACCCAAAAACCGTGTACACTTCTCGGACTCCGCCGAAAAGAGACCATCACGGCTACACACGCGGTTGATGCATTTTAATTCGGATCTGGTGTCAAGTTATTTACAACCGGACATTAACAAATTCCCATTTGCCACATAACCGAGGGCACGGCTTTCAAAAGTTTATACCCTGCAGGGGTGTCCCAACTTAGCCCATGATAATCTCTCGCGATCAACAAAGGATATTCCTTCTCCCAAGAAGAACCGATCAGACTCGGAATCCCGGTTTGCAAGACATTTCGACAATGGTAAAACAAGACCAGCAAGACCGCCCGATGCGCCGACAATCTCGATAGGAGCTGCACATATCTCGTTCTCAGGGCAACACCGGATGAACACTACGTACAACTAAAACCAGACCTCAAGTTTCCTTGAGGTGGCGCTGCAAGTGGCTCTGGTTCGGACCAACACTTAGATAAGCATTGGCCCTGGGGGGCTGAATAAAGATGATCCTTGGGTTAATTACTCCCAAGGGAAATGTAGGTGGTGGTGAGGCAAATGGTAAAACCAAGGTTGGGCCTTGCCGAAGGAGTCTTATTCAAAGCGAACTGTCGAGGGGGTCCCATAAATCACCCAACCACGTAAGGAACGCAAAATCCGGGAACATAACACTGGTATGACGGAAACTAGGGCGGCAAGAGTGGAACAAAACACCAGGCATAAGGTCGAGCCTTCCACCCTTTACCAAGTATATAGATGCATTAATTAAATAAGAGATATTGTGATATCCCAACATAATCCTGTCCACCATGGAGCAATCTTCAACTTCACCTACAACTAACAACGCTATAAGAGGGGCTGAGCAAAGCAGTAACATAGCCAAGCAATGGTTTGCTAGGAAGGGTGACAAGGTTAGAGGCTGACATGGCAATTTGGGAGGCTTGAAGAACAAGTGATAGGTAGCACAGCATAGCGATAGAACGAAGCAACTAGCATAGCAATGATAGTAGTGAGATCCAAGGTGACGGTCATCTTGCCTGAAATCCCGCTAGGAAGAAAAATGAGTCCATGAAGAAGATGAAGCCACGAAGACGAACCAAGCGTAGACGAACGAATCCTCACGAGCGCAACGAAACGGGAACTATCGAGAAGAAGCACACAACATGGTAAACACACCACATGATGCAAGACAAGATGCACAACCAAGCATGATGCAAGACAAGACTACATGAAGCTACTCATGTCAAGAGATGATGCAAACAAGAAGAACACATCAAGGTAAGTTTAAATGAGGCCGGAAACAACATAGAACTAAACCGGTAAGTCCTCATATGCAAATTTCGAAATTGGTCCAGATCTGAATAAACCTTATGTTCAAGTTGTTAAACAACAAGTTAAGATGCACCAAGATGATCTACACGAGATTCTAGTCAAGTTACATATAAAGTTCATTTAGTTCGGAGCTACGGCCTAGAAGATATGAGCAAAACAAGTTAAACATGGCATAGATGCAAAATGCATACGAACAACAAGCAAACACCTCAAAACAAGGATGCAACATGATAATATGAAACTACATGCAAAATCAAGAAAGTATCATATAGAGCACACTCAAAACGGAGCAACGGTTCAACACATGCACTCTATACAAGTTTAAAGGACAAGCTATCCAAAACATAACTAGGCATCTAGCAAGCATCAAAACAATATGCTATAGCATCTGTACATGAAAACAAGTGGCATGGGCATGATGTACAGGTAAAGCATAACAAAACATGAACACTGAGCTATCTCTAGAAATCACTAGAACATGCTCAAACACACATGGCAAGATTGCAAATAGTAACAGTTTCAGACTTTGCAGAAATAACATCAGGTTGCAATGTTTAGAGCTATCAAACAACAAGCTACAGGAACTTATCATGGAAAATAAAGGCATGGCATTAACCTACTAATTGCATAGAACAAAAGTCCTTTACTGACCAAGAGCCAAAAAGGACCAGAAGATATGATGGCACCCACGTAAACATAGCAAGTTATATGACAGATTTAAACATGGCAGGAACAACAATAAGTAGGCATGTTGGTGAGCTTGTACCACTCACCACAGAGCAATACATGGCATGACAAGGTAACTAACCATAAGAAGACATGTTCATTAAGCTAAGAATGGCAAGAACAAGTTCATAGGGTGCATGGATCACTAGAAAAAAATCACATGGCAAAACTGAACTTAATGTTGACAGGCTGACAACAACATTATTTAGCAACTTTGGAGCAAGATTACAACAAGCTACAACAGCCTATAAATGCAACCAGGGCCATGGATGGATAGAGCATGACATGTATAACAAAACATCCTTAGTGAACATCTTCAGATTATGCATAGAATGACTTGTAGCAGCAGGTTTACATAGCATCACAAAATAACAGATTCAGCCTAGCAAAACAGCAACAGCAAGTACCCTACTTAACAAGCTGGATGCACTAACTACAAGACTCACAAAAATACATGGATTGCATCTCTGTAAAGATGGCATGATGTAGTTCAGAACACATATAGAGCTCATGCTCATAGGATGCACACATCAAATGCAACAAAAATGACAAATCACCAAGTTATAACTGTTTCAGCAGATTAACATCATATAGCACTTTTGCAACGATGATTCGGGAATCAAGATGAACTCAAACAAGCATGGAATAATGGAATGAAATGTAGAGCATCTCACAAAGAACATTTTGACATATTACATGCACTAAATGGAGCTACAGATGCAGAGTTATGATGCGATGAACAGGGCATAAAAATATGCAATTATTTCGGGACTTGGACGAAAAACGGGGTCAACCTCGTTCAGATCTGGATCTGGAGTTCGCCGGAGTAGTTCGCCGGAGTGGACGGAGGGAGCATCCGGCGAGGTCGAGAGGGCCGGGGAGGCACGGGGAGGCGCGGGGAGGCGGCCGGCGAGGTCGAGGCGGCCGGATCCGGTCCAGCCCGACCGGATCCGCGGCCGCTGGCGGCGAGCTCGGCTGCGGGCGGCGCGAGCCGACAGCGACGGCGACCGGAGGCCTCGAGCATGGGGCGACGAGGGGCAAACGCGGGCGCTGGGGCGGCGCGGACGGCCGGCGCCTGCGCGGGACGCGCAGCGGCGCGGCAGCGTCGGGCGGAGGATGGCGCGGCGGAGCCGACGATGAGGAACCGGACGGCGATGGCGGAGGAGGAGGCCGGCGGGCGGCAGCGCACGGGCGGCGCACGGCCGAGCGGGCGGCGGAGGGAACCGGGCTAGGCGGGCGGACGGTCGCGGCGGCGCGGCCTCGCGCGAGCCCGACCCGGGTCCCGCGGGCCGCGCGATGGTGGGAGGCGGCGAACGCCACGTGGCGCACTGCTGTTGGACGGGGGAGCGGGGCGGACGTGTCCGGCCGGGGCGCGGACATGTCCGGCGGCTGGAGGAGGAAGAAGCTAGGGTTTCAGGGGAAATCATTCGCGAATTTCGGGGGAGGACACCTATTTATAGATTCTGGGAGCTAGGAGAGTCCAAATGAGGTGCGGTTTTCGGCCACGCGATCGTGATCGAACGACCGAGAGGATGAAGGGGGTTTGTATGGGTTATTGGGTTGTTTTGGAGGGGTGTTGGGCTGCACACAAAAGAGGACTTTACGGTTCCCTAGATAACCATTGGAGTATCAAACAAACTCCAAATGGCACGAAACTTGACAGGAGGTATACCGGTACTATACCAAGGACGCTTGGCAAACCTCGGGCCATTCTGAGAAAGTTCAACACCCGCTCACAACAAGAGACAAAAGGGGGACGCCGGAGGGCATAGGAGTGCTGGATTGCAAAACGGACAACGGGGAAAATGCTCAAATGCAAGAAACGAATACGTATGCAAAATGAAATGCACATGATGACATGGCAAAATGCAACACGCAAGCAAATGACATGGCAACAATGGCGAATAACTGGCAGACACCTGGCGCATCGAATCCGGGGTGTTACAACACTCCTCCACTAACAAGAGATCTCGTCCCGAGATCTTAGGACCGAGACAGAAGGGGAAAAGGGATGATGTGAAGCAAGAACTTAAGAGGAGAAGCAAAGAATCGCGAGCACACGAGAAGAAGAGAGGAACGACGAGAATGACGAGAATCGAAAGCTCACGGAATCAGATAGACTATGAAACCACTCTAGTTAGAACGAGATAAGAAACAAATAAGACTTAAAGGATTTAGGCAGCACTCCGGCTGAACCTTGAAAGAATAAAACATGAACTTGAGAGGATGGAATGATACTTGATGAACTCTTGAAGAATGAATTAAATCATGAAGAACCACCATGAAGAACTCCGGTACAAAAGGATGACGAGATATAATGAAGGATGAAAGAATAAGATGAGCCTTGTGATGATTCAGGTGGAGGTTCCGACGAAATGGTCGAGGAAATTTGAACTCCGGAAAAGAAAAGATGGAAACACTTGGAACTAGAATTTATTCATCAAGAACAAACTCCGAAGGAAGGGATTACTCACTTGGATGAAATAAGAATAAGATTTATTGTATGCTTAAACTTCATCAAATTAAATTGATGACTAGCAATGGATTTCGCATACTACTTATTCTTCTTGAAAAGGATTAAGGGGGAATATAGCACAAAACTTGAGAAAGTTTTCATGAACCACCGGTAGATTGGAAAGAATGAATAGATTGAATGATAATCAAGGAAAAAGAATCTTGAACGACCCACCGTAAGAATTTGGAAATGACTGATGAAAGAGACTGGATCACTGGGATAATTGGATAACGATAGCTGAAAGGTGAGGACGAAGAATTCTTCTGGAACGTTGGCCTCCGGTGAAAAGAAATGGAAAAACAAC
Source organism: Triticum dicoccoides (assembly GCF_002162155.2). Lineage (NCBI taxonomy): Eukaryota > Viridiplantae > Streptophyta > Magnoliopsida > Poales > Poaceae > Triticum > Triticum dicoccoides. Next base: position 641,897,260 of record NC_041385.1, on the reverse strand, counting down.
TTCTGACATACTCTGGATGGGTAAGAAAAGAATATCTGACAAATGGAATAATTTGAGAGGATAACATGAAGCTAGAACCACAAATCTTTGAGAGAAACGGGCAAGATTTAGAGGAAAAACTCTTCTTCGGTCTTTAAATGACAACGAGAAACAACACCAAAATTACTGAGATACTCCGGTAGAATGAGAAGCAGAGAGGTTGAGCCAACAATGAAAATGATTTGAAATCGATCTTGGAAAGGCATCTGACTGATGAAATTCATTCTTATGTCATACTTGAAAAGAATTAGGAATGGCTCCGGAATGATTAGAAGAGTCAGGTAAGATCCTGGGAAAAGACCTGTGGGTTAGGGCCCACTAAAAGAAAACACCGTTGGAAAGGGTTGATGAACAGATAGATGAAGCACCGGAACAATTCAAATATTTGAATGAGGTGACAACCTCGAATTAATTCGAACACAGACGAATCTTTTGAGATGTCTTGAGCACTCCGGAAGGATAACTGGCGAGAGGCAAACGAGCAGGGAAAACACTTGAGCCGAGGAGAAGAATATAATCACTACCAAAAATTAGAATTGAATCCACCGGAAAAGAGATGAAGAATGTCAAACAAAAGAGAATTCACCGGTTGAAACAATTGACGAAAGACTGAAGAGGCTCCACACGGGTGAAATAGATGGTCAAGAGAGAGACTCAAGCTCCGGGAAGAAAAAGGGGTGGGAGGGCGGGAAAAACAAAGGCAACTTGGGAGGGGAAACAACGAATATCTTGTAGAGAAAATACCGGTTGAAATCATTGAGGAAAGAAAGCAAAGACTTCGCACGAGTAGGATGGATACTCGATTACGGACTCCGGTTCCAAGAAGAAGAAGGGTGGGCGGGTGGGAAAAGAAAACAACTGAGGACAAAGAAACAACTTCGTTGAGAGCGAACTAAGGATTGAACTTGGCAACGATGAAGAGGCTCGAGTCAACTTGACGAGAAATGCACCGGATGAAAAGAGCTGAGAACCAACGAACGAAAACTAACTGCGTGAACCTAAAGAAAGTTTGAACGGGAAGAGGAGTAAGTCAAAACACCTACGTCAAGATTCCTTACCAGAGCGACGAAGGGGCTGAGGAGTAAAAAGAATTCCTACTCTCCGATATAACTAGACTCCGAAAACAGTTTTCTTCTAGACTCGACAACGGCCAGACTACACGATCAATCAAGGGGGCTCCTAGGGTCGGTCGAGGCTCTGATACCAACTTGTCACGCCCAAGATGAGACCCTATCCTAAAGGAACTCGAAGGTCCCACCAAGGATAGAAGCGCATCTTGAAGACGCTTTTGCAAGGTGGATATCATTACATCAACATTACATAATATATGGGAATACATACAAGAGGCATACAATGCCACACGAATAGCACATCACAAAACATAAGAGCATCATCCGACTACGGATGAAACACAAACAGAAACTCAACCGACATCCACCCTGCTAGCCCAGGTTGTCGACCTGGAACCTATCCCCCTGATCAAAGAAGAAGCAGAAGAAGAACTCCAAGGTAAGCAAACATCGCTCTCGCGTCAAGATCATTGCATAACCTGCACCTGCAACAGTTTTTGTAGTAATCTGTGAGCCACGAGGACTCAGCAATCCCATTACCATGGGTATCAAGACTAGCAAAGCTTAAAGGGAAAGGAAGGGGTAAAGAGGTGAGGTTGCAACAGCGACTAAGCATATATGGTGGCTAACATACGCAAATAAGAGTGAGAAGAGAGCAAGCGGAACGGTCGTGAAGCTATCAATGATCAAGAAGTGATCTTGAACTCCTACTTATGTCAAACATAACCCAAAAACCGTGTTCACTTCCCGGACTCCGCCGAAAAGAGACCATCACGGCTACACACGCGGTTGATGCGTTTTAATTTGGATCTGGTGTCAAGTTATCTACAACCGGACATTAAAAAATTCCCATCTGCCACATAACCGCGGGCACGGCTTTCCAAAGTTTATACCCTGCAGGGGTGTCCCAACTTAGCCCATGATAAGCTCTTGCGATCAACGAAGGATATTCCTTCTTCCAGGAAGACCCGATTAGACTCGGAATCCCGGTTTACAAGACATTTCGACAATGGTAAAACAAGACCAGCAAGACCGCCCGATGCGCCGACAATCCCTATAGGAGCAGCACATATCTCGTTCTCAGGGCAACACCGGATGAACACTACGTACAACTAAAACCAGACCTCAAGTTTCCCCGAGGTGGCGCTGCAAGTGGCTCTGGTTCGGACCAACACTTAGACAAGCATTGGCCCGGGGGGGGGGGGCTGAATAAAGATGACCCTTGGGTTAATTACTCCCAAGGGAAATGTAGGTGGTGGTGAGGCAAATGGTAAAACCAAGGTTGGGCCTTGCTGGAAGAGTTTTATTCAAAGCAAACTGTCGAGGGGGTCCCATAAATCACCCAACCGCGTAAGGAACACAAAATCCGGGAACATAACACTGGTATGACAGAAACTAGGGCGGCAAGAGTGGAACAAAACACCATGCATAAGGCCGAGCCTTCCACCCTTACCAAGTATATAGATGCATTAATTAAATAAGAGATATTGTGATATCCCAACATAATCCTGTCCACCATGGAGCAATCTTCAACTTCACCTACAACTAACAATGCTATAAGAGGGTTTGAGCAAAGCAGTAACATAGCCAAGCAATGGTTTGCTAGGAAGGGTGACAAGGTTAGAGGCTGACATGGCAATTTGGGAGGCTTGAAGAACAAGTGATAGGTAGCGCAGCATAGCGATAGAACAAAGCAACTAGCATAGCAATGATAGTAGTGAGATCCAAGGTGACCGTCATCTTTCCTGAAATCCCGCTAGGAAGAAGAATGAGTCCATGAAGAAGATGAAGCCACGAAGACGAACCAAGCGTAGACGAATGAATCCTCACGAGCGCAACGAAACGGGAACTATCGAGAAGAAGCACACAACATGGTAAACACACCACACATAGGCAAGACAAGATGCACAACCAAGCATGATGCAAGACAAGACTACATGAAGCTACTCATGGCAAGAGATGATGCAAACAAGAACAACACATCAAGGTAAGTTTAAATGAGGCCAGAAACAACATAGAACTAAACCGGTAAGTCCTCATATGCAAATTTTGAAATTGGTCCAGATCTGAATAAACCTTATGTTCAAGTTTTCAAATAGCAAGTTAAGATGCAACAAGATGATCTACACGAGATTCTAGTCAAGTTACATATAAAGTTCATTTAGTTCGGAGCTACGGCTTAGAAGATATGAGCAAAACAAGTTAAACATGGCATAGATGCAAAATGCATACGAACAACAAGAAAACACCTCAAAACAAGGATGCAACATGATAATAGGAAACTACATGCAAAATCAAGAAAGTATCATATAGAGCACACTCAAAACGGAGCAACGGTTCAACACATGCACTCTATACAAGTTTAAAGGACAAGCTGTCCAAAACAGCAACTAGGCATCTAGCAAGCATCAAAACAATATGCTACATCATCTATACATGAAAACAAAATGCATGGGCATGATGTATAGGTAAAGCATAACAAAACATGAACACTGAGCTATCTCCAGAAATGACTAGAACATTCTCAAACACACATGGCAAGATTGCAAATAGTAACAGTTTCAGACTTTGCAGAAATAACATCAGGTTGCAATGTTTAGAGCTATCAAACAACAAGCTACAAGAACTTATCATGGCAAACAAAGGCATGGAATTAACCTACTAATTGCATAGAACAAAAGTCCTTTACTGACCAAGAGCCAAAAAGGACCAGAAGATATGATGGCACCCACGTAAACATAGCAAGTTATATGACAGATTTAAACATGGCAGGAACAACAATAAGTAGGCATGTTGGTGAGCTTGTACCACTCACCACAGAGCAATACATGGCATGACAAGGTAACTAACAGTAAGAAGACATGTTTATTAAGCTAAGCATGGCAATAACAAGTTCATAGGGTGGATGGATCACTAGAAAAGTCACATGGCAAAACTGAACTTAATGTTGACAGGCTGACAGCAACATTATTTAGCAACTTTGGAGCAAGATTACAACAACCTACAGCAGACTATAGATGCAAACAGGGGCATGGATGGATAGAGCATGACATGTATAACAAAACATCTTTAGTGAACATCTCCAGATTGTGCATAGAATGACTTGTAGCAGCAGGTTTACATAGCATCACAAAATAACAGATTCAGCCTAGCAAAACAGCAACAGCAAGTACCCTACTTAACAAGCTCGATGCACTCACTACAAGACTCATAAAAATACATGGATTGCATCTCTGTAAATATGGCATGATGTAGTTCAAAACACATGTAGAGCTCATGCTCATAGGATGCACACATCAAATGCAACAAAAATGACAAATCACCAAGTTATAACAGTTTCAGCAGATTAACATCATATAGCACTCTTGCAACGATGATTCGGGCATCAAGATGAACTCAAACAAGCATGGCACAATGGAATGAAATGTAGAGCATCTCACAACGAACATTTTTACATATTACACGCACGAAATTGAGCTACAGGTGCAGAGTTATGATGCGATGAACAGGGGCTAAAAATATGCAATTATTTCGGGACTTGCACGAAAAACGGGGTCAACCTCGTTCAGATCTGGATCTGGAGTTCGCCGGAGTAGTTTGCCGGAGTGGACGGAGGGAGCCTCCGGCGAGGTCGAGAGGGCCGAGGAGGCACGGGGAGGCGCGGGGAGGCGGCCGGCGAGGTCGAGGCGGCCGGATCCGGTCCAGCCCGACCGGATCCGCGGTGCGCGGGCGGCGAGCTCGGCTGGGGGCGGCGCGAGCCGACGGCGGCGACGACCGGCGGCCTCGGACA
>NC_041385.1:641877488-641891900 GCF_002162155.2 Triticum dicoccoides | reverse complement strand
GTCGGGCGGAGGATGGCGCGGCAGAGCTGGCGATGAGGAGCCGGACGGCGGCGGCGGAGAAGGAGGCCGGCGGGGGGCGGCGCGCGGGCGGCGCGGGGCCGAGCGGGCGGCGGAGGGAATCGGGCCAGGCGGGCGGACGGCGGCGGCAGCGCGTACTTGCGCGGGCCCGATCCGGGTCCCGCGGGCCGCTCGGTGGTGGGAGGCGGCGAACGCCACGTGGCGCACTGCGGTTGGACAGGGGGAGCGGGTCGGACGTGTCCGGCCGGGGCGCGGACATGTCCGGCGGCAGGAGGAGGAAGAAGCTAGGGTTTCAGGGGAAATCATCTGCGAATTTTAGGGGAGGGCACCTATTTATAGATTCTGGGAGCTAGGAGAGTCCAAATGAGGTGTGGTTTTCGGCAACGCGGTCATGATCGAATGGCCGAGAGGATGGAGGGGGTTTGGATGGGTTATTGGGCTGTTTTGGAGGGGTGTTGGGCTGCACACTAAAGAGGACTTTACGGTTCCCCGGTTAACCGTTGGAGTATCAAACAACCTACAAATGGCACGAAACTTGACAGGAGGTCTACCGGTGCTATACCAAGGCTGCTTGGCAAACCTCGGGCCATTCCGAGAAAGTTCAACACCCGCTCACAACGAGAGACAAAAGGGGGACGCCGGAGGGCATAGGAGTGCCGGATTGCAAAACGGACAACAGGGAAAATGCTTAGATGCAAGAAACGAACACGTATGCAAAATGAAATGCACATGATGACATGGCAAAATGCAACACGCAAGCAAATGACATGGCAACAACGGCGAATAACTGGCAGACACCTGGCGCATCGAATCCGGGGCGTTATAAAAAGATTAACGCACACGCAATGCCCTGTCAACTTAGTCAACACACGAGAGCAGTGACTGTTGGATGTCCATCCAAGGCTGTCGTGCTTCTTCAATCTTTGCTCTTCATGCTCCAGCCGCTCAAACAAGCACCGACGGGACTGCCTGCTCCCTCCTCCCTGCGGCCGGCTGTGCTGCCGCGCAAGCCTCACCGCCCCATCGTACTCCCATTGCTGGCCTAGCCATCCCTGTACTGACCCACACCTGTTGTTATTCTCCGGCGACGGCAGACGAACCAGTAAACCCTGGTACAGTCGTACTCCTCTCCGCGTGGGCATCCACTGCCGTGTCTTCCCCGGCTCCGCGTCGTCCCCTTCCTAGGCCTCGCCGTCGTCCACTGTCGTGGTACTCTCGGCGCGGCGTGGTCAATGTGGTTAATGACCGACTTCCATCGGAAGAGTAATGTACGTGGAGAGGCTGACAGCTGGGTCCATGGCGGCCGCAAGGAAGTGTGAAAGGACCAATATAGTTGACTAGGAGGGGGGTGAATAGGCAACTGACACTTTTTAATCTTTTCTTTACCAATTTAAACTTTGCATCAAAGTAGGTTGTCTAGATATGCAACTATATGAGCAACCTATATGATGCAATAACAACTAGCACATAAGCAAGCAAGGTAAATAACACAAATAAGCTTGCACGAGTAAAGGCACGAGATAACGAAGAGTGGAGCCGGTGGAGATGAGGATGTGTTACCGAAGTGCCTTCCTTTTGAGGGGAAGTACGTCTCCGTTAGAGCGGTGTGGAGGCACAATGCTCCCCAAGAAGCCACTAGGGCCACCGTAATCTCCTCACACCCTCACACATGCGAGATGTCGTGATTCCACTATTGGTGCCCTTGAAGGCGGCGACCAAACCTTTACAAACAAGGTTGGGCAATCTCCACAACTTAATTGGAGGCTCCCAACGACACCACGAAGCTTCACCACAATGGACTTTGGCTCCGAGGTGACCTCAACCGTCTAGGGTGCTCAAACACCCAAGAGTAACAAGATCCGCTAGGGATTAGTGGGGGGAATCGAATATCTCTTGGTGGAAGTGTAGATCGCGGCCTTGTCACCCAATCCCGAGCAAATCAACAAGTTTGATAGGCTAGGGAGAGAGATCGGCTGAAAATGGAGCTTGGAGCAACAATGGAGTTTTGGGTTGGAAGAGGTAAATCTTCTTGGAGAAGAAGACCCCCTTATATAGTGGGGGGACAATTCCAACCGTTACCCACCACTCAGCCCACGACCCATGGAACTACCGCACCACAGGCGCGGTACTACCGCACGGGCCTGCGGTACTACCGCGGCGGACCATGGTACTACCGTGGGCGCGGCAGAGCCCAGACCTGAAAAAAGGAGCACGGACAGGGCACGGTAGATCCGCAGGTGCGGTACTACCGCGGCCCCATGTGGTACTACCGCAGGACAGCCGCATGCCAGGCCCGGTAGGCACAGATGTAAAAAGTTACATCCATGACTACCTCCGCTGAGAAATTGTCGTGCGAAAATCCGACACAGAACTACCGCGACCAAGGGTGCGGTACTACGTGATGGGTGCGGATGTAAAAAATTACATCTGCCCCTACTTCCGCTCCTGCTACTATACCTAGCCCGGGGCCACGGTACTACCATGCCGCAGCACGATACTACCGCTCCTACTACCGCTTGAGCAGCGGCGCTAGTCCAGAGCTCACGGTACTACCGCTCTGAGGAGCGGTACTACCATAGGAGCCCACGGTACTACCGTTGGCTCCTGCGGTAGTACTGCTCTTCAGAGCTCGAGGGGCATTGTCATCAATCACCAAAACTAATGAGGGACAAGAATGCCCTTACAATCTCCCCCTTTTTGGTGGATTGATGACAATACGGGATTTGCACAAGGAAATGAATAAAGCATAAGCAAACCCCACATCTCTAAAATATAGATGAGCTCCCCCTAGATTCGTGCTAGAGAGTAAAGTGCTTTGGATTGCACGGCACGAATACTAGGATCACCACTCCCCCTATATTTTAGAAACAAAGCATATCTTGCAATGGTAAGGCTAACACTAAACAAAATACTAGATATGAGCATAACATGAATAGCATGATATAGCATAAGCTCAATAAGGTAATAAGGTACGATAGAGTGCATATGTCTTACACCATATGATAAACTTTGTCTCACGAGCACAACCAAACCAAAGCAAGCAAGTTCAACGACGGAAAGCAAAGCAAACGACGAAACACACAACACACGACACGCAACTCCTACTCTCTCTCCCCCTTTGGCATCCAGACACCAAATAGGCAGAGAGGTCACCTACAACATAGGTGGTAGCTCAAGCGGAAAACGACTCATCATCGCCAGACTCTGCAGCAGGAACATACTCCTCCTCTGAATCGGTCCACTGGTAGCCCTGCTTCACCATCTAGGCAGTCTCGGGGGTGATGTGCTTCTCAGAGCCGCTGGCCACGTCCTCCCCACAAGCCCTCAAGATCATGATGTCGCGACGGCGACTCTCCTTCTGAGCAACATGGGCCTTGTACTGACCCTGAACCTGCATGCAGAACAGCCTCTTCATCTTGTTCTTCAGCTTCTTCGCCCAAGAAGGCTCAAAGAGGGCGGAGTGAAAGCAGTACGGTCCTCAGCAGCCTCTTCCTCCTCAATCTCCTCCTTATCCACAGCCATCCTGGCAGCCTCAGCAGCAGTGGTGGTGTTAGCCCATTGGGGCTTGATGCGGCGCTTGATGGGCTCATGACGGATCCAACCTGGAGCTTCAAACTCATCAGTTGGGAAGAGCTGCTCCCAAGTCTTGGAGATCAGGTGAAACAGGTAAGGCCCATAGATGGGGACCTTACGGTTGAACACGGCGAACTAAAGCTCACACCACATGATATGTGAGAAATCGAGTGGCTGAGTCTGAGCCTGACGGGCCTCCTCACAAAGGAGCATCATGTCAACGAGGTAAGCATGCACCTGTCCCATGTCACCAATACGCGGGAAGAGTGTGTTCCGGAAGAGCCTGTGCATGATGTCAAGGAAGGGATTAAGCAGCCACACCTTCCTCATGCTTGGAAGATTCTTCTGAACAAGGAATGGCATGAGTTTGTTCTTGTTGGCGGACTCAGCATTGGCATGAGGGTGAACTCCAACTGGCGAGTCGAGCCCATCATCGGGAAACTGAAGCAACTCCATGAACTCCTTCCAGGTAGCAGACATCTGTTGACCATTGGCCATCCAAGTCATGGTCCTTGCTTCATCGACGCCGAAGTGAACCGAAGCAAAGAATTGTGCTATGATCTCCGGATCAAAATCCTTGTGGAGGGTGAGCATGTTTTCAATACCGAACTGCTCCACAAGATCCAAAGCCTCTCCAAAGTACCCACGGTGCTTCTCTTGCCTCATGTGAACCATGTCAATCCAGTGAACTTCAACATAGTGATTCTGCTTGGCCTTGGTCACATCCATATAGATCAGATTCTGCTGCTTGTTCCAGAAGAGATCATTGCCTCGCGTGCTAGCCCGGGGAGACACACAGGGATTGATCTTCCTTCGAATTACAAACTCGGCCTGGGAAATCTCATCCATGCCCATGACGGGCTCCTTCTGCTTGCTGGCGGTGTGCTTGGTCCTGCATTGGGGAGCAGCAGAGGACCCCTCTGGAACATCATCTGGGTTGCGGAGCCGCTTTGACCCTGTGTCACGGCTGTGATTCAAGCGACGAGCAAAACCGGAGCCACCACCTAGGTACATGGCAAGAGGGCGAGGTGGGGAACGATCCCACCGCTCGGAATCCGAGGAGAGCGGCAGAAGACGGAGATCCGGCGAAGGCCTCCGGCGCCGTTCTTGGTCACGAGAGAGAGAGAGACGGGGTGGGGAATAGAGATGAATGGGTATGGGGGAGTTAGAACTCCCCCTGTCCCACTCTTAACCCCCACCCGCTCGCATGTGCGCGGAAGTACCGTGGGTCATCGCGGTAGCACCGCCCGGGCGGAAGTACCGCACGCTGGGCGGTAGTACTGCTTGTTCAGCGGCAGTAAAAAATTTCTGCCGCGGAGGTAGCGGTAGTACCGTGCCCCTGGAGGGCCACGCATTATACGAAGAGCCACCAGCTCCTGCGGTAGTACCGTGGCGCACCACGGTAGTACCGTAAGCCAAGAAAGTGCTATAACTAAAGAGAGAAAAAGGAGAAAAAAAAGGAAAAACAACCTCTGGAGAAACACCGACCAACTAAGAGGAGAACACAAACGATGACTCAAGCACGGCAAGGAGAAGAGGAAGCTACACGACAACGAAGGCCAACAACGAGACACAACTTCTCCAAAGGGAGGGCGGTGGCCGGAGCCACCTATGTTTGAGTCAATTGGTATGGCACCGCGAAGAATTATCCTTGGGTCCATGACCAAAACTCGTCTTTGAAGCACAAGTACCATCAAAAATGGCTAATGTGAAAGAGTTGATCAATTTATGCATAATGGGGGGGGAGGAAGAGTTCATTGAGAGAACAACACTCCCCCTATGTCCATGCCTACACCTAAACTAGACAACAAGTTGAGTGAGGTGGGGTGTGCACGGGCTCAAGTCACATTGCTTGAATCAATGATATTTAGCTCATTCCTTAACTCGCTAAATCTTGCTTCATCCAAGGGCTTCGTGAAAATATCTGCAAGGTTATCATGAGTGTTAACATACTTGAGCTCGATCTCCCCTCGCCTAATATGATCCCGGATGAAGTGATACCGAATTTCAATGTGCTTCGTCTTAAAGTGTTGCACCGGGTTGAGAGAAATCTTGATGGCACTTTCATTATCACACCAAAGAGGCACTTTGTCACAAATGACACCGTATTCCTTTAAAGTTTGCCTCATCCATAGGAGTTGTGCACAACAACTACCGGCCGCCACATATTCCGCTTCGGTGGACGAGAGAGACACACAACTTTGCTTTTTGGAAGACCAACTCACCAAAGAGCAACCAAGAAATTGGCACCCTCCGGAAGTGGACTTCCTATCCACTTTGTCTCCCGCCCAATCGGAATCCGTAAATCCTTCAAGCTTGAAGTTTGCTCCTCTTGGGTACCACAAGCCAAAGTTTGGGGTATGAGCCAGATATCGAAAGATTCGCTTGACCGCCACATAGTGGCTTTCCTTCGGTGCGGCTTGAAACTATGCACAAATTCCCACACTCAACATGATATCCGGTCTAGATGCACAAAGGTAGAGCAAGGATCCAATCATGGAGCAATATACCTTTTGATCCACCGCTTTACCATTTGGATCAATGTCAAGTTGGCACTTGGTAGGCATTGGAGTAGAAGCCGGCTTGACATCACTTAGCTTGAATCTGTTTAGCATGTCTTGAGTATATTTGGCTTGGTTGATGAAGGTACCTTCTCTTCTTTGTTTGATATCAATACCAAGGAAGAACTTCAACTCTCCCATCAAAGACATCTTGAACTTAGAGGTCATGAGAGCGGAAAATTCCTCATTGAAAGCTTTGTTAGGGGAACCAAAGATAATATCATCAACATATAGTTGGCATACAAACAACTCCCCTTTGACCTTCTTAGTAAAAAGAGTGGGATCAATTTTCCCAACTTCAAATCCACGATCTTGTAACAACTCGGTAAGGTGGTCATACCATGCACGTGGGGCTTGTTTAAGGCCATAGAGTGCCTTATCGAGTTGATACACATGATCCGGGGAATAGGGATCCTCGAACCCAGGGGGGTTGTTTGACATAAACCAACTCATTAATAGGAACATTAAGAAAAACACTTTTCACATCCATTTGTTGTAACTTAAAGTTGTGATGGGAAGCATAAGCAATCAACAAATGAATGGATTCAAGGCGAGCAACGGGGGCAAAGGTTTCACCGTAGTCGATACCCTCGACTTGGGAGTAGCCTTGTGCTACCAATCTTGCCTTGTTCTGAATGATGTTCCCATGAGTGTCTTGCTTGTCCTTGAAAATCCATTTGGTTCCAATGACGTTGTGGTTCCCCGACAGCCTTGGTACCAATCTCCACACCTTTTTGTACTCGAAGTTGTTGAGTTCTTCATGCATGGCATTGAGCCAATCTGAATCTTCGAGTGCCTCAATGACCTTTTGGAGTTCAACACAAGAGACAAACGCGTGATGTTCACAATAGTTTGCTAATTGTCTACGAGTGCTTACCCCTTTCTTAGGCTTCCAACCACATTCTCCATGAGATGGCCTTTGGTGGTGAGCTTGGAAGCAATCTTCGCGGCACGACGCTCTAATTCCTCCTCGGATGTGGAAGGAGGAGGATCAACTTGATTATCTTGAGCGCCATCTAGAGCTTGTTCGAGATCTTGAACTTGCTCGAGGGGGAGAACTTGACCTTGGGCATCATTCGGTGGATCATCACCGTCTTGAGGTTGATCTTGCCCTTGGTCTTGTTCACGAGGTTGAGGGCCTTCACTTTGTTCTTCGGAAGCGTGTGGGTCTTGGGTTGGTGATGGCTCCACTTGAGTGGAGCATTGTCCTTCTCCTTCGGCCACAAGGGGTTCCTCAATGGGTAGGATGTGACCAATACCCATTCTTCTTATGGCTTGGGGAGGAATTTCATCACCTACATCACAAGTACCACTTTGCTCCACTTGGGAGCCGTTATTCTCGTCAAACTCTACGTTACACGTCTCCTCAATGAGTCCGGTGGACTTGTTGAGGACACGGTAAGCATGAGAGTTTGAAGCATAACCAACGAATATGCCCTCATAAGCTCTAGCCTCAAATTTAGACAAACGAACACCTTTCTTGAGAATGAAACACTTACACCCGAACACCCGGAAGTACTTGAGGTTGGGCTTGTTACCGGTGAGTATTTCATAAGGAGTCTTCTTCAAGCCTTTGCAGAGATAGAGCCGATTGGATGCATGACATGCTGTGTTGATGGCTTCAGCCCAAAAGTTGTATGGAGACTTGAACTCCGCCATCATGGTTCTTGCCACATCCATCAACGTCCGGTTCTTCCTCTCTGCTACACCATTTTGTTGAGGGGTATATGGTGCAGCATATTGATGTTTGATCCCCTCATCACTAAGAAACTCATCCAAGGTGTAGTTCTTGAACTCGGTGCCGTTGTCACTTCTTATTGTCAAGATCTTTGCATCATGTTGGCGTTGAGCTTTATTTGCAAAGTCGATGACGGTTTGTTGAGTTTCACTCTTTCTCTTGAAGAAATATACCCAAGTGTATCTTGAGTAATCATCCACAATCACCAAGCAATACTTTCTACCCCCAAGACTATCAAAGGATTGAGGCCCAAAGAGGTCCATGTGAAGGAGCTCCAAGGGTCTCTTCGAGTAGATGATAGTCGTGGGAGGGTGAGCCTTCTCATGAAGCTTCCCTTCGATACAAGCACTGCAAGCACGATCTTTGGCAAAACTAACATTTGTTAGTACACGGACATGGTCCCCCTTGAGAAGACTTTGCAAAGATCTCATATTGACATGGGCTAAACGGCGATGCCAAAGCCATCCCACATCAACTTTAGACATTAGGCATGTCGCGGTCTTAGTGGGTCGCTCTGAAAAGTTAATCACATAGAGACCATTCTCGACATGCCCAACAAAGGCTACTTTAAGAGTCTTGCTCCACAAGAGGGCCACAGTATCAATATCAAAGAAGGTGGCAAAACCCATGAGTGCAAGTCGACGAACGAAAATAAGATTGAATGCAAGGGACTTGACAAGCATGACTTTCTCGATCATTAGATCATGAGAAATGACAACCTTGCCAAGACCCAATACCTTAGAAGACGAGGCATCACCCCACTCGATGTTGGTGGGCATAGATGGAATCTTGTGCACGTCCACCACCAACTCCTTGCTTCCGGTCATATGATTTGTTGCTCCACTATCGAGCAACCATGATCCTCCACCAGAAGCAAACCCCTACATGAAATCAATGCTTGGTTTTAGGTACCCATTGAGTAATGGGTCCTTTGATGTTAGCAACAAAGTTCTTGGGAACCCAAATAGACCATTCAATATACTCATAAGGAGAGCCAACAAATTTTGCATAAACATGTCCATCACTAGCATGGCATAACACATAAGAGGGGTTAAAGTCGCCGGCTTTGTTGGAAGGGGTGGGGTTTCCCTTCTTGACATCACCACCCTTCACATTGTTCTTCTTCTCCTTAAGATCACCCTCTCCCTCCTTCACAAATGTTTGCTTGAGAGGAGGAGGTCATTTAGTCTTGTCATTCTTCTTCTTATTCTTGGACTTGGGGGTAAACCCAACTCCCTCCTTGGCCACAACTTCCTTTTGATTGCTCAAAAGGTCATTGAGGTTTTTCTCACCTTGAATGCATGTCACAAGACCTTTCTTCAATTGCTCTTTCAACTGGGCATTCTCCTCCACAATATGCACATGCTCACAACACGGGTTAGTAGCATTTGCGTTATCAATTAAGACCATAGGAGGAAAAATGGCTTTCTCCTTAGTTAACTTGACTTGGAGTTGAGCATGAGACTCCTTGAGGCTAGCATGAGCACCCTTCAAGACCTTGTGAGCCTTGTCAAGTACATCAAACTCCTCTTTGAGTCTAGCAAGATCAACCCCAAGTTTAGCCTTCTCGGTTTTGCCACATGAGAGACAACAATGGCATGATCAAGATCTTTCTTTAATTTAGCATGGTCATCATTGTGTGACTCCTCAAGAGTCAAACGATGCCCACGCTCTTCCTCAAGGGAATTAGAGAGATCCGATATCTCATCGGCATAGTCACGACTATGACCTTCCATCTTAGAGATGGTTTCTTCATGAGCCTCGATCATGTCATTGGCTTCACCAAGTTGTTCCAAGAGAGCAACAAAGTGCTTCTTGGATTTTCTCTTGAGTTTACTCATAAAAGACTCAAATTCATTCGACTCTTCATTAGACCCCTCATTTTCATCAATGCAATCCGTTAACGAAGGATTAGTAATGATGGTGGTTTTGATGTTGGGGGTTACCTTGTTGGTGGCTTTAGCCATGAGGCACTTGGCGGTGATGTTTTTGTTGGGTGAGTCAAAGAGAGACACCCTGGGAGTAGTAGCAATGGCAATGGAGTCCATGACCATCGCTTATCCATCTTCATCATCATCGTCATCCTCATGGTATTCTTCTTGTACCACTAACCCTCGAGTAGGAGTCTTCTTGGTGAAGTTGTTGTTGTTGGGGAAGGACTTGGCTTTGTCTTTTCGAATGAGCTTGCCACCATTGTCTTCCCGCTTCTCGTAAGGACAATCCACAACAAAGTGACTCACATTGCCATAGTTGTAGCAAGTTCTCACTCGTTGCTTGCCCTTGAACCCACTTGAATTGTTCTTGTTGAAGTTGGGCCTTGTGTTCTTCTTGTTCCAAAATTGCCTTGAAGCAAGAGCCATGTGCTCATGATAATCATATTTGTATCCTCGGGATTGCTCTCATCATCTTCTTCTTATTCCTCTTCTTCCATGATGACCTTGGCCTTCAAAGCAAGATTGGTCTTCTTTGTTCTTTGAGGACGGAGCACGGCATTGTCGGTGGTTTTGTCCAAGATGCTCATAGCAACGAACTCATCCAACACTTCACTTGAGGTCATGGAGTGGAAGTCCGGTCTTTAACGGATGACGGAGGACATGGCCTTGTTGTAGGGTATCATGGCCTTGAGAAACTTGCGTTTGATCCAATTGTCATCTGTGTCCATACTCCCATGATCTCAGAGTGAGACCGTGAGTTTGGTAACTCTCCGAAAGAGCTCACGAGGTTCTTCATCTTCCTTCATTGTAAATTCATCGGCTTCATCTTGCACCACTTCATAGTTGGAGCGTTGAATGCTTGCGCTTCCTCGATAGAGAGACACAACACACTGCCACGCGTCTTTGGCCATGGCGTAGGGTCCAAAAGAATTCTTAAGAATTAGCAAATGGGCTGTACATTATTAGAAATAATGGTAAATGGGTTGTCTGCTGTTTTCCGCAGATTTGAGGCTGACTTGTGCACCTAGTACAGGTTGACGCGTATGCTTTCATAAAAAAAGGTTGACGCACACGCAACGCCCTGTCGACTTAGTCAACACACGAGAGCAGTGACTATTGGATGTCCATCCAACGGCTGTCGTGCTTCTTCAATCTTTGCTCTTCATGCTCCAGCCACTCAAACAAGCGCCGGCGGGACTGCCTGCTCCCTCCTCCCCGCGGCCGGCTATGCTGTCGCGCAGGCCTCACCGCCCCATCGTACTCCTATCGCTGGCACTGACCCACACATGTTGTTATTCTCCGGAGACGGCAAACAAACCGGTAAACCCTCGTACAGTCGTACTCCTCTCCACGTGGGCATCCACGGCCGCGTCTTCCCCGGCTCCGCATCGTCCCCTTCCTAGGCCTCACCGTCGTCCACCGCCGTGGTGCTCTCGGCGCGGCGTGGTTAATGTGGTCAACGACCGACTTCCATCGGAAGAGTAATGTACGTGGAGAGGTTGACAGCTGGGTCCACGGCGGCCGCAGGGAAGTGTGAATGGATCGATATAGTTGACTAGAGGGGGGTGAATAGGCAACTAACACTTTTTAATTTTTTATTTACCAATTTAAACTTTCCATCAAAGTAGGTTGTCTAGATATGCAACTATGTGAGCAACCTATATGATGCAATAACAACTAGCACATAAGCAAGCAAGGTAAACAACGCAAATAAGCTTGCACGAGTAAAGGCACGAGATAACCAAGAGTGGAGCCGGTGGAGTCGAGGATGTGTTACCGAAGTTCCTTCCTTTTGAGGGGAAGTACGTCTCCGTTAGAGTGGTGTGGAGGCACAATGCTCCCCAAGAAGCCACTAGGGCCACCGTAATCTCCTCATGCCCTCACACATGCGAGATGCTGTGATTCCACTATTGGTGCCCTTGAAGGCGGCGACCGAACCTTTACAAACAAGGTTGGGGTAATCTCCACAACTTAATTGGAGGCTCCCAACGACACCATGAAGCTTCACCACAATGGACTTTGGCTCCGAGGTGACCTCAACCGTCTAGGGTGCTTAAACACCCAAGAGTAATAAGATCCGCTAGGGATTAGTGGGGGGAATCGAATATCTGTTGGTGGAAGTGTAGATCGGGGCCTTGTCACCCAATCCCGAGCAAATCAACAAGTTTGATTGGCTAGGGAGAGAGATCGGCCGAAAATGGAGCTTGGAGCAACAATGGAGTTTTGGGTTGGAAGAGGTAAATCTTCTTGGAGAAGAAGACCACCTTATATAGTGGGGATACAATTCCAACCGTTACCCACCACTCAGCCCACGACCCACGGAACTACCGCACCACAGACGCGGCACTACCGCACGGGCCTGTGGTACACCGCGGTACTACCGTGGGTGCGGCAGAGCCCAGACCTGAAGAAAGGAGCACGGACAGGGCGCGGTAGATCCGCAGGTGCGGTACTACCGCGGCCCCATGCGGTACTACCGCAGGACAGCCGCATGCCAGGCCTGGTAGGCATAGATGTAAAAAATTACATCCATGACTACCTCCGCTGAGAAATTGTCGTGCGAAAATCCGACACGGAACTACCGCGGCCAAGGGCGTGGTACTACCGTGATGGGTGCAGATGCAAAAAAATACATCCGCCCCTACTTCCGCTCCTGCTACTGTACCTGGCCTGGCGCCACGGTACTATCGTGCCGCAGCACGGTACTACCGCGTAGAGCACGGGTGTAAAAAATTACATCCGCGCCTACTACCGCTTGAGCAGCGGCGCCAGTCCAGAGCTCTCGGTACTACCGCTCTGAGGAGCG
Source organism: Triticum dicoccoides (assembly GCF_002162155.2). Taxonomy (NCBI): domain Eukaryota; kingdom Viridiplantae; phylum Streptophyta; class Magnoliopsida; order Poales; family Poaceae; genus Triticum; species Triticum dicoccoides. Next base: position 641,879,270 of record NC_041385.1, on the reverse strand, counting down.
GTACTACCGTGGGAGCCCATGGTACTACCGTGCCGGAGCCTGGTACTACCGCTGGCTCCTGCGGTAGTACCGCTCTGAAGAGCAGTACTATCGCTAGCCTAAGAAGAGCAACACGAAGACCTTCATTTCGCAGAGACAAGGTGAGACGGAGGAGCACTCCAAAGAGCTCGAGGAAAGGCAGTGCAAAGGGAACGTGTACGTGAGATTCCACCCAAACCTTTCCAAAGCGGACTCCCTCTAGATAGTACGGCTTTCCTATGACTCAATTGCACCGAACCGAACTGTAGAGAAACGCCATCTTCAATAATCTTCGAGGGGCATCAAATCGTCTTGTGTTTTGTCGTGATATATCTGTAAAGCTCAATACACACGATTAGTCCGCAAAGGCATTGTCATCAATACCAAAACTACTGAGGGACAAGAATGCCCTTACAAGGTGCCTCCTTATTATGCGCAAAATAATTATTCCTCCACCTGACAGCGGGGACCCACCGGACGGGCCACCGTATTTTGCAAAAAAAGAAAATTCCCCCCTGACTGCTAGGACCCACCAGCTACACCTTCGCATGCAAGGAAGTGCGTCCGGGCAAAAAAACAAAACGATTCGCCCCCTAACTGCTGGGACCCACCAGCTACACCTTCGCACGCAAGGAAGTGCGTCCGGGCAAAAAAAAATGATTCGCCCCCTGACTGCTGGGACCCACCGGCTACATCTTCGCACGCAAGGAATTGCCTGACAGTCGGGACCCACCTGGTCGAAGTGTAAGTAGTGTTCTCATTCTGGTCACGAACGTGTACGTACATACTGGTGGATGTAGAGGCGCGCACGTGTCGTAGTAGAGGTGCGCACGTAGCATGTACATGTACGTACAGCGGCCAGGGTGCAAGAAAGAAAATACAGCCACATACGTACATACGGGCGGGGTCTCGAACACCTACTCGCGCAGACGTACGGCCAGGGATCGTGTACATGGCTAGGTCGGAACGGAGAAACATAATCATCGTCGTCATGTTCATGGGAGCCAACCGGCTGGGTCGAAACGGAATGCGTCGTCATGTTTATCGGGAGGGCTTGGACGGAACAGGAGATGGAAACAAGGCCTGGCGTACTGTAGAACGGAGGAAACGGCCTCGTGTTCTATCGGCCACGTTCGAAACGGGATCCTGTTCATCGGGAGGGGTCTGGCGTACCGCAAAATGGAGGAAACGGACCTCCTACGGTCGAAACAGGGTTCCTGTTGATCGGGAGGGGTGTGGCGTACCGCAAAGCGGACGAAACGGACTTGTGTTGGAGCGCTACGGTCGAAACGGGGGTCCTGTTCATCGGGAGGGGTGTGGCGTACCGCAAAACTGGACTCCACGGGATACTGTTCATCTCCACCGTCGACCTCCTCCAGCCTCCACGAGCTACTGTTCATCCACCGTCGACCTCCTCCAGCCTCCACCTGCGACTGTTCATCCACGGGCTCCTGTTCATCCAACCTCCACCGCGCGCTACTCCACCGGCTACTGTTCAACCATCCCTCTCCATGGGCTCCTGTTCAACCACCCCTCCACGGGCTACTGTTCGTCCACCCCTCCACCATCTACTGTTCATCCAGCCCTCCACAGGGTCGTCCTGTTTATCCAGCCCTCCACGGGGTCCTGTTCATCCAGCCCCAACCGGCTCGATTGATCGGGGTCCTGTTCATCCAGAGGCAACGCCACGGGTCCTGTTCATCCACTCCCACCGCTCACTGTTCATCCAAACCCCCCTCCCCCCCCCACAACACGCACTGTTCA
>NC_041385.1:641872627-641877230 GCF_002162155.2 Triticum dicoccoides | reverse complement strand
CTAGAGAGGCAGCATCGATCGGCTTCAGTTAGCAGCAGTAGCGAAGGAATCGCTCGATCGGGTTCAATTAGCAGCCATCGATCGATCGCTCGGGTTCAGTAACGCGTAGCCTGCAGTGCAATTGCTCGGGTTCAGTTAGAGCCCAACGCCTCGCTCGGGTTCATTTAGAGCCAACGCCTCACACATACGTGCGTACGTGTACGAGAGAAACGCGCATCGCTCGGCCCCCGACCACCCACCGTAACCGGGAACCCCCTGAAATTTTCCTCGCCCTCGCTTCTACCACGGCGTTTTCCGTCATGGACGGCCTAAAGAATGTCATGCAGCTGCGTCTTCGGCCCGCCCAGGACGAAAAGCCCATTTCTGTCATGATTTTTTATCATAGAAGTAGGAGCCCACCACATCTATGATGATACCAGGTTTTGTCACAATTACCGTCATAGAAGTGTCATATTTATGATAGAAAAAAATTCATTCGGCCCAAAATGTCTCGGATGTGTCTTTTTTTTGTAGTGAAAGTATGAAACAATTTCTTGGCTTGTCATCGGGGTTGTGCATGATTAAATACTTTGTGTGATAAAGATAGAGCATAGCCAGACTATATGATATTGTAGGGATAGCATTCTTTAGCCATGATATTTTGAGAAGACATGATTACTTTGTTAGTATGCTTGAAGTATTATTGTTTATCATGTCAATATGAACTTTTATTTTGAATCATTTGGATCTGCACATTCATGCCACAATAAAGAAAATTACATTGAGAATTCTGCTAGGTAGCATTCCACATCAAAAATTCTGTTTTGATCATTTACCTACTCGAGGACGAGCAGGAATTAAGTTTGGGGATGCTTGATACGTCTCCAACGTATCTATAATTTTTGATTGTTCCATGCTATTATATTACCTGTTTTGGATGTTTATGGGCTTTACTTTACACTTTTATATCATTTTTGGGACTAACCTACTAACCGGATGCCCAACCCGAATTGATGTTTTTTTTGCCTATTTCAGTATATCGAAGAAAAGAAATATCAAACGGAGTCCAAACGGAATGAAACCTTCAGGAACGATCTTTTTGGAACAAATGCCAACCGGGAGACTTGGAGTGGACGTCAAGCAACAAACGAGGCGGCCACGAGGGTGCCCGGCGCGCCCCCCACCCTTGTGGGCCCCTCGATCGTCCATCGATGTACTTCTTCCTCCTATATATACCACCACCGCAACCTTCTGTATCCGTGAGATCCCATCTTGGAGCCGGCGTCGGCGCTCCCCCGGAGGGGGAATCCACCACGAAGGGCCTCTACATCATCACCAAGGCCTCTCTGATGAGTTGTGAGTAGTTTACCACAGACCTTCGGGTCCATAGTTATTAGCTGGATGGCTTCTTCTCTCTCTTTGATTCTCAATACAAAGTTCTCCTTCCTCTTCTTGGAGATCTATTCGATGTAACTCTTTTTGCGGTGTGTTTGTCGAGATCCGATGAATTGTGGGTTTATGATCAAGTTTATCTGTGAGAAATATTTGAATCTCCTCTGAATTCTTTTATGTATGATTGGTTATCTTTGCAAGTCTCTTTGAATTATCAGTTTGGTTTGGCCTACTAGATTGATCTTTCTTGCCATGGGAGAAGTGCTTAGCTTTGGGTTCAATCTTGCGGTGTCCTTTCACAGTGACAGTAGGGGCAGCAAGGCACGTATTGTATTGTTGCCATCAAGGATAAAAAGATGGGGTTTATATCATATTGCATGAGTTTATCCCTCTACATCATGTCATCTTTCTTAATGTGTTACTCTGTTCTTCATGAACTTAATACTCTAGATGCAGGCAGGAGTCGGTCGATGTGTGGAGTAATAGTAATAGATGTAGACAGGAGTCGGTCTACTTGTTATGGACGTGATTGTGACGCCCCCGATTCAATCGTACACTAATCATACACACAAATGTGTACGATCAAGATCAGGGACTCACGAGAAGATATCACAACACAACTCTAGACACAAAATGAAATAATACAAGCTTCATATTATAAGCCAGGGGCCTCGAGGGCTCGAATACAAGCTCGATACACAAGAGTTAACGGAAGCAACAATATCTGAGTACAGACATAAGTTAAACAAGGATGCCTTAAGAAGGCTATCACAAAAGCAACACGATCGAAGAGGCAAGGCCTCCTGCCTGGGACCTCCTAACTACTCCTGGTCGTCGGCGGTCTTCACGTAGCAGCATCCATCGGCGGTGGCATCTGGCTCCAGGGATCCACCATCTGGTTGCATCAACAGGAAAGAAGGAAGAAGGGGAAAAGGGGGGTAGCAAAGCAACCGTGAGTACTCATCCAAAGACTCGCAAGCATCAGATCTATACTAAGTATGCACTGGTATCAAATGGAAGGTTTGTATCTGTGGACTGAATTGTAGAATGCTAGAATAGAGGGGAAGGCCTCGCCTATCAAAGACTAGCATCTTCAAGCAGCTCCAAGCATATTGCAGCATGTAGAAGAGTAAAGAATAGCAGTTTATAATATTTAACAAGCATGTCGTAACAACAATGCCCAGAGATCCTTCCTCGACTCCCTGCGAGAAAGCAATCTCGGAGCCACATATCCATCACATATCTCAAGTATCCATTTCTAGTTATATAAGATCAGGATATAAGTCTGAACGTCCATTACTGTGGACATGGTATTCGAATATATATCTTCCCTGCAGGGGTGCACCACGTTACCCAACACGCTCGATCACTCTAGCCGGACACACCTTTCTGGGGTCAATGCCCGGCCTCGGAAGATCAACACGTCGCAACCCTACCTAGGCTCAGCAGAAAGGTCCCCGTCGGTCTACATCCTAAGCGCTCCGAGGTCTTGGGCCCATCGCCCGTAGCACTCCGGGACGTTGCGCGCAGGGTGAATACCAGCATGGCCTCGAATGGCCAGCATGATCCGATCATGCCGCACTGCTGAACTGGACGTCTAACAAAGCTTCGGCTGATACTGCGACGTCGAGGCCCATGTCTATTCTCGCGTGGTGGTTAGTGCGTAAAGGCCAAAGGCCAACTCAGAACAAATACCCAAACCTGTTAGTGCATTGGGGACTCGCGGAAACGAGTAGAGACTCACGATAAGGTGACCCCGTCGCCCCGTATCGTGGACTTACAGCAAGGGCCCAGATTGCTCGGTCGTGCTCAACGGGCCCGCCCAACTTTCACATCAACTCGCGGGTACCCCTCAGGGCCGACCCGACTTCAACAATGGTCTCAAGTAAAGTCAAGGTAACTGTGTGTCCAGACATCAAGGGGAAAACCCGAGGAATCACCCTAATTCCACTCAATGTAATCATCAAGGTGAATGTAAGAGGGACCACCCTCAAGGTTCACACTTGAGGTGCTGAACGACAAAGCCGTATCGGGAATGGTGAAAGAGGAAATCACCCTCGATGACCACGACTGAATAGCTACCCTACAGAATTATCATTAGGAGTGTGTTATGAGGGATCACCCTTGGCACTCGATAGTAGCTCTGCAGAGTCGAGCAACAAAAGGGGCGTGATGTGATGTGAGGTGTCGGGCTCTGGTCGTCGATCACGTTGATCAAGGCATCGATGATGAAGCAAGGGCAACAAGGACAAGTGGGGGTCATTGATGGATCACTAACCGACCTATGCTAAGCAGTTTAGGATAAGCAGGTAAGGTACAACAGCAGGTACAAAAGCAGGCTATGCATCAGAATAGGAGCAATCAATTACAGTAGCAAAATCTAATGCAAGCATGAGAGAATGGAATGGGCGATATCGGGATGATCAATAGGGGGGCTTGCCTGGAAGCTCCGCTGGAAGGGAAGAAGGGTCGTGGTCGACATAGTCGGTCACAGGGGCAGCATCAGTCTCGGGGTCTATCAAAGAGAAGAGGGGGAAGAAACAATAAATACACGCAAACATATGCATTACAAGACAAATAAGCGATGCTAGAGATGTTCTAACGCAGTGCTACACAATACGGGCGAAGGGGGGAACATCCGGGAAAGTTTTCCCGATTCCGGACGTTTGTCAGACAAATGAATCGGAGGGGAAATGTTCAACGTTTGCTATGATAGAGACGTGTGGCGGGCAAACGGACCGCGCATTCGGATTCGTCTCGTCGTTCTGAGCTACTTTTGTGTATAAAACTTTTTCATCCGAGCTACGGATTATTTTCTATGAAAATTCAAAGATTAAACAATATTCTGAAATTATTATTAATTCGAAAATTATTGAAAGGAAAAGGCTAGGCACACCCAGAAGTGTACCCGGCAGTAGGCATTGTGTGGCTGACAGTGGGGCCTATTTACTGCCCAGTCAACAGTCAATAATTGACTATTGACTGGTCAAACGAGTAAACAGTGCACATGGGACCCGCTTGTGGGTGTCACATGTTTTAACAGGGTCTTTCAACTGATTTTAAATAATTTACTTAGGGGATGGGGGGCCACCTGCCATTGAGCTAACTTATCTAAATACAGATATAAAAACAAAAAGCTATCGGGGCTAATCCCCAATTAGGCAGGCCGGCCCCAAATCGTGCAGTGGCCTCAGGCCACGGCTGGGAGCACGCATGGCCGCTCGCAGAGGAG
>NC_041385.1:641864484-641872464 GCF_002162155.2 Triticum dicoccoides | reverse complement strand
AGAAGCGGCCTGGCTGGAGTGGCCAGGCGCCGACGGCGCGGCAAAGCAGCCAGGACGGGCGGCCCAAGGCAGCACGGTGACGGGAGTCACGGGCGCGGCCGACGAGTGGGCGTCGCAGGCGCGGTGAGTTTGGGGAAGTGGCCGCGGGGCAGAGGGCGGGGCCGGCGGCAGCAGTTGCAGCAAGAACAACTGTGGCGGTAGGTAGCAGCAATCACGACTAGCAGAAGCAGAGCAGTAGGCGAGCAGCAGCAAGAACAGGCAGCAGCAGCGCAACGACAGGGGAGGCAAGGAAGGGGGCGGCCACGTGTGTGCGGGCGAGGCCAGGGCGCAGATCAGCGTGCGGGACAGCGGGCGTCGGGCGTGCCGGCGCGGCTGCAGGCGATGGCGGGCACAGCGGCGGCGGGACTACGCGGGCACGCGCGAGCTCCACGGAGCATGGCTCGGTGGTGGTGGCGACGAGCGACGATGGAACCAACAAGGAAACAGGGAGGACGACGTCGCTCACCGGGAGGGGGTGTCGGTGGTGAGCTCGGAACGGCCGGAAGGGGTCGGGGTGGAGCCAAGCGAACGGCGATGCGCAGTGGCTGGAGTTGAAGAAGACGGACGAAGGGGATGGGTCGGCGATGATCCGCGGCGGCTCCTGCTACGAAGAGGTCGAGGACGACGGCGCGCGTCCCTTGGGCATCCTCGCGGGGGTCGGGGACGACGCCGGCTGCGAGAACGTCGACGGCGCGGCTATAGTGGTTTCAGGCGCGGGGTCCAGATCGAGGAGGTGAGCGGGGAGAAAGGAGCTAATGGATCTAGGGTTTGGGGAGGGAGCGAGAAGGAGCAGGGGGGTTCCTCTTATCCATCTGGGGGAACTACAGTGACGAGGGGGGGCGGGCACTGGCCATGGCCTTTGGCCTCTCTCTGTACCTGGCGGGAGGTAAGGGAAAGGCCAACCCCGGTGGGTTGGGCCGCACTGTAGAACTGGAGGCCCAGCCCCACGGTAGCGTTTAGGCCTTTTCTATTTCTTCTTTCTGTTTTAGCTTTTATTTATTAACAGAGAGAGAAAGGGAATTATTTTGTCAACTATTTCACTTGGGAAAAATTCGAGAGGAGTCCCATTAAATCCCTGGTGATTATAGATAGCGTCATAAATATTTTGGAGACCAGAAGAATTCATTCGGTATTTTTCATAAATAGGATAGCATTTAAAAATGCTGAATTGGTGCTATTATAATTGCTAATGCTCATAGTTGCACAAAAGTGATGTTGTGTTCCTTAACAAATATTTGTTATGGAATTTTTGGCAATTGATGAAAAAATTTCCAGCAACTTTTGAGCAACTTCAAACTTCACTTGAATTTGAATTGACTGGAATTTCAAATGGGATATTAAACAAAGGTGATTAAGCACTGTTTGGGAAAATGATTAGTTCAATCACAGATGATTACTATAGCATGACACTGGGGTGTTACAGTGATGCCTATATGCATGATCATGCCTAGATAATCTCATAACTATGCACGTTTCTATCAATTGCTCGACAGTAATTTGTTCACCCACCGTAATACTTATGCTATCTTGAAAGAAGCCACTAGTGAAACCTATGGCCCCCGGGTCTATCTTTTATCATATAAGTTTATCATCTACTTTTATTTGCATCTTTTACTTTCCAATCTATATCATAAAAATACCAAAAATATTTATCTTATCATATTATCTCTATCAGATCTCACTTTCGCAAGTTTCCGTTAAGGGATTGACAACCCCTTTATCACGTTGGTTGCGAGGTTCTTGTTTGTTTGTGTAGGTGCGTGGGACTTTTGAGGAGCCTCTTACTAGACTGATACCTTGGTTTTCAAAAACTGAGGAAAATACTTAAGCTACTGTGCTGCATCACCCTTTCATCTTCAAGGAAACCCAACGCAAGCTCAAGGCGTAGCACACGTCATCATCTGCCTGCTCCCATCGGAGGAACGCCCGGTTGGCCTCCACATAGGCCTCATCCTGGATGGACTTCAGGATGGCCTGCTGCTCCGCCATCTCATCTGCCTGGGCGACGGCGACCTCCGCCTCAGCCTGCGCCATGTTGAAGCACGGCAGCTGCTGCTCTGGCTCCTGCTGCTCCGGCTCCTCTGCCTCCTCCACCTCCATCGGAGCCATCTCCTCCTCCTCCTCTTCCCCCGGCTGCTCCTCGTCCTCCTCCGGATCCAGCGAGTCTAGAGGCAGCCTGGCAACAATGCGGTCGGCACGCGTGGCTTGCCTCGCCCGGATCTCCTACTAGACCTCGTAGCAGCGCTTCGGCGTCAGCATGGCGTAGTAGGTGATCTTGCTTCGGAACATGGCGGAGTGCCGGAGCGTGGGCGGAGCTCCAGAGCCGGAGAGGGGGTGGATTGGCATGGACTCGCGGCACAGATAAGGGGAAGGGGGATGGGTTAGGGTTGTGGGACGTCCGCCGACTTAAATAGCCGGATTTGGTCTTGGGCGACGAGCCGGAGGGGCGCCACGCGGCGTTCACATCGCTGCGACGGACGCGGCGTCCGTCGGACAGCCGGGTGTCTCCGTGTGGGGCCCCGCCGTCAGAATGACGTGGCAGGCGTGCTCGGGCGCCCCCATATCCGCCCCATATTTAGAGTGGATATGGGGGGTGCTGGTCAGCCCGGGCGTTTGAGGCCCGTTTAAAGAGCCCGTCCGGGCAAAAAAATGTGACCGAATAGTGTCCGGCGGCCCGCTCGGACGTATGAGGCGGGTTTGAGAGATCTGACTGTAGATCCGCTAGTCAACTAGTGAATACTAATGAGACCAAGGCAAAACAGTGGCTGTTTACACTCATTGATTCATTATCACATGATCAGTTCATCAAGGTGGCGGCCACACTCTGGGCAATCTAGACAGCTAGACACAAAGCCATTCATGAGCACATCTTTCAAACTCCTCGAGCTACTCATTTGTTCATAGGAAGATTCATACCGGAGCTTTCGGTCCTGTCCGAGAACGGAGCTACCACCATCACAGGAGGGGATGTAGGGGGCGCACATCCAGCCCGGTCATACGCCAAAAGGCCCCGCCGATGGGTTATGCGAAAATTCATGTCGATGCAGGAGTCTGAGCGGGCGGGAGAGGCTCGGCATCGGCTGTGTGTCGGGATCACAATGGAGCCTATCTGGGAAGCTCCGTGCTAGTAATAGCCGGTCTGGACAATCCATTAATCTTGGAGACTGTTGCATGTAGAGAGGCTCTTGCCCTCACTGAAGATCTGAACTTACATAATGTGCTCATTGCGTCAGACTCCAAACAGGCTATATTGGACATCAACAGCCAGCATGGGAAAGAATGGTTCAATAGTTAGGGAGATTATTACCCGGTCAAGTGATTTTCTTTGTAAATTTACTTTTGAAGGTCATGCAACCAATAAGGAAGCACATAGCTTAGCTAGATTTGCTATTGGTAGAGGGACGGGGCGGCATATTTGGTTAGGCCAGCCCCATAACCATAGTTGTATCCCACTCTTTGTGGACTTTGATGAATAAAGTTGTTTTACCCCTAAAAAAAGACTGTAGATGCTCTAATATCCTATTTCTCATGAATCATGTGCTTATTTATTTTCTGTGATTCTTGTGAAATTGCATATTTGAGCCCATGTTCAATTATCAGCATCCCCATGTGTTGAAATTTTCTATTCCCATAACTCTTTTACAATCCCAACATTCAAAAAGAGAATCATAGTAGAGAAGTGTGAAACGTACCATCCCGAATAATCTTTCTTTACAACCGACGTTCAAATAACACCTTTTTCTATAAATTGTTGTCAATTCTCAACTTTCTTCCAATCTATATTTTTACCATATTTAAAATTTGGAGTAAGCTTGACATGTTTTTATAGGAATAACTACGTGTTTATTGCAAATAGCATACAGAACATGTACACACAAAATTCATAAAAAGGACCAAGGAAGGCATGTGTCCCCGTACAATTGCACAAAAGACCTCCAAAGAAACAAAGTACAAAACTCAGTCCTAAGAGACCCTTGCATCCATCGTCATCTTTGCTTGTTGCCGACCACAGTCGTCACTAAAGCACCGCCGGCGATAGGAAAAGCAAGCAACCCCACAAACCAGATCCGCCGAAGCACCATAGTTGAAGCAGCGTTGTGAACCGATTGAGCAGCCCGCCATACAACGACAAAGCTGGACCTCTGTAGCACGTCGAACGGGGAACATCCCCATGCTCGCCGGATTGTAGATCCGCCGACTCCGCTCGATGTCGTCGAAGTACAGGATCAGATCTGCTCACCTTCTTCCACAAACCCTTATAAGAGGCCACTATGTCCAAGGGGTCGCCTGCGCTGCCACCATCCGAGGAGGGAGCCAACATCGGACAATTCACCCCTAAGCGTCCTTGCACGCCCTCGAGTTGTGTTGGAGGAGACATCGCTAAGACGGAAACATGCCCGATGGACAAAGGACAAGAGTTCGGACTCTGCTGCCGCCTCGCCGACCGAGCCCCCAGATCCGCCGCCTCGCCGACCGAGCCCCCGGATCCGCCGCCTCGCTGACCGAGCCCTACCACCAATTTCTCGCCAGCCGCACATGACCCGCGAGCAGACCGTAGCCCCTAGATCTGTCACCCACTGCTCCGAAGATCAAAGTGTGAGGGATAGATCTGAGGCACCCTTATTGATGGCCGCCGCTATCGCCGTCGGAGAAGCCATGACGGTCAGCCAAACCCAATCTTACCTAGACTATAGCCAAAAACGAATTGTGCAGCAGATCCGGCGAATCTAACCACTACGGCACTACCCAACGAACATGAGGCCCGCGGGGGAGCGGAGTCGCCGGATTCAAAGCTTGGAGAGAGAGCGGAGTTGTCGTTAAAATATGTTTGTTTTGGTTGCTACATAACCTGATTTGCTTGACTGGTTTTGGGTCAATGTAATCCATCTTGCTTCTTCGTAGCTAACTAAACACAGTTTTTTTTTGCGGGAAAACAAGAACAGTTTTTTGAGCAATTTGATAAAATGACATACTTTTCCTCATGCTTTAACTCGATAGCACATCTTTCTTTTTATTGAATTAAATGGCACACCTTTGATTCATGGCTAGATAAAATGGCACAAACTGACTTTTTAGCTCTACTTTTTGATTGGGCCTGCAGATAATATCTTGTAGGACGATTTTGCCCCTCGGTCGGTTTGAGCTGTTTACTGGTTCGAGACAGAACAGCACGGCGGCCTGGCTCTCCTCGTTGTGCATCCGCCTCGGCACACCGCCCGTCCCATCGTGGTTGCATCGAAGTATGGCTCCTCCCCAGCGCTCCACCCGTCTGACACGACTCGCTGCGCTCCGGCCGCACCCTCGCTGGTCGAAGAGAAAAAGGCACCGCCCCTTCAAGCGCCTCGCAGCTGCAGCTCTAACCTCCGTTCGACGCTCGGCACAGTTGTCCACGGCGCAGCAGCGCGTCCATGTATATGTCACTGTTGGCCGCGTTGGAGCAGCATTTGCGGCTGTAGCAGTGCTCGCTTCCTTAGGCCTTGTACAATGAAAGATGCTTAGGGAGGTGCTTAGAAAAATGGTGTTACAGTGTGCAGGCCAACCAACTAACATTCAGACCAGGTCGCCACATGCTGAAACAGAGGGGCCTAGGTGGATGAAGCCTCCTGTTGGATGGGCAAAACTCAATGTGGATGGCTCCTATGTGCATGGAGAGAGTACGGGAGGAGCTGGAATGGTGTTGCGGGACGACAAAGGAGCTGTGATTTTCTCGTCCTGTCGTTATCTCCGCTCATGCTACTCGCCGCTTGAGGCGGAGCTAGCTGCTTGCCTCGAAGGAATCGGTCTGGCACTCGCTCACACTGATAACAACCTGATCATTGAACTTGATTGTAAAGAAGCAGTGGACATGCTGAATGACATATGCATGAATCGATCAGCTGTGGCTAGTATGGTAGAGGAGGTGAAGAGCCTGCTGCATGGCATCCGATGTCACAAATTCGTGCATGCAGGCAGGCCATGCAATGCTGCTGCTCACTATATGGCACATATGGGACGTTCTTCTCAGCGTACGGCCATTTGGTTTAGCTCTGGGCCAGAAGATTTATGTATGATCTGTGAAACTGAGTGTAGACACACTACTTAATTAATATACATTCCTTTCACCCGCAAAAAAAAAAGGTGCTTAGAAAAATAAACCGAGTTTTTTGAAGCACCGGTGCCTATTTCTACAGGAGACGCTTAGTTAAGCGTCTATCCTGTACAAATAAGCAACGGTGCTTAAGAAAAGTCTGGTTTATTTTTCTAAGCACCTCCCCTAAGCACCTTACATTGTACAAGACCTTATATGGGTTGAGCTAAAAAAGGACTGCAGCTTGAGTTCAAATCTTGCCAACGCCAAATTTTGTCCTAAAAAAAACGATTGTAGCTGAAAATTATATGGATTGATGGATTTAGCTATAGCTTCTGTCAACAAGACATATGGACTACAGATGCTTGTTCATATGGATGTAATCAAAAATCAGATTGGCTGGCTATCCATACGTTAACTGCCGCGTCTCAGTTCCTGGGCTAACTGATGGTTTGAGAAAGGGGGTCGCCTTTTCTCTCCGGTCGGCGAGCGAGCGGCCGGAGCGCGGCGAGACGGGGCAGACAGACGAAGCGCTGGGAGGAGGCACACTTCCATGCGTCGGCGGTGGGACGGGCAGTGCACCGGGGCACGGCGAGGAGAGCGAGGCGGCGGCGCTTTTGGGTGTGTTTGGTAGGATGCATGGAGGGTGCACGAGGGTAAAAGTTCCCAATCCGACCCACTTTTGCTTGTTTAGTAGGGTGCATGAGCTCACATGGGCTATGCTCATCTGATGCATAAAAAGGCCTTTAGCTATGCTCATCTCATGCACCCCAGACAGGGTGCATGAAGGCAGCTATGCTGGCACTCACACTCGTCCCCACCCACCAGACCATGTTCAAATATACTTATATTTTCAAAAAATGTTCAGAATTTTAAAATTTGTTTAAATTTTCGAAAAGTTTAGAATTTCGAAATTTCTTTAAATTTTTGAAAAAATAGGATTTCAAAATTGTTTAAATTTTCAAAAATGTTTATAATTTCAATATTTTTTAAAAAATCAACAATGTTTGGAATTTCAAAATAAAATAAAAAATTGTTTGAATTTTGAAAAAACCAGAATTTCAAATTTATTTAAATTTTTATAAAATATTCAAAATTTCAGATTTTTTTTAAATTTTTTAAAAAAGCTTGGAATTTCAAATATGTTCAAATTTTAAAAAAAGTTCAGAATTTCAAAATTTATTTTAGTTTTTCAAAAAAAAAGAATTTCAAAAAAATGTAAATTTTCAAAATATGTTTAAATTTGTGTTCATATTTTTTCGATTTTGTTCATCATTCAAAAAAAATAAAATTTGAAATTGTTCAGCATGTCTAAACACATGCAGGCTGCCAAACAAAGTCTCAGCTCAGCATGTCTCAACGCATACATCGCTGCCAAACTGTGACGCCCGGGGAATTAAGCTACAGTGATCCTCTGCTAGTGATGCCACGTCACCTCAATTATAGTTGCTAATCTTGAGTTAGTTCAAAACCGGTCCAAAATTCAAAATTCAGATTAATGATAACGATAAAAGTTTTCAAACATTAAAAATAAAATGTTCGGTTTGTACTAAATATTACATAGATAATTATGGTGTAGAAGATACAGTTTTATAAAATGCATAAATATTTTAAATTGAATTAAAACAGAAGGGAAAAGAAATAATAATAAAAAAAGAATATCCCTCACTCTCCCCCTCCCCCGACGCCGGCGACCCCCGCCGCCCCGTCCGCACCTCCCCGACCTGCCGCGCTGGGCGCAAGGCCCCCTCGCCGCCGCGGGGTCGTCCTCGACCCCCCCACCTCGACGGATCCCGTCGCCGTCGGCCGCCTCCCCGCCCTCCTCCTCAACGGTCGACCCCGACCGCCCCCGAGCAGCTCGCATAGACCCCACG
>NC_041385.1:641856959-641863985 GCF_002162155.2 Triticum dicoccoides | reverse complement strand
CACGCCCAGAATGTTTTAATAAAAAAAAGGAAAATAAAATTAAAAAATTAATTAATTAATTAATTAATTAATTAATTAATTAGTGGATTAATTAAGTTAATTAATCATATTTAGATTAACCTAACTAACTAACTAATTTAATTAAACAGTAGTTAGATTAGTTAAACAATGATTAGGCTAAACAGTCAATGACCAGTGGGTCCCACACGTCAGCGACCCAGTCAACACCTTTGTTGACTGCTGATGTCATGCTGACGTCATGGTGACGTCAGCAGACACTATTCTGGATAATGTTGATTAAATTAAATAAATAAATCCTAAAAATGATTTAAATCTTTTAAAATTAATATAAAATAAACCGTAGCTCGGATGGAAAAACTTTGTACATGAAAGTTGCTCAGAACGACGAGACGATTCCGGATACGCAACCCGTTCGTCCGCCACACCCCCCTAACCTATCGAACTCGCAACTTTCCCCCTCCGGCTCCTCTGCCCGAAAACACGGAACCCCGGGAATACTTTCCCGGATGTTTTTCTCCCTTCACCGGTATCACCTACTACCGCGTTAGGGCACACCGAACACCGCGTATTGCCTTGTTATATTTTGTGATGCTTTGTTTGCTCTGTATTCATTATTTCTTCCCCCTCTTCTCTCCGGTAGACTACGAGACCGACGCTGCTGCTGACCAGTTCGACTACGGAGTTGCCGACCCCTCTCTCTTGCCAGAGCAACCAGGCAAGCCCCCCCCCCTTGATCACCAGATATCGCCTATTCTACTCTATACTGCTTGCATTAGAGTAGTGTAGCATGTTACTGCTTTCGTTAATCCTATTCTGATGCATAGCCTGACATTGTCGCTACATCTGTTGATACCTTACCTGCAATCCTATATGCTTAGTATAGGATGCTAGTTTATCATCATTGGCCCTACATTCTTGTCAGTCTGCCTTGCTATACTATCGGGCCGTGATCACTTGGGAGGTGATCACGGGTATATACTATACATACATACATACTATACAGATGGTGACTAAAGTCGGGTCAGCTCATTGAGTACCCGCAAGTGATTCTGACGAGGGGGCTGAAAGGACAGGTGGCTCCATCCCGGGAGAGGTGGGCCTGGGTTCCCGACGGCCCTCGACTGTTACCTTGTGGCGGAGCGACAGGGCAGGTTGAGACCACCTAGGAGACAGGTGGGCCTGGCCCTGTTCGGCGTTCGCGGATACTTAACACGCTTAACGAGATCTTGGTATTTGATCTGAGTTGGCTACGAGCCTATACGCACTAACCATCTACGTGGGAGTAGTTATGGGTATCCCGACGTCGTGGTATCAGCCGAAGCACTTCAGACGTCAGCGACGGAGCGGCGCGCGCCGAATTGGACTGGAACGCCACTAGGCTAGGTCTGCTTTCGGCCGCCCTCGCAACGTGCAGGTGTGCTATGGGCGATGGGCCCAGACCCCTGTGCGCTTAGGTTTAGACCGGCGTGCTGGCCTCTCTGTTTTGCCTAGGTGGGGCTGCGACGTGTTGATCTTCCGAGGCCGGGCATGACCCAGGAAAGTGTGTCCGGCCAAATGGGATCGAGCATGTTGGGTTATGTGGTGCACCCCTGCAGGGAAGTTAATCTATTCGAATAGCCGTGATCTTCGGTAACAGGACGACTTGGAGTTGTACCTTGACCTTATGACAACTAGAACCGGATACTTAATAAAACACACCCTTCCAAGTGCCAGATACAACCGGTGGTCGCTCTACCTCAGGGATATGAGGAGGGGATCGCCGGGTAGGATTATGCTATGAGATGCTACTTGAAGATGCTACTTGGAGGACTTCAATCTACTCTCTTCTACATGCTGCAAGACGGAGGCTGCCAGAAGCGTAGTCTTCGACAGGATTAGCTATCCCCCTCTTATTCTGGCATTCTGCAGTTCAGTCCACCGATATGGCCCTTTACACATATACCCATGCATATGTAGTGTAGCTCCTTGCTTGCGAGTACTTTGGATGAGTACTCACGGTTGCTTTCTCCCTCTTTTCCCTTTTCCCTTCTACCTGGTTGACGCAACCAGATGCTGGAGCCCTGGAGCCAGACGCCACCGTCGACGACGACCCCTACTACACCGGAGGTGCCTACTACTACGTGCAGCCCGCTGACGACGACCAAGAGTAGTTAGGAGGATCCCAGGCAGGAGGCCTGCGCCTCTTTCGATCTGTATCCCAGTTTGTGCTAGCCTTCTTAAGGCAAACTTGTTTAACTTATGTCTGTACTCAGATATTGTTGCTTCCGCTGACTCGTTTATGATCGAGCACTTGTATTCGAGCCCTCGAGGCCCCTGGCTTGTATTATGAGGCTTGTATGACTTATTTTATTTGTAGAGTTGTGTTGTGATATCTTCCCGTGAGTCCCTGATCTTGATCGTACACATTTGCGTGCATGATTAGTGTACGATTGAATCGGGGGCGTCACAAGTTGGTATCAGAGCCGACTGCCTGTAGGAATCCCTCTTCCAACTCCTTGGCCGAAGTTGAGTCTAGACATTGCAAAACTTTTACTAACATGGCTGTGTGTCTTACGGGCACACGTCGCCATTGGGTGGTACTAGGATCTTTTACTCCTCGACCTTTACTCTGGGACTCTGATCTCTCTTCTATTCGGGTTAAATGAATTTTGCTAAATCTAACATTAGGATCTCGTTATCACTTTCACCCGGAGAGCCCCTTATTACTGATGATCGTCTGCTGCACGTGAAGACCCTGAAGATACTTTCCGCTGTTAACCCGAGAACTTGTGTTCATCGCGTTTGCAATTCCCCTTCCACCGTCAACCCTTATGGGTAACTACTTACAGTTGTTATTCTTATATCATCCCCAGTGGTCTTGTTATTACAAGATACCCTGAAAAACTCGTCGTGGTTTCGATAATCCCTTGAGCTTACTGCCTTGCGGTTCTTGTCACTTGAATACCCCTACGGTTAATTCTCGCATTTATCGAGTATCCGCCCATCCCCAGTTGTTCATGTGTTACACAAAAGTCTTCGAAATACCACCCGATATTCCAAAAATCCTCAGCAACCTATTGCTCTGGAATTTCTTGTTTGCTTTCATTATGATTAATCCCATAAGTATAGAAATCTTATTGACATTCCTTGTCATTATCATTTTGAGTCTGTTGACTCAATATGTTGCGTATACACGCAATCATCATTGATCCTTATAAATTACCTTTCCGGCTGAGCTTCCATTCTTTTAACTAGAATTGGTTCTCGACCAATCCAATTGTCGTTGATTGTACCCTAAGGCTATTCAACTTATCCATCCCTAATCAGAGCATTGCTTCTGATCCCTTGATTTGGAAATCATAATTCCTTTGCATTTGACAATTGAGTTAGTCAGTTATTTCTATAATCTGATCCCCTTGCATTCTTCTTCCTCTAGTTGAGTACCGATACTCGTATCAGATCCTTTGTGGACCATCAAGTCCTTTGTTGGATTGTTATCCGACAGTGTCCTACACATTTGATCACCTTGTGAGTTCTTCCCCTGATACATAATGCCTTTGTTAAGTTGTATCCTCTGCTTGGCCAACCATGCTCTGCTTTCGGGCTTGTGTTATTTACTCTTGAAAATTGTGGTATATGTTTCTAAGAGGCCACTAAGGGTTGAACATATGCTTTCTCTAGACCGTGTGAACCCGAAGGTTTTCACGAGTCATACTCTTCTGGTGCTTCGCCAGATAAAATTTCAACACTGCAACTTAATCGAACGCGAGAAGTGGATGAAAGGTTATGCATTGGAGAAGTGGGAGTCGACCTTGAACTTTGTGTTCATGCCCATGGACCCGATGTACATCTTCTCATCGAAGCTTCTTTTAAAATTAATTATTCCCTTGATATAAGTTCATCTTATATCTGGGGTATGGCCTTTTACAATCGTGGTTCCGACCATGTTCTCCTTTAAATACCATTTTCGATGCAAGTGTAAGCACTTGTCTTCTGTGGATCAATACCCCGGTACAACCTCTACTTTGATCTGTCGTCGAGTATTACCCCATGGTATCTCGAGATTATCTTGGAACTGCATAACTTCCTATGAGTTCTTCATCAAGTACTACATACTCACTGATTACAATTTTTCATGGGCTCTGAGTTATTAAACACTCAAAGACACCGATAACTGAACCGAGTCCGCATTACGGTTCAACAACTCTTACTAATATTCTTTACTTACGAGTTTGTACCCGATCATGTCATTCCTAGCCTGATCGGTCATATCATTACCATGCTAAATTTTAACTGTGCTACCTGGTCCTTAATCCCGGAGCACAACTTTTGACAATGAGCTAAGCTTACGTCGATCTTCCTCGTCATATCAGTTCGCCTTGAACAACAATCTTGATTTCAAGTTTGTGTCGTACCTATGGTTCCAATAACCTCTTGCTTCATCATTCTTTTGACTTGATGTGATCGCGGATCGATTACATCTTCGTGGAATCTCTCGACAAATGTGTCATGATCACCATCTACATTCTGATGCTCTTCCAGGATATCAATTGAATTAATGATGAGAAATACCATCCTTGCCCTCGATGATTTGTGTTGTCATCGACCTCTTTATTGCGTTCCCTCCAACAAAAACTTGTTTGTGTTCTGTGTTATACCTCGAGTTCCTTGCTACCTAGCATTTGTTCTTCTTTACCATGGAGTATTACCATCTTTTATGTCAAGAAGGTCGTGAGGATTACTCCACCTCTTAAGACTTCTTGGTATGGTGATACTTCTCACCCTCACCATTCTTTCTTGGTACCCGTGTTGTTTCTAACCGGAATACCGACAATTGAACTATGAGGTGTGAATTCAAAACTTCTAGCAACCCCATTGCTTTGAAGTAATGGTCGAGTTTCATTCTAATTCTTTTGTTCGTCAAGTCACCACTCTAACATTGATCGTGCGACCCAACCCATATTCGGGCGCACCGTTCAACCAATGTTTAATTATGTATGTTTTCCTCGAGCATATCCCATTATATTGTTTAATCTGACAGATGTTATCCCCTTATCCACATAATTTTGGAGATCCATCTTTTGGATACCTCGTTGAATTATCGCTGAGTCCATCAGCCACCTCATCATCCTCTCCTTGGGTTAATGATGAACTCTTGTTAACGGAAATCACTTCTTAGTTCATTTCCCGAGAATCTTACAGTGTCATCCCGTCAATTTGTGTTGCACCTTTCTTCTCAGGCATCCTGAGCCTGAGGTATCCTGACACCCCTCATATCTGAATCTCCATCAGATATGATGGTTGGGACAATTTTCCAAGAGTCATGAAGTTGATCCTTTGATGACCCGGTAACATGATGTCATGCCTAGCACCCCCCCCCCCGGCTGGAGGACCTATCATTATAGATTCCTTTTCAGCAAGGTTATCCATTCGTCCATGAGGAAATTGTAAGACTTATTCTACAAGTTATTCCTGATGGATCCTTCGTGTTTCCAAAGTCTGATCTTCACCTGAAGACCATGTCAATGCTATCTCGAAGCATGTCAATGGTACTCCGATTTTCAACAGGAACATTTGAAGCACGATGCTAAATTTTATTTATCACTTATCCTAACACCGTTGTATGGGTAATATCAGGAGATTCCTTCCCCCTTACCTAAATGGTTTTCTACTTTATATCCTGTCATGGATATCATGCTCTGCTTGTTATTAGGAAGGATATACCCCTGAAATATGTGTTTAAACACATTTTCCTTTCCATTGTTCTGTTTAATCTGATGATCATATTTTCCTTCCATTGTTGGTTTAACCTTTCTTGTGATCTATATGATCTGAGAAGTAATATTTTCCGCTTATGTAAACACCTTGTTGTACAATTCTGTCAGTAAGACCCTGTTACTTTTGTTGATGACATTCCGGTAACCACCGATGGACGAGAACTTTGCCTACTGGTCCGCCTCGTTCAACGAGCAGGAAAATGGTTCTCTTCGTCCCTCGCCCTTGGTACCGACATTGTTGCCGACATAACTGGCATGCTACTCTCTGACATGCCTTGCTATCGTGATCGTACAAGATGTCAGCCCCCCCCTTTCTACTTTTAACCCACATGGTGGGCCCATAACCCACAGGTCCCAGGAACGAAACTTGACTCTCCTGTACAACTGTTGTCAAAGTTATTCCTCGTGCTTGGCTTTGTATGTAATTCACGGGCCACTTGCCTGTTGATCTATTCTGGTATCAGACACAAAACTTATTACCATTGCTCTGGACCCCTTTTACACTTTGTTTCAGGCATCGGATGATTGCCTACCCGCTTGAAACTTCTCATGGTACCTTCTTACTTGCTCTCGATATTTTCTTGAGTTCCAGTTCGAGAGTTACTTTCCGCCACCTTCCCCTATGTTAGCTACCAGATAGTCAACCTTGCATAGGTTTGTTCTGCCGGAATACCCCCTTACCTATTCGTAAGTACGTTGGAGTTCCCGAGAAAAGGGCGGCATCACCATGATGAACTGTAGCAGAGAAATGATGATGTCAAGGTAATGGATCGACCTCTTCAAGAAGAACAACCAAGACTGAGAAGATTCGTTAGGATTTCGTAACCAGACCTTTCCCCCTTACTCCCCTCTTAAATCTCGGGACGAGATTTCTTGTAGTGGAGGAGAATTGTGACGCCCGGGGAATTAAGCTACAGTGATCCTCTGCTAGTGATGCCACGTCACCTCAGTTATAGTTGCTAATCTTGAGTTAGTTCAAAACCGGTCCAAAATTCAAAATTCAGATTAATGATAACGATAAAAGTTTTCAAACATTAAAAATAAAATGTTCGGTTTGTACTAAATATTACATAGATAATTATGGTGTAGAAGATACAGTTTTATAAAATGCATAAATATTTTAAATTGAATTAAAACAGAAGGGAAAAGAAATAAAAAAAAGAATAAAAAAAACCCCACTGGCCCAACTGGGCCAAGCCCCCACCTGGCCCAGCCGGCCAGCCCCCCTGGCCCGGCCCAAAACCCCCCC
>NC_041385.1:641854062-641855376 GCF_002162155.2 Triticum dicoccoides | reverse complement strand
TTGACTACATCTGCATGAAATCTCTCGACAATTGTGTCGTGATCATCATCAACCTTATGAGCTCTTCCAGGAATTCAATTGAATTCATGATGGGTAATACCATCCTTGCCCCTCGATGATTCCTGTTCTCATCGACCACTTTATTGCCTTCCGTTCAACACAACTTGTTCGTGTTTGGTGTAAACCTTGAGATCACTGCTAACCAGCAGTCGATCTTCCTTACCTCGGTAGTATTACCATCTCTTTTTGTCAAGAATGTGGTGAGAATTTCACCACCTCTTAATAATTCTTCATAACATAATACTTCTTGCCATCTTCGTTCATTCCTTGGTCCCCGTATTGTTTTCAACCGGAATACCGACAATGGAGCTATGACGTGTGAATTCAAAACTTCTAACAACCCTATTGCTTTGAAGTGAATGGGTAATAGTTCATTCTAAGTCCTTCGCTAATTGAATCACCATTCTGACATTGGTCGTGCAACCCAACCCATATTTCGGGCGCACCTTTCAACCAATGTTTAATTGTGTATGTTTTCCTCGAGCATACTTTCTTATATCATTTGATCTGACAAATGTTATCTCCTTGTTCACTTAATGGTGGAAATCCATCTTTTGGGAATCTCGGTGAATTGCCGTTGAGTTCACCAGACACCTCCTTGTCCTCTCCTTGGGTTAATGATGGACTCTTGTTAACGGAAATCACTTCGTAGTTCATTTCCCCGAGAATCTTACAATGTCATCTCGTCAATTTGCGTTGCACCTTTTCTTCTCAGGTATCCTAAGTCTGAGGTATCCTGACACCAATCGGATCTGAATCTTGGTCAGATATGATGGTTGGGACAATTTTCCAAGAGTCGTGAAGTTGATCCTTTGATGACCCGGTAACATGATGTCATGCCTAGCACCCCCCCCCCCGGCTGGAGGACCTATCATTATAGATTCCTTTTCAGCAAGGTTATCCATTCGTCCATGAGGAAATTGTAAGACTTATTCTACAAGTTATTCCTGATGGATCCTTCGTGTTTCCAAAGTCTGATCTTCACCTGAAGACCATGTCAATGCTATCTCGAAGCATGTCAATGGTACTCCGATTTTCAACAGGAACATTTGAAGCACGATGCTAAATTTTATTTATCACTTATCCTAACACCGTTGTATGGGTAATATCAGGAGATTCCTTCCCCCTTACCTAAATGGTTTTCTACTTTATATCCTGTCATGGATATCATGCTCTGCTTGTTATTAGGAAGGATATACCCCTGAAATATGTGTTTAAACACATTTTCCTTTCCATTGTTCTGTTTAATCTGAT
>NC_041385.1:641820557-641851337 GCF_002162155.2 Triticum dicoccoides | reverse complement strand
GTTTTGGCATCGCCGGCGTCAAGCCGCCAGCCACTGCCGACGTGGCACGAACCGGGGCCACGCCTGGGCCACTGACTGGTGGGCCCAGGGCCCCCCCGGTCTGGTTGACTCGGTCAGCTGGGCTGACCGGTCCACCCCCCCTCTCTGTCTATGACATGCAGGCCCCACGCCCAGAATGTTTTAATAAAAAAAAGGAAAATAAAATTAAAAAAATAATTAATTAATTAATTAATTAATTAATTAATTAGTGGATTAATTAAGTTAATTAATCATATTTAGATTAACCTAACTAACTAACTAATTTAATTAAACAGTAGTTAGATTAGTTAAACAATGATTAGGCTAAACAGTCAATGACCAGTGGGTCCCACACGTCAGCGACCCAGTCAACACCTCTGTTGACTGCTGATGTCATGCTGACGTCATGGTGACGTCAGCAGACACTATTTTGGATAATGTTGATTAAATTAAATAAATAAATCCTAAAAATGATTTAAATCTTTTAAAATTAATATAAAATAAACCGTAGCTCGGATGGAAAAACTTTGTACATGAAAGTTGCTCAGAACGACGAGACGATTCCGGATAGGCAACCCGTTCGTCCGCCACACCCCCCTAACCTATCGAACTCGCAACTTTCCCCCTCCGGCTCCTCTGCCCGAAAACACGGAACCCCGGGAATACTTTCCCGGATGTTTTTCCCCCTTCACCGGTATCACCTACTACCGCGTTAGGGCACACCGAACACCGCGTATTGCCTTGTTATATTTTGTGATGCTTTGTTTGCTCTGTATTCATTATTTCTTCCCCCTCTTCTCTCCGGTAGACTACGAGACCGACGCTGCTGCTGACCAGTTCGACTATGGAGTTGCCGACCCCTCTCTCTTGCCAGAGCAACCAGGCAAGCCCCCCCCTTGATCACCAGATATCGCCTATTCTACTCTATACTGCTTGCATTAGAGTAGTGTAGCATGTTACTGCTTTCGTTAATCCTATTCTGATGCATAGCCTGACATTGTCGCTACATCTGTTGATACCTTACCTGCAATCCTATATGCTTAGTATAGGATGCTAGTTTATCATCATTGGCCCTACATTCTTGTCAGTCTGCCTTGCTATACTATCGGGCCGTGATCACTTGGGAGGTGATCACGGGTATATACTATACATACATACATACTATACAGATGGTGACTAAAGTCGGGTCAGCTCATTGAGTACCCGCAAGTGATTCTGACGAGGGGGCTGAAAGGACAGGTGGCTCCATCCCGGGAGAGGTGGGCCTGGGTTCCCGACGGCCCTCGACTGTTACCTTGTGGCGGAGCGACAGGGCAGGTTGAGACCACCTAGGAGACAGGTGGGCCTGGCCCTGTTCGGCGTTCGCGGATACTTAACACGCTTAACGAGATCTTGGTATTTGATCTGAGTCGGCTACGAGCCTATACGCACTAACCATCTACGTGGGAGTAGTTATGGGTATCCCGACGTCGTGGTATCAGCCGAAGCACTTCAGACGTCAGCGACGGAGCGGCGCGCGCCGAATTGGACTGGAACGCCACTAGGCTAGGTCTGCTTTCGGCCGCCCTCGCAACGTGCAGGTGTGCTATGGGCGATGGGCCCAGACCCCTGTGCGCTTAGGTTTAGACCGGCGTGCTGGCCTCTCTGTTTTGCCTAGGTGGGGCTGCGACGTGTTGATCTTCCGAGGTCGGGCATGACCCAGGAAAGTGTGTCCGGCCAAATGGGATCAAGCGTGTTGGGTTATGTGGTGCACCCCTGCAGGGAAGTTAATCTATTCGAATAGCCGTGATCTTCGGTAACAGGACGACTTGGAGTTGTACCTTGACCTTATGACAACTAGAACCGGATACTTAATAAAACACACCCTTCCAAGTGCCAGATACAACCGGTGGTCGCTCTACCTCAGGGATATGAGGAGGGGATCGCCGGGTAGGATTATGCTATGAGATGCTACTTGAAGATGCTACTTGGAGGACTTCAATCTACTCTCTTCTACATGCTGCAAGACGGAGGCTGCCAGAAGCGTAGTCTTCGACAGGATTAGCTATCCCCCTCTTATTCTGGCATTCTGCAGTTCAGTCCACCGATATGGCCCTTTACACATATACCCATGCATATGTAGTGTAGCTCCTTGCTTGCGAGTACTTTGGATGAGTACTCACGGTTGCTTTCTCCCTCTTTTCCCTTTTCCCTTCTACCTGGTTGACGCAACCAGATGCTGGAGCCCTGGAGCCAGACGCCACCGTCGACGACGACCCCTACTACACCGGAGGTGCCTACTACTACGTGCAGCCCGCTGACGACGACCAAGAGTAGTTAGGAGGATCCCAGGCAGGAGGCCTGCGCCTCTTTCGATCTGTATCCCAGTTTGTGCTAGCCTTCTTAAGGCAAACTTGTTTAACTTATGTCTGTACTCAGATATTGTTGCTTCCGCTGACTCGTTTATGATCGAGCACTTGTATTCGAGCCCTCGAGGCCCCTGGCTTGTATTATGAGGCTTGTATGACTTATTTTATTTGTAGAGTTGTGTTGTGATATCTTCCCGTGAGTCCCTGATCTTGATCGTACACATTTGCGTGCATGATTAGTGTACGATTGAATCAGGGGCGTCACACAAACAACAACAACTGCATAGACTCAGCATGTCTACACTCAGCATGTATGAGAAGAGAACAACTAGGCTAGGTCCATACATGCTACCAAACACACCCTTTGTGTCTCGCTGCCTGGTCTGTCTCTGTTTCGATCGAAACAGATCGAAGGTGACCAGGCTGAATCAAACCAGTAAATAGGTCAAACCGACCGCAGGGCAAAATCATCCTACAAAATATTGCGTGCGGGTCCAGACCTAAAAATTGAGCTAAAAAGTTAGTTTGCGCCATTTTATCTATCCCTGAATCAAAGATGTGTCATTTAATCCAATAAAAAGAAATGTGTGCTATTGAGTCAAAGTATAAGGAAAAGTGTGTCATTCTATCAAATTGCTCCAGTTTTTAAAGGGAAAAACACTTGATCACTTGCAACTATTATCACAATTACAGGAGATCGCACATTCAATACAAGTACCAAGTGGTTTTCCAGGATCATTGCAGTTTATCTGATAGCAACAGCTTGGTGCTTGAACACATGGTTTCTTGGGATGTACTCTGTGAAGTTGTATGGCTCCGTCGGTCCTAGTTGTCCTGCATATCAAATATTTATTTATGATTATGAAAAAACTTTATTGACAATTCTATGAGATCATCCATAAAAAAGATAGACAATAAAATTTCATTTTGTTTCCTGTGAGAGCATATTCACTAAATATATCATCATGCAATGGATGATTGTTATATTTGTTTCAGTATCGTGTAATTTTTGGAATCTACGCCCATGGCCCATCGATCCCGTCCCAGAAGACGAGCTCGAGGTGGATCGAGCCCCGGAAGAACAAAACACCGACGAGACGCAGCCTCCAACCAAACGCCGTCCCCGCAAAACGCATCTGAGCTGCGGCCGCCACCGACGACGGAGCCCACGGGCCGGAGCAGCGCCACGACGAAGACATACTCGTGTGCAGCTCCTCCATCGCCTACCAAGCCAGAGCCAAGGACGACGCCGGCGAGCGCCCAACCAGATCAAGCGCTCGATTCGGAGCACACACAAGCAGCTGACCTGAAACCGCCGCCATGGACGAGGCCGACCAGACAACGCAGCACCCGAAGCACAACAATTCGCGGGCGTCTCTGCCGGAGCCAAGCGCGACGCCGAGGAGCCCACCCCACAGCAAAAGCCTAGCTACAGAGCCACCAAACTACGCTATATACACAGCCCACCCGTGGATCTGGGCCCCCTCACCTCATGACGCCGACGAGGGCGACGGAAGCGAGGGGATCCGACGAGATCGACGGCGGGAGCCCAGGCGCTGAGGTCGCCAAACGAGTCGCTTTCTGTAACTATTTTGTGCAGTATACTTAAATTTAGTGAGCGGAGGTGCGTTTCATACCTTGGGCTTGGAAGCTGGCGCGTAGAACAAGGACCATAAGGATGAAAAACATACGTGCATACTTTGCCATGGTCATCCAACTCAGGTGGTCGCTCTTGGTTTTGTGTTGGAGTTAATTACACGATAGTACCACAATTGGGGCCGTGGTGGCGAATTGGTACCAGTTTTGAAAAATTTTACGTGTCAGTACCACGTTTGGACCGAACCGTTGCAAATCGGGCTAAACTTCGTATTTGTACGTATTGACGCTGGAACTGACCGCCCGGGCCCGCGCGTCAGATGCCACGCTGGCGAATCGGCACGCGCCCGCTCGCTCGATAGGTGCGGTCCGGCTCGAACCGGACCGGCCCGTGCTCCACTCTGTTCCTCCTCGCCGTCTCTGTTCGTCGACGAACCCTAGCTCCCCTGCGCGTACGGCGATGGAGGCGGCGCCCCCGGGCGGTGGTGGCGGCATCGGCGGTGGCGGCGACGGCGATGGCGGCGACGGCGATGGCGGCGGCGCAAACCTTCCCCTCTTCGGCATCGGCGCGGCAGGAGGAATCGAGGGGAGATCTCCAATCGAGGGCGGCGATGGCTACTCAAGCTCTGAGTACTCCAGCGACGACGACGAGTTCATTGAGCCCGCACTGTCCATGGAGCAGCGGGTACGGCTGGCAAAGCAATGGGTGGCGAACCCTAGCAATAGCCATGAGCTGACCCACGGGCTCGGCGGCGTCCTGTAAGTTTCTGTTTCTATCTCTTTTTTTTCTTCTCATTTATTTGCTAATTAGGGTTATAGTGTACTGATTAGGCAAATTGCATGTGAATTGTAGTTTATATGAAGACATATGGAATGTTAGGATCCATTTTGACAATAATGATCTGTTAGAGAGGAAATTAAGCTGTTCAGATGTGACATATCTAAATATGGTTGCATTGATGGAAACCCAAGGCTTTAGTATTGATGATTCACTGATGTTTTACATGGAGACCCCAGGAGAGCAGGGCTTGGAATTGGTTGATAGTAATGTTAAACTACAGTTGATCAAGAGGCAGAATGAGGAGAGTTTGGTGCTTAATTTGCTATTTAGGGCTTGTCCACCAGCTGTCAGTGTACCACAGAAGGGTTTTGTACAGAAGCAAAATTTAGATATAACTGAATATTCTGAGCCTGTTGTTTTTGATCTTGCCGATCCTCCTATTTATGCTGTTGATCAGCAAGGTGTTGCTTATGAAGGTCAGAGTAGCAGTTATATTGCAGCTGTAGGCCCTGCTGTTTTAACACAAGAGAGCAGGAGTGTTGTAAATCCCAAGTTAAAAGAAGTTGTGGAAGAAGAACAAGTTGGCTATGATGGCAGTTATGCATGTTCATCTGAAGGATCTGAAGGGCAGTATGATAGTGACATGGGGGATTTAAGGCCTAACTATAACGAGGAAATGCATGATGCTGAAGACATGGAGATGGAAGAGGGAAATAGACAGAGAGAGGAAGAAGTACAAGAGCAACATGAGGAAGAAACAGAGGATGAAGAATCAGAAGAAGAATTAGAGGATGAAGAACAAGTGAATTATGAGGGTGACACAGAGGTAGGGGAATTATTTGAGTTGGAGGATGATGACCCTATTGTTCCAGAAGAGGAGGAAAAAATATATGTGCCAGCAAAGAAGAAGCAGAAGTTGCAAGTAAGGAGGGGACCAACAACAAGGTCACATTCCAGTGTTTTAGAAGAAGTGCAACCTGATTGGAAACCATCATCAGATGAAGAAGATAGTTTATTGAAGGACAGTGAAGATGATGGGTTTGAGCCACTAGCATTTGTGCTACCTCAAAAAAGGAAGAGTAGGGCAAAGAAGAGGCCAGCTAGAGTATGGTACAATGAGGATTTGGAACAACCATACCAATAACTAAAACTGCATATGTGCTTCAAAGATCAAGATCAATTCAGAGATGCTCTGTTGAGCTTGCACATCACTCAGTGCAGAGACTTCAAGTATCACAAAAACTCAGATCAGAGGATCATTGTGCATTGCAAGAATGAACATTGTAAGTTCTGCATTGTGGCAGCTGTTATAAAAGGGGAAAACACTTTTGTAATTAAGAAGATGAGGATACAACACACCTGCCCTAGTTCTACTGAAACAAGCAGGGTAAGTGCAAAGTGGCTTGCAAAGCAATATGAGCCACTATTCAGATCTGATGTCAGTACTAGCATACATACACTTATCGATGCCTGCATGGAAAAGTATGGTGTGGATGTGCCCAAGGCTATGGCATATAGGGCAAAAAACTTAGCTGTTGAGGCTGTGTTGGGAGATCATAGGAAGCAATACCCAAGGCTGAGAGACTATGCTCAGACTGTGATGGATACAAACCCTGGGAGTAGAGTTATAGTCACCACTGTAACTCCAAAAGCCACTGAAAAAATCCCACATCCAGGACCAAGATTCCATGCCATGTTTTACTGCATCAATGGAGCAAGGGAGGGATTTCTACAGGGCTGTAGACCATTCATTGGTTAGTTCATTTTAGCTTGTACACTACTTCGATGTTGTTAGTTTCAATAGGTTGCACATATAAATGCATTTGACATGTTATGTTTACTTCCTGTTTTAGGTATTGATGGATGTTTTATCAAGCTGACCACTGGTGCACAAATCCTTGCTGCCACTGGTAGAGATGGCAATAACAACATATACCCACTGGCATTTGGCATTGTTGGACAAGAGGACAAAGCAAATTGGTGCTGGTTTCTACACCAACTGAAGATTTGTCTTGGAGGAGAAGTTGGACAGTATGGTCCATATACTATAATGTCAGACAGACAGAAGGTATGTTTATCCACCTTGCTTTGCCTGCTAAATATGTGTTTACATGTGTATTAGACAGTAGCTTAGCTGTTTAAATTGTGTGCACCAGGGGCTATTATATGCAGTGAATAGAGTTTTTCCTAACAGTCATCAAAGATTCTTCTTAAGACACATATATGCAAACTTCCAGAATGCTGGCTTTAGGGGGGAGGACCTTAAGAAGTGCATGGATAATGCCAGTTATGCATATAATGAACACAAATTTAATAAAGCAATGGATGATCTCAAAGCTGAGAGTGTGGAAGCTTGGCAGTGGCTTAGTGCAATACCCAAGAAAACATGGGCTAGGCATGCATTTGACACAAATAGCAAGACTGACTTGGTTGTCAACAATTTGTCAGAGGTGTTTAACAAGTACATCCTAGATCATAGGAAAAAACCAATAAGAACTATGTGTGATGGCATAAAGGATAAGCAGATGGTTAGGTGGCACAGGAATAGAGAGAGTGGAAGGGAAGCTAGATGGGAGATCACACCACATTACAGTGAGAAGTTGGAGATTGAAAAGGAAAGGGCCAGGTACTGCAAACCCATTCAAGCAGGTGTTAACTTGTGGCAAGTAACTAGTGGTGAGCAAACACATGCTGTCAATTTGGAAGTTGAAACCTGTGGTTGCAGAAAGTGGGACCTCAATGGCATCCCATGTAACCATGCCATCTCAGCAATCAACAAGGCAAAAAGGTTTCCAGAGGACTTTGTAAGCAAATTCTTCAAGAAACCATATTATTTGGCAGCATATGAACCAATGATATATCCTGTCCCTGGTGAGCATGACTGGACAAAGACCCCAGGTCCAGACATAGAACCACCAGCATTTAAAGTGAAGAAAGGAAGAAGGAAAGAGAAGAGAATAAAGGGAAAATTTGAAGTTCCAAAGCCAAAGTCCACCTCAAGAATGGGGACAATAACTTGTAGCAATTGTGGATTACAAGGGCATAAATACACAACCTGCCTTAAACAGTTGAAACCTGAGTTGGCCTTAAGAAAGAACAAACATGTGGTAAGCCCCTTTGTACTAGTTCTTCATTTTGATGTTTCTGTAAATTACCTTTCTTATTTGTAGTATTATTAACTGTGTTTCCTTTGAATTGTTTTCCAAGCCTGCTGGAAGGAATTCACAAGCAAGAGGTGTTGCTCCTACAGCTCCTGCAACAACACCTAGAGCTGCTTCAGCAACAGCTAGATCTCCTGCACCAACAACTAGGGCTCCTACACCAACACCTAAAGCTCCTGCACCAACACCAAGAGCTGCTCCACCTGCAACAACTAGGGCTCCTGCTCCAACACCAGGAGGAAGAACTGGAAGTGTTGCTGGTAGAGGTGGTGGAAGTGGTGCTGGTAGAGGTGCAGGAAGAAGGGCTGGTGGTGGAAGAGGATCTGGAAGAGCATCTTCTAGTGCTCAATCTTCTGCTGGGAGAGGTGCAAATTCTTTAAGGTCTTTCTCTGCCCCAAGGCAGTATGGTGCCTCAACTTCTAGTGCTCCTCCACCAACTGATGGCACACACACTGGATGGATGGCCTGGTTCAATGCTAGTAGAGGTGGCAGAAGGTGATGCAAACTTCTGTTGATTCTACAATGTGCACCTGCTACAATGTGGCATGTTATCTTTTGGTTTGATGCCACTACAATGTCTTGTATTCCTGCTACAATGTGCTTTATTTTGGTTTGATGCCACTGCAGTAACTTGTGCTGCTGCTACAATGTGATTTATTTTGGTTTGATGCCACTGCAGCAATTGTTGCTGATGATACATTGTGCTTTGTTTTGCTTTGATGACACAGCACCAACTTGTGCTCATGCTACAATGATATACTATTTAGAGTTTGATGCCACTACAATGTGTTTTCTTTTGGGTTTGATGCCACTAAAGCAACTTCTGCTGATGCCAATGGATATCTTGATGGTTCTGTTGGGGATAACTTGATGGTTGATGGATTGATGCCACTTGGGTGGATAACTTGATGGTTTATGTCCACTTGGGTGGCTCGGGGTCGATGGAAGCACCTTAACCTAACCATTAGGGTTTATGGTGGCTAGGGGTCGACGGAACCAACTTAACCTAACCATTAGTGTTTACGGTGGCTCGGGGTCGACGGAACCACCTTAACCTAACCATGATGGTTTACGGTGGCTCGGGGTCGACGGAACCACCTTAATCTAACCATTAGGGTTTATGGTGGCTAGGGGTCGACGGAACCAACTTAACCTAACCATGATGGTTTACGGTGGCTCGGGGTCGACGGAACCACCTTAATCTAACCATTAGGGTTTACGGTGGCTAGGGTCGACGGAACCAACTTAACCTAACCAACATGGGCTTCCAATGCATGATATAACATAACCATATAATATTCCAGTGCTAACATAACCATCAAATAGTCTTCCAATGCTAACATAATCATCTAATATAAAAATATAAAACCTATTGCAAGAGAAATCATAACTTTTAGTCTACATCTCATGGCACAGAATATCTGATCCATCTTCCAATGCATGATATATCATCATTTCAAGTCTAGCCAACATAACACACAATACTTACTGGAGTTCAACATATTATAGGGTACACAGCAGGTCCATCACAAATACATAGTGGAGTTTGAGTTTAAATGCATAGTTCATCCTTTTCTCACAAAAGGATGAAAAGCATATCTACTACATACATACACAGACATAGTTCACAATTAGTAGAGCCATACACTACACAACCATCATGCCCAAAAGGTCAGCATTACCCACTAGTCTCATATTCATTTTCTTCACTTCTCTAAGATGGCCTGGATCCCCTTGATCTTCTCCTTCAGCTTCTCCTCTGCCTTCATCAGCTCAGCAATCTGAAGCTTCAACTCTAGCTTCTCTTGGGTGAGCTTCTCCTCAGACTTTGTGAGCTCTGCATTCTTCAACTCCAAGTTCATCTTATCTTCACTAAGCAATTGCTTGTCTTTAATATGCTTCAACTTCAAGTTCTGGATGACTGTTGCTTGTGCTCTTGTCAGGTTCAGTAGCACTTCATAATTCTGCTTAAGCTTCTCAAACTCTGCATCTTTCTTTGCCATCTGTGCCTTCATATCAGCCACCAGTTCACTTCTGCATTGCTGCTGATATGTAAGGTTATCCTGCAGATATCTGAAATCCACCACCCTGTCCTCTTGGAAGCTCATAAGTTCATGCACATCTTGGACTAACTTGTCATAGTTGGCCTCCAGCTTGTTCTTCTCTTCTGTCAGATGGTGGATAGTGAAAGAACTTTCAAGATTATCATTCATCCTAGCACTCTTGCTATCTTCAACCATGGCCCACAGCTTCAACAATGCATTTTGCATTGTTGGGGGCCACTGGTGATCAACCCATTCAACAAACCCACAATTCTGCCCTTCCTGCAAAAAGGCAAAAAGATAAAAAAAATAAACATGTTACTTCAGAAGCACAGGTAAATAACTAGTGCAAAGCAATAACACTGTACATTGGTAATAATAGCACCACTAAGCTACACTAGTAATTGAGATGTACCTACCCACTAAATAACAACATGACAAATTACAGCACCACTCAGCTACAGCTTTGAACTAGATTTTGCTAATCAGCTACAAAACAAGAGAGAGCAATCTCAAACTGCAAATTTGGTGAACTGCCAAAGCATATGCAGTACATACTATCCATTCAACTGGATATTTCAAGTAATTAGATACATAACAGCAGGTCCATCCCAACATAAAAGTTACAGTTCACTCAATATTTAGTTCCAAACAGGACCAAAAATAACAGGAACATAATTAACAGTAGCACTGTCATTCAACTGAGTACTCCATTCTACTACATAAAAATGCCACAACGGCAACAGTAAACCTGTAGAAACCTCAAACTAATTATTTCACATGATAGCAAGAACAATGCCACTGCAAAATAACAGTACCACTGTCATTAAACTACACAAGCTACTGTTGTTGCAAAAATGAATATGCCCTTAATAATCAGGCCTTGTACTCATGTTCACTCATGTTCAATATGGCACTGTCAAATCAACAATAATATGACACTATCAACCTATATATAATATCCCACTATCAGCATAGAATTCATACCGGCTCTGCACATGCTAGGAACCTTCTCCCTGTGTCTGTTCCTTCAAATGCGACAAGCCTCTCAGATGCCTTGCCGTGCTTCTCACATGGCGACATCGTTTCCAGCTCAAGCCCCTGGTAATCTGGATCTTCAACGCTGAAAGGGACCTGCCGAAGCTCGTACAATCAAAATGCCCAAATCAAAACCCAGCGAAATCAACCAAATCAAAAAGCCCCAAATCTGAAACCCTAACCCTAGACCTAGCTCAAGGAAAATCACCTGGTTAAGCCCGTCCGTGGATGAGGTCGAGTGCATGTACGGCAGGCTGGACGTGTCCTCACTGCTTTCGTCTTCGAAAACCATGGCGGGCGGCGGCGCTCCGCTCCGGCAAAGCTGCCGGCGGTGACGAGGGCGACGAGAGAGGAGCAAGGAGGGAGGCAGGAGCGAGGAGGAACAGAGTGGAGCACGGGCCGGTCTGGTTCGAGCCGGACCACACCTATCGAGCGAGCGGGCGCGTGCCGATTCGCCAGCGTGGCATCTGACGCGCGGGCCCGGGCGGTCAGTTCCAGCGTCAATACGTACAAATACGAAGTTTTGCCCGATTTGCAACGGTTCGGTCCAAACGTGGTACTGACACATAAAATTTTTCAAAATTGGTACCAATTCGCCACCACGGGCCCAATTGTGGTACTATCGTGTAATTAACTCTTTGTGTTGTGATTGTGATCTAGTAGACTGGAGGACAGAGGGCAGCATATATCCAGCTAGTAGCACATGCCATCGATGGTATGCATTTATTCCCTACAAAATAAAGGTATGCATTTATTCCCCCGGAAGGCCGGAAATGCAAAAAAAAAAGTATGCATTTATTCCCCTGCAACAAATAGGATATGCATTTATTTATTCCCCTAAATGCTAGAAAACGCATGCGCTATCTCGCTGTTCCAAGCGCATCCATCGCCGCATCAAATGCCAGCGCAATGATAGCCCACGTCACGGCAAGCGCAATGATAGCCCACGTCACGGCAAGCGCAATGCGTTTGTATGTTGACTGGTTTTCTGCATACCCTCTCCCTGCATCGCAAGGATGCCTCTACAGATTGTGCTTGGTTGCTTGCATTGGTTATACCCATACTAGTGCACGTTGTTTGGTTGCCTGTACGAAATATGATTAGGACATAACAGCTACCCATAACACACAGTGCCATGGTGATTGCAATGAACGATGACGAGGACACAAGCAACTAGTTCGCCGCGCCGCCACCGGACTCGGCGCCAAGGCCACCGTCCACCGTCGCGGGCTCGCCCGTGCGGAACACCGGCCTCTTCGGGTCAACGAGCAAGCCTCCCACCACCGTGGCGAGCAGGGTCTCTGCAGCTCATCAACGGTAGATAGATACCAAGCAGGGGAGGGGAACAACCAGCAGCAGAAGAGGGTGGTGGACTGGCCGCCACCGGCATGTAGTACGTCGCCGCGCTCTTCTGCAGGTCTGATTCGCCCTGGCGTGGCTCGCCTCGCCGCGCTCCTGCCCGCCGTCACGCTCTTCTGCAGGTTGTTGAGCGCGGAGCGGGAGCGGAGGATGTTGAGCGCGTGGCTCTTGAGCGGCAGGTCGGCGCGGTTATAGACGTGGTCAATGCAGACGATGATGGTTGGCCGGAGCTGCTTCACGATGCAGGAGAGGAGGCCGAGAGGAGCGACGCCGGCGGTGACGCTGGTAGCAGGACACGGGAAAGTAGATTGAGATTAAGGGGTGCCATTAACACATATCACATATATGCATATATACGTTCCATGAGGAAGAGGTTAGATTTACTCGTCTACGATCGTCGAAATGGAAAATATGCAACACGAAACTCATGTGAAATTACAAGATGAAGGTATTGGTCAAAGGAAATTTCAAACGGTCAACCGTGCATGACGAATTTGACATAAAATTATATTTTATCATGAATCTAATGCTACTAATTTGATGGCATAAATGTTGGTCTATTATTGTATAAAGAGGGTCAAACATAAAACAGTTTGACTTTCCAACAAAGTTGAAAAGTACACTCTTTCAAGGACGGATGGAGTACCATTTATAGTTTGGACATGCCCCATCTTCTTTTCTTGGCTCAGAAGGACTGAGGCCCCTCCACCCTTGCTCAAATTTTAGGATACTAGATGACCCATTGCGCCCATGACGCAAAAAGCAAGAGCGAGCCTAGTATTCAAACCATGCATATGTGTCTGATTTAGAACCAGGTTAATAGATACTAGACCATGATGGTGCGCGTTGCCGCACCGTCTATTACCCATATATAAGGGTTGGAAGAGTAAACATTTATAATGACTCTAAACAATTTTGTTTTCTATAAATATGTAATGGTAAAAATTTGAAAATAAAATACAAACTGAGGTCACTTTTCTTCTTCTTTGAATCACAACAATGAATTAAACTTTCTGGATTAATAGAACATTTCACCAGTACTTGTTCTTAAAAGAATAATTCTTAACTCAAGTCAGCTAATTGCCGAGGAACACAATGAAGACAAATTACTTTAACAAACTCACGATTAAAGGCTTACTTGATATGTAATGTTTGGATCTTTGAATAATATTTTTGCAGCTTCGTATGGTCGTTTAAGGTTACATATTATCCTGATATTTAAAATATATGATCCAAAGCCACAAATTTAATTCTTCATGTGAATTTCCTTACACCAGCAAATGTTCTACCTCCATGTCACCGGATTTAATAGAAGACAGTTACATCCCAGCCAGTGTCTAGCGGTAAGCCATGTCTTAGGTCATGAGCTTACACAATCTGAGCATCCTGGACATAATCCAGTTGTTTCACATTTGAAGCAGCTATACAAGAAACCTTTAACATCTCGCATGACTGCTCTAGCATAATTGTAGAGACGAGATTTCATCAAAAGAGGCATCTTGAGCTCAAGAAGGGCATGCTCCACCCAATACTTTTAAGTTTTTGTTGTATGTACAGAACCTTGGGAAAATTTAGACGCCAATGCATTTATGGTCATCACTGTCCAGCTCAGGAATGAACTAAAACTAGCATCACACAAGACCACATATATATATAATCGTCCGGTTCAATAATTGTTATCTAACGCAATCAGCGTCAGACTCATTCAAAAGTATTATACATACATGCAGTAGGGAGAAATTCCTACTGTTTGAATGACAAAATTTTGGCTGAAACCTCTATGTATTCTTATTCTAGTATACATGGCATCAGGCATCTGATTTACCTCCAGAACATGCTGCAAAAATGGTGACTGAAGATGCATACTTGCTACCACCTTATATGATTTTAAGAACATGCTTGGCTTTCTTTATCCTTTGCTTTGGCGAGCCAATTTATCTTATCTCCTTCAATTCTCTATAAAAAAATATGGCACACTAATCATGTCCCAATAAGTGGTCCAAGAGGAAACATCATGCATATTACGAACGAACATTACCCTATGAAGAGCACAAAGTGCTTACTGAAAGTGTTGAGTGTCACAATCATAAGATGTTGATGACAACGCGGAAGTTTAGAGGGAAGGGATCGCCTATTGCCACAACAATACATGATCAGACAAAAATCTCGGACCAAATCAGTGTTCCTTTTCCAAGTAATCTTCATTCAACAAAAGATTATTTACCAAGCTTTTGAGAGAATATTGGTTCATGGCCAATCTGGGTATGGATCCAATCCATGAGGTACTTGACTTTTATTGTGGCATGGATACCTCACATATGCCTGTATGTATGTACCTGCTTCAATACTTATTCAAATGCAATATGCAATGATGGAATTCACCATGCATGCCATATAATGAAAGGGATACGTTCAGTTAGAGGATTTGGAAGAATGTCAATTTGTTGTCCAAAAAGATAAACAGAAGAAGTTGCTATGCCTACCTCAGATTCCTAGAACAGCCCCCTTGACAGAATAATCCATCATGATACAAAAATTCCAAAAAAGGATAAAGATTAAGAACCCAATCGTAGTGATGGATCAAAACAATAACGTCCAACTGTAGACACCCTGTGCAGCAGGATGAGCACGCATAGTAAGATGACACCGATAATAACCCGACAGTTAGCTATTGAGTGGCAAGGGACAGCCTAGTCCATCGGAAACGACCTCGAATGTGTCAACTCGTAGCACCTTCTATTTAGTTGGGAGTAAAGAAAATATCATCAATAAGAGAAATTCTGAAATTTGATGGAGGAAGCACTGGGGGAAGATGGAACAGAGAAGATGAGGTACCAACCTGCCGAAGTAAGGAGGAGGTGGGAGGAACAATGGGATTGTCCAGACTATATGGATGCCAGTGGGGTATTTTAAGAGCATGGATCGAATGGTAACCGACCTGGGCGCATCGATTGCCATTAAGTTAGTAGAAGCGGACGCCGGCAAGTGGGTAAATCAATTGCCATTAAGGTCCGTATCAATGAGGATTTGAGGATTTCTATCGTCGATGACTGAATCGCCAGGCGACTGTTCGATGTCCCATCACTGCCCCATGGCGTCGCGAGGAGATCCTCTCGCTCGCAGCGCATCGCATCGAACCTAACATGGCCTCTCCCGCCCGGCGAGGCGTAGGTCGCTCGCCTCGTATAGATCAGTTCGCCCGCCCGCGAGATGGACGACTGCGAACAACCTTTTTTTCCCTTGCGAGAGGATTTTCTTTTTGTTTCGTCGACCACCTGGTCGGCCCGCGCAGAGAAGTTCGCCAACATGCGAGCGACGTGCGGCTGTGAAATATGCGCAATTTTTCGATTGGTCCCAGCAAGCCCTAGTAATGGCAGACCGTCCATTTTGTTACGGGAGCAGCGGCCCAGCCCGTTTGCGATCTGTGGTTACTCAAAAAAAACAAGCACTCACAAATCGATCCAATGGCCAAAAATTCCGAAACTCGCACATCTGATGGCCAGAAGCTTTGATGGATTGAGAGGGCTGAGAGAGTGCTCAGTTTTAATGTATCTAAATTTATATCCCATTACATGGTTTCATGATAGACCAAAAGGAAGTAATGAGATCACTTGATAATACTTGTTTGTTTGTTGTAGAATGTGCTTTGACTGTAAAGTTGTGTCATTAAGGTGAGCTAAAACATATCTTATTTGTGACAAAATATGATGCAGGTCATTGTCTCCAGGCATTATCCTACCGTGAAGTTGGTATCTATTATACGACAAAGTTCACTGTTGTGCGATCTCCACCCAGACCACTCAACCAGGTGCTGCTTAGATAGTCTATTATCCCTTCCTTTTCTTTGAGATATTGTTGCAGAGATTTATTTTTTTGTTCAACCAACTGCAGCCTATCATGTTGTAATCTTGTAGGACAATGTTTTAAGAGGCTTTCATGTATTTAAGAGCTTCATGTGCCAATCGATCTTCAGCTTCTTTGAGCTTTCCATAGACAAAGATGGATATTTATTTCTTTGGAAACCCATTGCTGGTTGGTGCTTATATGGATAGAACTGAAGGGTCGCATCGAGACCAACTGTTCTTGCCTTCTGTGTGGAGTACACTGCATTTGGAAGACCATGTTGTTGCATCATAGCAGCGAGAAGCACTTTTGTTGGAAGCTTAACCTTTTCCATCAGGACCGACTGACAACAAAGAGGAAGACATCATAAGCAAGCGTTGTACGCTGTCTTGGGGCTTTATTAATTTAAGAGAAAAGTATATTTTTCGTCCCTCAACTCTTAACGAAGTCTAGATTTCGTCCCTCGACTATAAAACCGGATAACTTGCACCTCCAACTCTTGAAACCCGACAAACTAAGTCCCTCTCCCGATTGCAAGCGGTTTCTAAATGACATGGCATGGTTTTGACCGGGTCTGCATCCACGTGGCAATTCCCGATGGGTCTTCTTCTTCCTTCTCGTCCTAACTCAGCTCGGCATTTTGTCGAGCAGTTATAGTGCGTCGAGCAATATGAGGAGAATGTAAACCTCCGGCGAAGTGGCATTGGTCCCTGACGACCCGCAAGGCAGCTCTGGTGCGGTGTCCCCCAGCGTGACGCTCGCTCCGTCGAAAACGAGTTCGGCTGCTTGAGCAGGACAACGGCAGCAACGCGTGTCGCTGGAGTGGGAGCTCATGGCCACGCGTGCACCGCCACACACCGGCTTTCCGGTCACCGTCCGTTGGCTGCATGCATCGCTGCGAGCCACCGCTCGAGCTGCTGCACAGTTGTCGTCCGCCCCACCTTGTTGCTGGAATTTTTGCATATTTGGGCCTAGCCCAATAGCAGTTTCAGAAATTTCTAATAAATCCTAGAGGCCCACGCAGCCCATTCGTGCAAGGCAAGAAGTGGAACTAGAAGTTTAGTCCCACCTTGATAGTTTAGAGGGAGTTGGACCTCTTTATAAGGGAGGCTCCTTCCCCACTTGTATGAGCATGAGAATAAGAGGGACATCCACGCGCGCTGTAAGAACATGCGGTGCCCCCATGTTTGGTTTTGGTAATTAATGACAATCTCTATGGACTAATGGTTTTCTTGAGTTATATTTGAAGGATTTGTTCATAGGTTTTTCTTGAAGTCCATGTGTTGGTTTCAAGGAGTTTATGAGTTGACCAATGTGCTATTAAGGAATTATCCAAAGATTGGTAATGTGAGTGTTGAGCTTATTGCAAGCATGTCTTGAAGAAGAAGATTGTGTGATCATTCATGTTTACCTTCAAGACATCATCCAAATGAAGAGAGTTGGAAATATTCAAGGTTGATCAAGACTAAGTCAAGAGTGAATCAAGTTGATCAACTCACAAAGCGTAGAAGATGTACCGAGAGGGATCAAGTGATCCCATGGTATGGTAAGCATTGTCCATTGCACTTTGTGTACTAACCCATGGTCTATGTGAGAGTTCTATGTGGGGTTAGGTACGTGTCCATGGGCTTGCGTCAAGAGGAAGATATCATACAACCCATGGAAAGGATGACATCAAGTGGTGATCGTCATCATGATTGTCGTGTGCAAGTTCAAGTGGAGCATCACGAAAAGATCAAGTGCTTGAATCTTGCCATCCTTTATCGTGTCAATGGTCTTGTGAAGATGTGCCGAAGAGAGGCTTACCCATAGTGGACTATGGGGGAGCAATCATCTAGTCTTCATCGAGCCAACGCAATCAAGAAAGGTGGTCCAACTTGAGGGATTCAAGATCATCATCATCTAGCTCAAGTGGACCATGTGCAAGGCAAAGGTTTGCCCTTGATAGGT
This sequence comes from Triticum dicoccoides, assembly GCF_002162155.2. Classification (NCBI taxonomy): domain Eukaryota; kingdom Viridiplantae; phylum Streptophyta; class Magnoliopsida; order Poales; family Poaceae; genus Triticum; species Triticum dicoccoides. The sequence goes on along the minus strand of NC_041385.1, from coordinate 641,833,201 downwards.
TTTCTCTTTTACCAGTCTCATGGTGGTAGTTGGGAGACCGGGTTATAGGATCGATTGCCATACTATCAAGGGGGGCTCTCGATGAGTAGCTTGGTCGTATCATTCGTAGAAAGCTCAAACCATTGCACCCTTGCATCTTCTTTCTTGGTTCTTGCTTGGTTCTCTTTGTGAGTCTTAGAGTTTATGGTCATCTTGATGACAAGCTTGAGTTCATCGAAAACGGAGTTCGCATGTGTCTTCTATGATGTTTTCGGTGTTGGAGGTTTTACCGGTCTTATCCGAGGAAGGGTTCTCACCTTTTTTTATGAACCTTTTCTAATTTGATTCTTATTGATATTTCTTTCAAGATTGTGTTAGCCCTTGTTGCTAGCTTTCCAACAAACTTGGTTTCATCGAATTCGGAGCTCGTATGCGAAAGTTGTGGCTGTTTTGATATTGCCTGTTTTACATAGAGAGGTTGCACCGGTGTTTGGAGCGGTTGTACCGCTCCAGAATTGGTCCGGAGGTTGTACCGGCCATGTACCGCTCCACCACCGGACTAGTTTCTGTTGTGGTGCGGTTGTTGGGCGGTTGTGGGCCGGTTGTACCGCTTATTGCCTGTTACCGGTTGTACCGGTGCTCATAGCGGTTGTACCGCTCCTATGTTATTCTGCACATACCGGGCAGATTCGTGGGGACCTATTTAAGCGGGTCTTCTTCCCCAATGGTTCCCTAACTCTTGAGCTCGTTTTTGCCCCCATTGTTGACCTTCTTTGAGCTTGCTAACTCTCAATCCCTCCATGGATTCTTGCTAGTTTTTGAGGGAAAAGAGATAGGAGATCTAGATCCACACTTCCACCAATCACTTTCTCCTCTATGTGAGGGGAACCCCTTGGATCTAGATCTTGGAGTTCTTTGTGTTCTCCTTCTTGTTCTTCCTCTCACTTTCCTCCCTAGCATTAATTGCTTTGGTGGGATTTGAGAGAGAAGGACTTGGGCACTCTATGTGCCCTTGCCATTGCATTTGTGCATCGATTTGAGTTCTCCACGGTGATACGTGGAAGTTACAAGTTGAGAAGCTTATTACTCTTGGGTTCTTGGTACCCTTGAGCTTGTTCCTCTTGGGTGCTTGGGCGCTCTAGACGGTTGGTGGTGCTTGGAGCTCAATCATTATGGTGTAAAGCTCCGAGCAAGCGTCGGGGTCTCCAATTAGGTTGTGGAGATCGCTCCGAGCAATTTGACGGGTACCGGTGACCGCCCCCAAGGGTTGCCAAAGTGTACGGGTTTGGTGACCGCCCCCAAAGGTCTCCATTTGTACGGGTTCGGTGACTGCCCTCAAGGGTCCCTTAGTGGAATCACGGCATCTTGCATTGTGCGAGGGCGTGAGGAGATTACGGTGGCCCTAGTGGCTTCTTGGGGAGCATTGTGCCTCCACACTACTCCAAACGGAGATTAGCATCCGCAAGGGTGTGAACTTCGGGATACATCATCATCTCCGCGTGCCTCGGTTATCTCTTACCCGAGCCCTTTACTTATGCACTTTACTTTGTGATAGCCATATTGTTCTTTGTCATATATCTTGCTATTGCATAGTTACTTATCTTGCTTAGCATAAGTTGTTGGTGCACATAGGTGAGCCTAGTTGTTTTAGGTTTTGTGCTTGACAAATTAACCGCTAGGTTTATTCCGCATTTGTTCAAGCCTAAACCGTAATTATTTTAAAGCGCCTATTCACCCCCCCCCCCTCTAGGCGACATCCACGATCTTTCACGCGCTCCTCCTCCGCCGCCCGCCTCGCCACGCCACGCCTCGTCACGACGCGCCGCGGGTTACGGGAATGAGCTGAGCCGATGTCTAATTTTTGCCACGCACTACGGTATACGAAAGGTCACCTGGGAGCTGAATTTTTTTTGCGGTAGTGGATAATGAATACGAACGGCGCACCTCTTCGCGTGCTGCCTGTTCACTTCGTCTCCCTTCGTTGCTTCACCTCACGGCGCAGCTTGTTCGCGTCCCTCTGCTGTGCCTATATAAAAGAGGTCGCTCCTCTCCCGAGAGACACATCAAAAGGTCCTCTTCCTCTCGCCACACAGTTCCAATATCTGCGCTACTGCTATCTTCCTCATCCCGGCTTGCGGCGTGCACCGCATGTTGGGACAGTAGGCCTCCGAGACCGCACCTTTTGAGTCCTGTACGAGAGAAGGGTGATAAGGTTTTTGGGGAGCACTCAGCGCGACTACTGGCTGCTTCATCACGGACGATCCGGTCGCCGACAACTACTTCCCCGACGACGACTTCTTCCCCGACGTCCACGACCTCCTCGACGACATGGCAGGTGAGGACACCGACCCCAAGTCCAGCGCTTCTGCTGCTGTTGTGCCGTACGTGTTCTTCTCCTTTCTGTTAGAAATCCTCCTACAGTTCTTGGTTCTAGTTTCCGCCCTACGTATGTTAGGTTCTGTTTCGTATAAGCAACTTCATCTAGTGTCTGTTCTAGATGTGTTTACCTCAAGTTCATATATGCAGACGATGTTTACCTTCTCTCTGTCAGATTGCATGACTTGCTTTATATTTACTATTTTAGTCATGCTTTATCTAGTATTTTTGTTAATAAAATCATCCGGTAAATTGCTCATATTTCCAACATTCCAAAAACCTTATTATAGGCAATTTACCCCGAGTGGTTTTGCTGCTTCCATGAGACCTCCTATGTTTGAGGGTATCCACTATAAGAGGTGGCGCGTGAGAGCAGTCTTATGGTTTCAGACCATGAGCTGCTATGACGCCACTCTTGGCAAACTTGAAGGAGAGCAAGATGCCCAACAGGCACAAGCTTTTCAGAAAATGGATACCTTGTTTAAGGCTGCTCTCTTGAGTGTTCTTGGTTAGAACATAGTTGATGCTTATGCGTCAATTGACAATGGAAAAGATATGTGGGACGCACTCGAGGCCAAGTTTGGGGTCTCGAATGTCGGCACTGAGTTGTACATCATGGAGCAATTCTATGATTACAGGATGACTGAAGAGCGCTCTGTGGTTGAGCAGACTCATGAGATACAGTCATTTGCTAGAGAACTTGAGCACTTCAATTGCATGCTACCGGATAAGTTTGTTGCCGGGGGTATCATCACTAAGCTTCCTCCTTCATGGAGGAACTTTGCTACCTTACTGAAGCATAAGAGACAGGAGTTTTCCGTTCCGAATCTCATTGGTACTCTTGATGTGGAAGAAAAGGCGAGAGCAAAGGACACACGTGCTTGAGGTATTGAGGGAGGATCTAGTGCCAATCTGGTACAAAATAAAAACTTCCAGTCCCACAAGTTCAAGAACAAGGGCAAGCTTGATGGTAAAGCAAATTTTGATGGGAAGAACAAGGCTGTGCAGCACACGAACTTCAAGAAGAAGAATGACAAGAAGAAAGGTGTCTGTCATGTATGTGGAGATCCTGATCATTGGGCTCCTAGTTGCCCCAATCGCTATGACAAGCGTCATCCTGGGAAAGGCGGCAAGACCGCTAATGTTGTCATTGGAGACACTGACATGAAGGATGCTGGGTATGGTATATTTCCCACTATTCTTTCAGTATGTCATTCTCCTGATTGGTTGATTGACACGGGTGCTAATGTGCATGTATGCGGTGATATTTCCATGTTTTCGTCTTATCAGACCGCAGGGACTTCAACCGTGCTAATGGGCAACGGTTCAAGTGCTTCTGTTCATGGTGTTGGCACGGTCGATCTGAAGTTTACTTCGGGGAAGGTCGTGCGGCTGAAGAACGTGCATTATGTCCCCTCCGTCAATAAAAATCTTGTTAGCGGATCTCTTCTGTGTAGAGATGGCTATAAGCTTGTCTTTGAGTCGAATAAATTTGTAATATCCAAGTATGGAACCTTTGTTGGTAAAGGCTATGAGTCAGGAGGCCTATTTCGTTTATCCTTATCAGACGTTTGCAATAAAGTTGTTAATCATATTTGCAACAATAGTGAATCAAATGTGTGGCATTCATGTCTTTGTCATGTTAACTTTGGTTGCATGTCACGACTAGCGAAGTTGAACTTAATCCCTAGTTTCACCACTGTCAATGGATCTAAGTGTCAAGTATGTGTGCAAGCTAAGCAACCTCGTAAGTCTCACGTGACCGCGCAGACGAGAAATCTTGCACCACTAGAACTTATACATTCAGATCTATGTGAAATGAATGGTCTTTTGCCAAAAGGTGGAAAGAAATATTTCATGACGTTAATTGACGATTCCACTAGATACTGCCGTGTGTATCTTCTGAAATCTAAGGATGAGGCTTTGAACTTTTTCAAGATCTATAAAGCTGAAGTGGAAAACCAACTTGATCGAAAAATCAAGAGGCTTAGGTCCGACCATGGTGGAGAGTATTTTTCCAATGAATTTGATGCTTTTTGTGCAGAACATGGTATAATCCATGAGAGGACGCCTCCCTACTCACCTCAGTCAAATGGGGTGGCCGAAAGGAAGAACCGTACTCTAACTGATTTGGTTAACGCCATGTTAGACACATCGGGTCTCTCCAAGGCATGGTGGGGGAGGCGATATTGACTGCATATCATGTCCTAAACCGAGTTCCCACAAAGAACAAAGAGATAACTCCATTCGAGGAATGGGAGAAGAAAAGGTTAAAGCTCTCTTATCTACGAACCTGGGGTTGTTTGGCGAAAGTCAATGTGCCAATTCCAAAGAAGCGGAAGCTGGGACCAAAAACGGTGGATTGTGTTTTCTTGGGATATGCTTTTCATAGCATTGGCTATAGATTCTTGGTTGTAAAATCTGAGGTACCTGACATGCATGTCGGTACAATCATGGAGTCGAATGATGCGACTTTCTTTGAAGATATCTTTCCCATGAAGGATATGGCTACCTCATCTAATCAGAAGATGCCTAGTTCATCGAATCATGAACCAGTTACAATTGCCGAACCTGCCATTTCGATGGAACACTTTGAAATTCCTGTGGAGGAAAACGATGAAGTTCCTACTAGGAACAAGAGACAGAGGACTGCAAAGTCTTTTGGTGATGATTTTCTTGTGTATCTCATAGATGACACTCCCAGTTCTATTTCGGAGGCCTATGCATCGGAAGATGCTGACTACTGGAAGGAAGCGGTTCGTAGCGAGATGGATTCCATCTTGGCGAATGAAACTTGGGAGATAACTGATCGTCCTTATGGGTGCAAACCTATAGGATGCAAATGGGTATTTAAGAAGAAGCTTAGGCCTGATGGTACTATTGAAAAGTACAAGGCTCGGCTCGTGGCAAAGGGTTATACCCAAAAGTAAGGTGAAGACTTCTTTGATACTTACTCACATGTGGCTCGACTGACCACTATTCGAGTTCTACTTTCACTAGCTGCCTCACATGATCTTCTCGTTCATCAAATGGATGTTAAGACTGCTTTTCTAAATGGAGAGTTGGATGAGGAAATTTATATGGAACAACCAGATGGGTTTGTAATAGATGGTCAGGAAGGGAAAGTGTGCAAGTTGCTGAAGTCTTTGTATGGACTCAAGCAAGCACCCAAACAGTGGCATGAGAAGTTCGAAAGAACTCTAACAGCTGCAGGCTTTATTGTGAACGAAGCTGACAAATGTGTGTACTATCGCCATGGTGGGGGCGAGGGAGTTATGGTTTGCTTGTATGTTGATGACATACTGATTTTCGGAACAAATCTGAATGTTATTAAGGAGGTCAAGGATTTCCTATCTCGTTGTTTTGAGATGAAGGATTTAGGAGTGGCTGATGTCATTCTGAACATCAAGTTGTTGAGAGATGATGATGGTGGGATTACATTGCTTAACTCTCACTATGTGGAAAAGATATTGAGTCGCTTTGGCTATAGTGACTGCAAGCCCTCTCCAACACCATATGATGCTAGCGTGCTGCTTCAAAAGAATCGAAGAATTGCTAGAGATCAATTGAAGTATTCTCAAATTATTGGCTCGCTTATGTACTTAGCCAGTGCTACAAGACCTGACATCTCTTTTGCTATTAGCAAACTGAGTCGGCTTGTTTCAAAACCAGGAGATGTGCATTGGAAAGCTCTAGAGAAAGTTTTGCGCTATTTAAAAGGCACTGCGAATTATGGAATTCACTACACTGGGCACCCAAAGGTGCTTGAAGGGTATAGTGACTCAAACTGGATCTCAGATGCTGATGAGATAAAGGCCACGAGCGATTATGTATTCACTCATGGAGGTGGCGCTGTTTCTTGGAAGTCTTGCAAGCAGACCATCTTAACGAGGTCAACAATGGAAGCATAACTCATAGCATTAGATACAGCTACGGTCGAAGCAGATTGGCTTCGTCGGCTCTTGAATGACTTGCCGGTAGTTGAGAAACCTGTACCGGGTATCCTTATGAACTGTGACAATCAAACTGTGATCACTAAAGTGAGCAGCTCAAAGGATAACATGAAGTCATCAAGACACGTTCAGAGAAGGCTAAAGTCTGTCAGAAAAATAAAAAACTCCGGAGTTATTGCATTGGACTATATCCAAACGTCTAAAAATCTGGCGGATCCTTTTACTAAGGGTCTATCACGTGATGTGATAGATAATGCATCGAGGGAGATGGGAATGAGACCCACAATATGAGTTGTTCACAGTGGTAACCTATTCTTTGTGATCGGAGATCCCGTGAATTAGATGTGGAAGACAAGCTGTTGGTCAACTGAGAGGAGAGTATCCTTACTGTTAAAATACCACTCCATGAAGATGCAATACTCTCCTAATCTGCATGGCAGGTTGATGTATATCTTAATGTGTTCTAAGTGGCTTTTTGAAGCAGAGATGTTGTCCTGCAGAACATCTTTTGAAGAACGCACCTATATGAGTCTGATTGTTAAACGTCGCAATCTATGAGAGTAGGGTTCTCTCTAGTAAACTCATGAAAGGTCACGGAGTATGACGCATAAGCTCCACCCGCGGGGAAGACCCACGGTAGCCATGTATCGGTCAAGGCTTTATGTGAAACTAGATTCGCAGAAAACTTGCAGTTCAAGGCCCAGTCCACTGTTCAAGTTGCTTACTAGTGTAGCATAGGGTTCTAGGTGGAAGTTCAACTTAACAGTCTCCACTGCAGTACCGGTATATAAAACAGTGTTTTGGAACCAAAGGCAAATTTTGTGTGCCCCTGGGATCTGGTGGGGGATTGCTGGAATTTTTGCATATTTGGGCCTAGCCCAATAGCAGTTTCAGAAATTCCTAATAAATCCTAGAGGCCCATGCAACCCATTCGCGCAAGGCAAGAGGTGGAACTAGAAGTTTAGTCCCACCTTGCTAGTTTAGAGGGAGTTGGACCTCTTTATAAGGGAGGCTTCTTCCCCACTTATATGAGCATGAGAACAAGAGGGACATCCACGCGTGCTCCTCCTCCGCCGCCCGCCTCGTCACGACGCGTCGTGCCGTGGGTTGCGGGAATGAGCCGAGCCGATGTCTAATTTTTGCCACGCACTACGGGTATACGAAAGGTCACCTGGGAGCTGAAAAGTTTTTGCGGTAGTGGATAATGAATACGAACGGCACACGTCTTCGCGTGCTGCCTGTTCACTTCGTCTCCCTCCGTTGCTTCACCTTCCGGCGCAGCCTATTCGCATCCCTCTGCTGTGCCTATATAAAAGAGGTCGCTCCTCTCCCGAGAGACACATCAGAAGGTCCTCTTCCTCTCGCCACACAGTCCCAATCTCTGCGCTACTGCTGTCTTCCTCATCCCGGCTTGCGGCGTGCACCGCACGTCTGGACAGTAGGCCTCCGAGACCGCACCTTTTGAGTCCTGTACGGGAGAAGGGTGATAAGGTTTTTGGGGAGCGCTCAGCGCGACTACTGGCTGCTTCATCACGGACGATCCGGTCGCCGACGACTACTTCCCCGACGACGACTTCTTCCCCGACGTCCATGACCTCCTCGACGACATGGCAGGCGAGGACACCGACCCCAAGTCCAGCGCTTCTGCTGCTGTTGTGCCGTACGTGTTCTTCTCCTTTCTGTTAGAAGTCCTCCTACAGTTCTTGGTTCTAGTTTCCGCCCTACGTATTTTAGGTTCTGTTTCGTATAAGCAACTTCATCTAGTGTGTGTTCTAGATGTGTTTACCTCAAGTTCATATATGCAGACGATGTTTACCTTCTCTCTGTCAGATTGCATGACTTGCTTTATATTTGTTATTTTAGTCATGCTTTATCTTGTACTAGCTAAGTGTCCGTGCGTTGCCACGGACTAACAAAATATATATACAAAGAAATTTCACGTGATATGGAGTCAAAGGCTATTCGCATGGGATGATATCTCATGGTTTTGATCTGATAGGTAAACGCATCTCCTCATTGTCTTTCTACCCCACTTCCTCGTCCCAGTCACCACGCGACACTCGACTTCCTTCCTCCCACCAGGCTCTTATCTCATTTCCCCCCGCCTCCAACTTGCACGACACTATTGAGTTTCTTATTCAACTATGATAATCTTCTCCGGTTGTACATCCCCTTAGAATATTAATGGCTTATACATGTTCTGAATAACGATAATGAAAATGGACTCCCTCCGATCCATATTACTTATCGCTCAAACAGATGTATTACTTGTCACTCTAACGGATGTATTTTAGCACTGTAATACATTTAGATACGTCTATTTGAGCGACAAGTAATATTGATCATAGGGAGTACTAAGTTTGTGACAAGAAATGAGAATTCGGGGCAATATCTCATCCTCTATGCAATCAATCTTCAAGATAATCTCTTTATAGCTTCTGTCAAGATTGGGACACACATTCCGCACAATAAACATGCAATATGACGGGACTTAATTAATTGTTGATGTACATCTACATTAAAGATAAGTTTGCTCCAAATAGAATTTTCTATATGGGAGGATAATTCATATTATAAGAAAAATAAAGATTTGGGTTCATCCCAAGTTATCGCATGTTGGGAAGCTTTTTTAACAACTCAACATCTAACATAAAATGACATCTTAAACACACACATCACTTTTCAATATGAAGATAAATGGCAATTTTGAGAAAATAATGTTTGTTGTGCAGATCTTTCTACCATTGACTCTACAAAAAAACCTACTTCATATAACACTTGCAAAATGCAACGACATCATAAGTATATATACTTCCGATGAGAACAGAAATTTTAGCATAGTAGGTGATTGTTTGTGATTAGAGTACTATACTCCCGTTGCTGGAAAGAAAAATGTATAATAACGGACCAATGAAAGCACTGTTTGTGAGAAGAAAACATATAGCGCCTCGCAAAAATAGAATCTCTGTTTGTGATTTTGTACAGTACAGTATTTTGTTTCAGGATAATTACAAAATCACAACGATAATGGATGATTCAGAATACAATCCGATGGTAATGGTATGAAAAGTATGTCCAATAGTCTGCATTCTATCAATATAAGCTAGTAATTAGTAGTATGATATAAGTTTGAACTGGATCACTAAAAAAATATGGTTAATTATCAGAAAATGATGCTGTATGTGCATGCCAGCTACAAAGGTAAGCAACTAATGCATGTCATATAATCTAATCTATAGTTTTTTAGTCAGAAATTGGGATGGGGATAACGAAAACATGTTTTAGAGCCTATGCACCCGGGTACTCCTTATCCAACCACTCATTCCTGCATCACGATTCGTGCAAATAATTTTCTCTTTTTTGTTTCTCTCATATAGAACATGTATTTGTACTTTAACTTTGCAGCACAACAAAGCTTTCTATGTAGAATGTGGGATAAAACTTACAGATTTTTTGGTCCAACATAAATATACAAAATGAGATTTATTTGATTAAAAAATCTTATTTTTCATATTTATGTCGGACAAAAAAATCTGAAAGTTTTATCTCACATTCTAGTTACAAAGTTATGTTGTACTGCAAAGTTTGAAGTTCAAGACATGTTTTATATGAGAGGAACAAAAAAGAGAAAATTTCATGTAATAAGGTAGTTGTGTAGCACAGATCTCAAAGCAACATTGGAGTGTTAGGATAGTGAGGCCCGGGTGCATAAGCTCACAAAATCTGCATTCATGGGGATAAGGTTGCGAGCCCTCACATGCATTGCCGTCTGCACAACCTTGTTTGCTAGCATCCATAGCTCCTGCTCACCCCTTCGACTGCAGCATCCCGGAGAGCACACTGACCGGATGCTGGTGCCTTGCGGGAGGACGTGAGCGACGTAATGACACACACACATCAGCAAGCGAGCACAAACAAACATGGTTTTCATAGTTGAGCAGGAGCTCAGAGAAACATGGATCAATTGCGTTGTCTTGTGATTGTAGATCAGATCATGTTGAAGAAGCTGCCCTTGCTACCACTCAACCATGTCCTTGCCTCCATCTCGGGATCCAGCCACCTGCCTCTTTGCCCATGGTGACAATTCGGCCGCCGCCAGCCTCACTATAGCCGGATGCTCTATGCAGGCCACGACCTTCTCGGCTGCGGAGAAGAGGAGCAGGGAGAGGTCGACGTCGAGGGGGGACGTCGAGTGTCCGTTTGGTTTTTCCGAGGCGCACCCAGGCCGCATCGTTCCTCACACGCCAGGCTGCGACGCCCACGGGCTAGTCCTGGCCGCCATGAGGTCGAGGAAGAAATCGATCTGAAGAGAAGGTCACGATCAGGATGAGACCAAAGGAGATCGTAGACAGTTTTGTGGTCTGGCAATGTGTGGGCTTAGGCAAGGAAAATTAAGATTTTTGTAAGCAAAGTTTAGAAAAGGAATGGGAAGGACCTTCCACGGTGGTGGGTGTACCAAAGGAAACCAACCACGTAAGGTGGGGCTAGCAACGTCATCCGATTGATGCGAAACGAACCAAACCAAACGACAGCGGACTCTCCCATTAGGAGTAGAGATAATCGATCGATATTTGTTGTGTACGGAAAGAGCGAAATATTCGATATGATTAGATTGTTGTTGTTGTTTATGGAAGCTTTTTGTGACGGAAATAATCGATATGATTTGATTGTTGTCGTATATGGAAGGGAAGGACGGAATGATTGGTGTGTTATATGGAAAGGTGCGATCGATGGAAGAACAGAAGAGTTGGTTTGGTTTTTCTGGGCATGGAATTAAAACCGGTCTTGGTTTTCGTAGGGAGGAAGAAAATCGGTGGGAGGGAGATCGCGTGGTGGGGGCATGTATCGATCGGTGGAAGGGTGGAAGCGAACGAACGACCTACGGACTGAGACATTAGAAGTAGAGATTTTTTTTAACAAAATTATTCGGTAAATTGCTCATATTTCCAACACTCGTCAACACCCCATCCACGCCTTGAGTCCTTGACCAAGCTCGCCGTGCCGAGACATTGTTGGCCCTGCTGGCCGTCGCCACCGGATCCGTCCCTTGTCCAAGCTGGCTGTGCCGAACCGTCCTCGTCCTTACTGGCCACGCCGATGCGTGTAGGGGAAGCTGGAGGTGTCGAAGCCTCGGAGGAGATCCATCGTTATGGTCAGGAGAGCAGCACGGCCATGCGAGCGCACGCACACCACCTGTTCGATGTTTTGCCTCAATGGAGTTCACATGAGCTCTACGTGTGTTTTCGTTTTCTTTTCTTCTTTGTACCTAAAAGCTTGGTCACGTGTCACTTTGGACTGGCAAAAACCACGTTGAGTCAGCATGATACTGCTTGAGGGATAAAACTTATCCGGTTTCAAGAGTTGGGGCTGCAAATTATTCGGTTTCGTAGTTGAGGGATGAAATTTAGACTTCGTCAAAAGTTGAGGGAGAAAAAATATATTTTTCTCTTAATTTAAAGCCGGACGCTACGTGCGTCTTCGTTCAAAAAAAAACAAGCGTTGTTTGGTAGATAACAAAAATCTGAGAATAACAGAGGTTTGAGGCCGCTTACAAGAAAGAGGAAGACATTGGAAGCAAGTGCAATGTATGATTGTACCGTTTAGATATTGCTAAAACTGTGTGCACATCATTATATATCAAAAAATCTGAGTACAACAGGGGTTTCAGTGTTTCTGAACTGTAAAGCATATACACATAACATGTATGATCATGTACTAATTGACTACCCAGGTGTTGCTTGAGAAGCATGCATGCAGCAAGAATTGATAGTTTGAGCGGATAAGAAGCCATGGCACGACGGGAGTATTGCTAGCAGCTGGGCGCTCTAGCAGTGACCCCCGAGGACGACGCGCTCACTCCTCGCGGCAGTCGATTACGCCGTCCATCGCCTCGCCGCCCCAGGGCACACGGGGCGTCGCCGTGCAGCTCTCTATGGCGTACCTCGAGGACGAGCCTGGTACTAATTGCTCGTGCGCGCGCATGACCTCGGCGGCTGTGGGCAGGGAGGCGGGTCGCGGCGAGGAGCGTGGGGACCCGGCCGAGGAGCCAAAGGGAGGCGTGGAGTCCTCAGCGTCTTCGCCGTACTTCTTCCCGAGCCCGGGGTAGAGGAGACCGACAAGAAGGAAGGGAAGAAGCAGGAGCTGCGCTGCGAGCCTGCGACCTCCATGGATTGGGAGTTTGGGACTCACTTGACACGGGCTCGAGGGGAAGCACGCTCGGGCACTCACGGCCGAGGCAGCCACCCGGGTGGCTCTTCCATCCTCGAGCAGATCGTCCCTGGTGCTCCATGCCGAATGCCGGAAGGGCCGACGACGGGACGGCGGGGAGACCGCCGT
>NC_041385.1:641814337-641820269 GCF_002162155.2 Triticum dicoccoides | reverse complement strand
GGGCAGAGAGACCAAGTCAAAGTGTCCATGTGGGGTTTACTATTTTTGTTGCCACGTCATCCTGACAGTCGGGCCCAAGCTGTCATAAAGGATTTGAACTGGTTCGGATTCCCTAACGTAAGACATGGTCTACTCTCAAGATCCCAAAGTCCGCAGTTAAGGAAAGCCCTTTCTTCATAAGATCAAATTGAGGCAGAACATTGACCGCTCATTCAATGCTATGTGCAAAGTTTAGCGTTGTGTTCAGTGGTTTTTGTGTTAAAAAATAGGAAAAATTATGATTTTCTGCTAATAACGTCAAAGATTGTGGTGGTTTTATGCTTTTTAGTTTGTGAGAGGAAGTTACCTTGAAAGCGTCTTCGTCCGTCTTATCGTCACCAATGTAGATTGAGACGATCTCGAAAGTGTCGAGCCAAAGTTTTGAAGTAATTTCTCGAGTAGATAGCGCACTGCATCACCCTTGTCCCACTTGATGTCCAGATAAAACTCCGTAATCGACATAAATAGGTAAATGATCCACATGATGAATACATTAAAGATTAGATTGTTGATCAATCGGAACTACTTATACTGAAATCGCATAACACATTGTTTTCTCGACTCCGGCGTTGCGATTTTTGCTAACTGCGCTTTTAGAGCATTGGTAGCCTATTTCACAAACAATCATTAGCTTCATGACAATCAGATAAATTAGGGTGGCGGAGCTAGCCAGGGGGCCAATGCCCCCCCCCCCCCCCAACTGGTTTGTAAGTCTTGGTTTCATAGCCCTACAATTAGCATAGTTACCAAAGTTCGAAAGAAGAAAAAAAGGATCCACAAATAGGATTTACATAGAGTTAAAAGTCAAAGCAAATTACCATTTTGATCTTCATCCCACGACTGCTAGAACTAGCTGACCTGTTGCGCCAAATGGCGCAAAGACCCGGTAAAGTCATGTTGTCGATGAAAATAGTTTTATTTTGCAAGGACATATTCGATACTCGTAATAGAAAGCCCATGTGGTAAACCATACTATTTTGAAAATATGTCTATCACATTGCGAAATCCGAGTTTAAAAAGTTGTATAACCTGTTGTGCCAAAAAATTATATTTGTATAACATTGACCCGTTGCGCCAAATGGCGTAGAGTCCCATTTAAAATCATGTACTTGTTAAAAATATTTACATTTTTTTAGTAACTGTGTTTGAGCAAATACATAGGGTAAGAGCTTATTAACATTCTAATTGATTGTGCGTTTAAGCTCACATAAAAGGCAAGATGGCAACAACAGAGTACAATTGCATCATATGCAACAACGGCCAAAATTAGTTACCTAATAAATAGTCTGAAGGGAACCAAACATTTTAGAGTAGTTTATCCCACATCTCATTCTCCTCGAAAATGAGCCAAAGCGGCTATCAACGGAAATACAATTGTTTTGATACAACGGTAAGAGAAATGAGTAACCATCAAAGAAACAAAACATTTAAATTGGTTTTTCTAACCATGGATGAGAGTTGCATGTAAAGTTTATAGAAGGCCAATGTCGAGGAACAACATGTTGACATACTCATCTTGCTCTCTGTTCTGGTCATCGGTCCGGGTAATTAACTCCTGACCAACGCCTTTAGCAACAACCACGACAGCATGCCCCTTCTTCTTTATCCTTGTGCGCCTGCACGGGCTAGCATTACATGTGTCTATATTATATGTTTTTCAAAAACGAATAGTTCCATTATTGTCCTTTTAATTATCGTATGTACTTCAAAGTAGCGTGCTTTTTCTTACACTTACAAGTGCATAATATAAAGCCTTTGCTGGTTCACAGTGAACACCTACTGTTTCTTGCAAATTGTCAGACATATCAAAAGTTGGACTATATATGTAGACCGTCCGACCATATGAGCAGAACCATCACATCAAGATATCACAAAATCTAGGACATCCATATGACCAGACTTGCAGCTAGATGGCTTGGATTAGTGCTTCTCTAGGATCAATGGGAGGCCATGAAAGGCGCCTCATAATATTATCATACAAAAATATTAATTTCCCAACTTGTATTATTTCCTAAGTTTATTATTATTGGGACCATATAGTATGGTCTGACGGGGCAGGTTCAAAGGCCCACACACTAAAAATTGAAACGACATGCACTGAATATTTCAGTAAATCTATTAACCTTCAAGGTACATTGAAGTACATAGAAATGAAAGGAAATAAGAGCTATACTACAGTATTTAAAATGAACTACAACTTGCCAATTGGAGCGGCACTATAAGAAAGAGTCAATCACTTCAGTATTTAAAATGGAGTGGCGCTATAAGAAAGAGTCAATCACATAAAAATGTCAAGTAAGTTAAAGAAACTCTGGTGATGATATAGACCGTACCTCGTGGCAAGATCCGATCTATTGTTGCGGTCCGATCTTTCACAACACTCAACCATCACCGGCAGTATCCTCTCACCCGCGCACGCGATGTACGCGAACTAGAGGGATTGAACCTTACGGTCCAGCGCGAGAAAACCAATCTCGAGTTCTCGACGACGGTACTCATGCACAAAAACAATTTCTACAAAGAAATCGTAACACAGAGGTTTTCTAAAGATTCCTCCGAAACTTATACGGGTGTCTACCCTGAAAAACACATTGTATCTAGTTCATATAAAATAACCTCATCTTACAATGACCGTATCGGGACTATATAAAGTAGAATAGCTATCCACTCTCTAACACAACACAAGGATGAAAATTTAAATACCCGAAGTTCTACAAAAGTTAAGTATGTGAGACCCACTCACACCGATCAATCTGTCAATAAGCTCTTGTGAAGAAAATTTATAGTGTGAACCATTGGGTTGAATTTTTTTTATGAAATTCTACATGGGACAATGAGAGGATGTTTTGCAAACATTTCAACACACCAACTATAAATTTGGCCTGATCTAGGTCGACCATGACCTCGGGTGCTTGTTTTGTCAACTTGTGTGTAGCAATGTGCATTTTTCAAGTTGGGTTGTTCACTATAAACTATGAAGGGAATACACAACAAGTTTTGTGAGTCGTGCAAAGTTCAGTCAACCAGAACAAGTTTTGGATCCTAGAATCCACATAAACCACGGGCTTAAGTACATGAGCCAGCTAAGTACTACATTAAGTAATATAAATTGAGGCAGACCATAAGGCAAAGGCTAACTAAACATAGTTGGTCCACGACTGTTGATCAAAAGATGCCATGGGACTATCTGTTACATGTACTGATTGGGGAAGCTTAAGATGATAGAGATGTTCCAAAGATCTACGCGTGAGTTCTGCTTGTGGAGATTTTATATGCAGATGCGTTCTGCTCGCTTCTGACCTGCCTGACTTGTTGTTACCCATGTGGCCTATGAATTCCTTCGCTTCCTTTTGGATCCTGTGGCCCTCTGGCGATACTGATTATCGTATGGGGTAGCTGCCACAAGTTCCAGAGATCCTACGACTCCGCCCTGTTGAGGACTGGTTGAAAGTCTTGCACCTAGTTTTGAACGAACTTCAGGTGTACACGGCAGGGCAAGTAATTCATTCCGGTCGTCGGGATCATAAGAGTAGAGGGTTACGACAACAACGTTTGTGAAGGCATTGGCAATACGCCCAAGCTGTAGCGCATCAACTGTTCTAGCTGCATTATCAGATCTATCAAATGGATCTTCGACCTAAACAAAAAACAACAGCATATACAGATCTTCAACTTGAGGCTAAAATTTCCACCAACATAGCCGCCAAATGCACTGTGAAGGAAATACTTACAAACCAGCAGTGAGATTTAATTTTGTCATGGGCAACATTCAGATTGAAAAAAAGAATTGAAGGGGAAAAAACTCATGGTACACCAGGTTCTTTTTTGTTATTTGAGAACTTCAGGTCACATGCCTGTTATTCATATTTGGTGCTTTTCGATTGTAATTCAGAAAGAGCATTTAGTGAATGTCAAATTATACATATGCATGTACAGAATATTGACAGATGTAAAATACTCATTTTGTTGTTATTTAATTAATGGAGAAAATATGTAACTATGTTGTATATAAATGTGGTCTAGATTGTAACAACTTATGTAAATATCTAAGCAGATGATATACAAAATTGAAATCTCTGAGCCTAATCTTAGGCAGCGACATGAAAGGCTAATTATTGTTTATATTCACACAATCAAATATCACTAAAATATATTGCAACCGATTCTGTAGCAACACGCGGGGTATCATCTAGTTCCAATAGTAAACGTCCACGTTGCCAAGTCCGTTGAATCCGTGAACAGCCCCTCCGTGAGTCTAGCATTGCTCTTAGGGAAAAAATGGTTTATGTAAGTCTTGTCCGTAAACAGTGCGTAGGTGTAGCATCTTTTTTGTCGAGAGTACGCCAATGGTGTACTCCCTCTATTCCCTTATACAAGGCCACTATAAAAAATACGTTTTGCATTTATACAAGGCCACTAACATTAATCGAGGTAAAAATCAATGATGTTTCCTCGTAGTATCAACTTATTTAATACTTGCATGCATGTAGTCATAATAACATTGTGTCTCATTCCTTGTATGCATGTGGGCATATTAATGATTCCGGTTAACGAGAAGAAAAGTTAGCTTGCAAAGCAGTCATTGAATTTTACCTTGATACCTGAAATCTGAGTTTATGGCCTTGTATAAGGGAATGGAGGAAGTATCATATTTTATAGAAGGCAACAAAATATGTATAAGAAGCCCGACCCGGATGCGAACATGCGACGGCTGTTTACAACTCCACACCACTCCTACAAGATCTAAAACTAACTGCTCACAAAACGTTGTAGACCGCCTACACCAACTTCAGCTTGTCGCCATTTTGCAATCTCATTAAGTACTCCCTTCGTCTGAAAATACTTGTCAAAGGAATGGATGAATCTAGATGTATTTTAGTTTTAGATACATCCATTTTTATGGATTTCTGCGACAAGTATTTCCAGACGGAGGGAGTATCATATTGAAGAAAATCTGGGGTGACCTTTGTTGGTCCACTCAGCTGAACACTCTGGCATTCCTTTGCTTCCAAATGGCCCAGGCAACCGCGGTAATCAATGTGTCAAAACCTCTTCTGTGCACACCAACAAAGTTTCTCCTCTCCCTCAACCACCATTCGGCAAATGTGTCCGTGCTTGAGGGGATATGAATGTTAAGCCCGAGCCGAGTTGAACACCTTATGCCACACCTCAAGCGCGTAAGTGCACCCTACCAAAATGTGCTCGATGTTATCCTCCGCTTGTAGGCGCACACGAAACACTCCGATGGCTGATCTTGAAGCCCATGTCTCACCCGTCGATCCGAGGTCCAGCGCGTGTGTTGCAATGCTGGCCAAACAAAGAGCTTGCATTTGAGCCGCGCCCAGCTCCTCCAAGTGCACGACACCGTGTGGGATCTCTGGAAGTTAGAGAACAGATTGTTGTAATCCGATCTGGCCGTCTATTCACCGGATGGCGAACACGACCAAGAAAACGTGTCTGCTATGCTCGGGTCTCTCTCCACGATCGCCACCGCCTGCACCAGGTGCGTGCATTTCATCATGGCCATGAATGAGCGGTCCGTCTCCCAATCTTCCATCCATCGATCATTTTCAAGCGCCCGCTGCAGGTGCGGCTGTTGATGGTTCTCTTTAGCACCGTGGCCACCAACAAAGGGGCCACAGTGAGAATGAGGGATCAATAAAATAACCGGAGCCTAGGACAATACTATGGACGCGGCCGATTTTCTATGTCCCCTCTGACCCCAATTTCAGGAGCTGTGCGATGGCGGTCTCGGGCGATTCCGCGGGCGACTCCACCGCCGCCGCCACGGCGCCGCCGTCGCCTCCCCCCGCCCTCTCCCTGTCGGGCCTTTCACCGGCGACCCTGCCGCCGCCCCCCGCGCCGGACGCCGCCGCGCCGGCTGCCCCGGGCG
>NC_041385.1:641811722-641813130 GCF_002162155.2 Triticum dicoccoides | reverse complement strand
GAGGAGGAGCTCCGGCGCGAGCTCCGGGAGCTCCGGGACAGTCGCCGCTCCCCCTCCCGCCGGGATGACCGGGCCCGGTCCCGTTCGCCTCGAGCGTCGTCGGGTGACTGGCGCCGCCGGCGCTCCCCCTCGCCATCCCGTCGTAGGGACCGGTCCCCCTCCCCCGCCCGGCCGGTTCGTGCCGGCTCTCCCCGTCCGCGGGACGGTATCCTCCCCACCCCGGACACCCGCCGCTACGTCCCCCCGCACGCTGCTTCCGCGGGGACTACGGTCCCAGCTCCGGCCTTTGGTGGTGGCACCTCCCGCGGCCGCCCTGGCCCCGCCAAGAAGAAGAAGCGCTGGGGTGTCCGCCTCACTCCGGCCGTGCCTCCCTCCACGGTTCCGGGGGCCTCCACCGCCCCGGGCCCCGTCTCCGGTCTCCCTCGCCCCCCATGCTTCAACTGTGGGGTGAGGGGACACTCTTAGGTTGCATGTGTCAACCCCCAGTGCTGCTACCTCTGCAAGGATCCTGGCCACCCCGCCATTCTGTGCCCGGCCAGACCGGTGGTCTCTGAGCTCATGATGTATGGTCATGGGATCGAGGGGCTGGGCTTCTTCCACCTTGAGGTCCCGGACGCCCCTCCTCCTTCGCCATCCCTTCAGGCGATTGTCACCATCGTGGATGGGGTGGCGTCACCGGAGATGATCGAGGTCGAGCTCAACCACCTCTACCGCCGCCAGTGGGACTGGGTGGTCACCCCCACCGCCGGTCACCTCTTCTCTGTCGTCTTCCCCGACTCCGTCAGCTACGGCTACGCCACGCGTAGTGGCCGGATCACTCTCGCGCTCAACCAGCTGGTTGTCGAGATCTCCGTGCCAGTTCTCGACGCTCAGGCCGTGGCTATCCTCGACACCGCCTGGATCCTCATCTCCGGTCTCCCTGACATCGCGCGGTCAGAGCTCGTCATCCGCCAGATGTCTCGCCTCCTTGGCAAGGTGGTGGTGGTCGACGAGCTCTCACTCCGCAAGGAGGAGGAGGTGCGGGTCAAGGTCAAGTGTCTCGACTCCACCAAGCTGCACACCTCGGTCCGGGTCTTCTTCAACGACCAGGGCTTCGACCTCAGGATCGCCCCCGAGCCGCCCAACCATGTTGGGCGCCCCCGCTCCCTCGACGTCGGCCCCCCTGACGACCACCGGGGGGCCGGCGGAGACTTCCACGGCCGGCATCACTCTCGCTCCCACCGCTCTGACGAGGAGGGGGCGTCCGAGGATTCCCGCTCCCCCTTCCCCTCGCCCCCCTCCGGCTACGGGGGGCAAGGGCCGCCAGGCTGCTCCCGGCCCCATGGTGGATGACCCGCCGATCCCTGACGGGTCGTCATCCGAGGGGAGCGACATCTCCAGTGTCGGCCTGGTGGTCTACCCGGCCTCC
>NC_041385.1:641809650-641811503 GCF_002162155.2 Triticum dicoccoides | reverse complement strand
CCTTCTGGGGCATGCTCTTCGGCCTCGGGTGCGCTCTCTCCTCCTCGGGTCGCTCCTCTTCCCGTGACCCAGAGCCCCCTAGGCTGTGCGGGGCCGGGGCTGTTGGCCTCTCCCTCGTCGCCCCCTGGGGAGGGGACGGCCCGGATCATCACCCCTCTGGCAGCCCAGCCCCTCCCCCCCCCACGGACTGCCGCCTACTCCCGCCGCGGCCGGTCGGCTTCCTCCCCGGTGGTGGCCTCCCGCCGGAGTGCTCGGCTGGACGCCGCCCACCCCGAGGGCCGCCCGGCGCTTCCCATCCCCGAGCGGGCTCAGCTCCGCGCTGCCGCCCGCAACATGGAGCCAGGTACGCCCTCCGCTCCCCCCTCTACTTCGTCTTGTTCTTTCTCTGCTCTTGTATCTGTTCCTTTGGGCTATCTCGCCAAAGTGGCCTCCGATTCCGCGATCATCTTTCGTGGGGAGATGGGCCCCCCTCTCGCCCAGATTGCGGCCATCAGGGCCCGGGAGGTTCTTGACGGGAAACTGGCGGAGGCCCGAGCGGCCCTCGCTATTCCCCCTGCCCCTGCGCTAACCAGGGGTTCTGCCCCCCTCCTCGGACGCGGCAGGTGGCTCCCCCTTCCTCGGGGGCCGGGCCGGAGATCCGGGGACGCACCCGCTCCCGCACGGCGGCTCTTCGAGCGCTTAGCGCATCCTGTGTCCTGGGGTCAAGCAGCCCCCCAATGGTTCCTTGATGCGAGCCCTCTTCTGGAACATCCGCGGCTTCGGCCATGATGGCCGCCGCCGCCAGTTAGTGGAGTACATGCGAGATGAGCACATAGACATCGTGGCCGTGCAGGAGACCATGCGTCGCGAATTTGCGCTTCCTGAGGTTGACCGGCTGAGCTCTCACCTCTTTGCGTGGCACTGGCTCCCTTCTAGTGGGAGCGCGGGTCACTCGGGCGGCATCCTCTTAGGTGTGAAGGATGCCACCTTTGAGGTGGGCAGCATGGATCGGGGCGAATTCTTCGTGAGCATGGAGGTCTTCGAGAGATCGCTTAACTTCAAGTGGGAGATCATCATAGTCTATGGCCCGGCCGACCATAGTCGGTCGGCTTCCTTCCTGGAGGAGCTTCACCGGAAAATCTCGGCCGCCTCCCTCCCCGTTGTTGTCGGGGGGACTTCAATCTGCTGCGATTTGCGGATGACAAGAATAATGGCAATGTTAGTTTTGCCCGGATGGACATGTTTAACGACTTCATTGCCGACCTTGCCCTCCGGGAAATTGATCGGGTTGGGGCCCATTTTACTTGGACCAACCGCCAAGCCTCCCCGACCCTCTCCATCTTGGACAGGGTCCTAGTCTCCCCCGAGTGGGACCTCCGATGCCCCTTAGCCTCTCTTCGTGCCATCACCCGGATTGGGTCGGATCACGTCCCCTTGCTTCTCTCCTCCGCGGACGAGCGTCCTCAGATTCCCCCTCGGTTCCGTTTCGAGTCCTTCTGGCTCTCCCAGGCCGAATTCTCCGACGCCGTTAGTGCTTGTTTGATCGAGGCTCGTGCCCACCCCCACCCCCGCCCCCCTTCCGCCATAGACGCGTGGCACTTCTGTGCGAAGCGTGCTCGGCAATTTATGAAGGGGTGGGGAGCCAACTTGGGCCGTGACACCAGGGAGCGTAAGAGGGCGCTGCTGACTGCGATCCAGGCCCTTGACCTCCGGGCTGACGCGGTTGGTCTCTCCCCGGACGAGTGGCTGTCCCGCTATGACCTCGAGGACCAGCTCTCCGTGATCTACACTGATGAGGAGGCCTATTGGCGTATCCGGGGCGCTCAGCGTTGGGTCTTGAAGGGTGACGCGAATACGGCTTACTTCCAGGCGAT
>NC_041385.1:641807738-641809640 GCF_002162155.2 Triticum dicoccoides | reverse complement strand
CATAGACGCGTGGCACTTCTGTGCGAAGCGTGCTCGGCAATTTATGAAGGGGTGGGGAGCCAACTTGGGCCGTGACACCAGGGAGCGTAAGAGGGCGCTGCTGACTGCGATCCAGGCCCTTGACCTCCGGGCTGACGCGGTTGGTCTCTCCCCGGACGAGTGGTTGTCCCGCTATGACCTCGAGGACCAGCTCTCCGTGATCTACACTGATGAGGAGGCCTATTGGCGTATCCGGGGCGCTCAGCGTTGGGTCTTGAAGGGTGACGCGAATACGGCTTACTTCCAGGCGATCGCCAACGGGCGTCGCAGACGCAACACCATCCCCTACCTTTGGGATGGAGCCTCTCTCCTTCAGGACCCCCGGGACATCCGCTCCCATGTTGATGGGTTCTATCGTTCCCTCTTCTCCCCCGCTCCTCGGAGCGGTCTCTCTCTCGCCCTTGATTGCTGGACTGGCGCCCATCTGGCTTCTGAAGCCGATAACACATCCCTGACGACCCCCTTCTCTGAACAGGAGGTCTGGGAGGCCTTCAGGGGTATGAACCCCTCCTCGGCGCCGGGCCCTGACGGTCTTCCGGTCATCTTCTTCCAGACCTTCTGGAACGTGATTAAGCCTGAGATCATGGCCATCTTCGAGGAATTCTTCGTGGGCTCGATTGACCTTGGCCGCCTCAACTTTGGGACCATCTCCCTCATTCCCAAGGTCCCTGGGGCGACGGACATCCGCCAGTTCCGCCCGATTACGGTCATCAACGTGATCTTCCGGATCCTGGCCAAGGGGTACGCCAATAGGGTGACCCTGCTTGCTGACCGGATCACTCACCCTAACCAATCTGCGTTCATTAAGGGCCGGTACATCCTAGATGGTGTCCTGGTCCTGCACGAGGCCCTTCATGAAGTCCGGGTCAAACACCTGAAGGCGGTCTTTCTGAAAATCGATTTTCACAAGGCCTATGACACGGTTAGCTGGTCCTTCCTTAGGAAAGTTCTTCTGCGAAAGGGCTTTGACGACCGGTGGATCACGAGAGTCATGCAAATGGTCTCTTGCGGTCGCACGGCGGTCAACATTAACGGCGAGATCGGCCCCTTCTTCCCTACCCTTTGTGGGGTGCGCCAAGGCGACCCCTTCTCCCCGTTCCTCTTCAATATGGTCGTGGACGCTTTGGCCTCCATTCTAGACAAGGCAAAAGCCGCGGGCCACCTCCGTGGTATTACCCCCCCTCTCTCCGGGGGCGCGGGGATCTCCATCCTCCAGTATGCCGATGACACGATCATCATGGTTGAAGGCTCAGAGCTGGATATCACCAACCTAAAGTTCCTCCTTCTTTGCTTCCAACAGATGTCGGGCCTCAAGATCAACTTTGATAAGAGCGATGTTATGGTGATGGGATACTCTCCCGCTGAGTCAGTGGCCATCGCCAATAGACTTAATTGCCGCCTGGGCTCGTTCCCCACTACCTACCTTGGGACGCCCATCAGTGACTCGCGCCGATCTTCGCCCCTCCGTGACCAAGCTCCAGACTAGATGCGAGCCCTGGCAGGGGAGGTGGCTCTCCAAGGCGGCCCGGACTATTCTTATCAACTCCTCCCTCTCCAGCCTCCTCTTATTTCTTATGAGTTTCTACAGCCTCCACGAATCTCTCCATAAGGAGATCGCCAAAATCCAGTCCCGCTTCTATTGGGCTGGCGAGCACGGCAAGCAGAAGTATCACATGGTCAGCTGGCCTGACATCTGCAAGCCTCGGGAGCAGGGTGGATTGGGGATCATGTGCTCTAAGCGGATGAATATTGCCCTCCTATCCCGGTGGCTGTGGCGCATCTCGCAGGGTCAGGGTGGCCTATGGCTGGACATTATCCGGAATAAATACCTGCGCGGCCAACCCCTTGCCTTCTGCCAGAAGT
>NC_041385.1:641799597-641806990 GCF_002162155.2 Triticum dicoccoides | reverse complement strand
GTTGGACCCACACCAACTTCCCCGACTTATTTGCTGAACTCCAAACGTCCCCCTCGTCCTCCCGCCACATTAGGTGGCTGGAGGTTGGGGTCCTTGCCTGGACTCTTTGGATTGTTCGTAATAAGCTTGTGATCGAGTGTACCCCTCTCCGTCGTGCTACTGACGCTCTCTACAAATTCTCGGGTTTCCTGCAGCTTTGGCGGCCGCTTAGCCGTCCCCTGGAGCGCGACGCCATCTCTGCCTTCATCGCCGATCTTCGCTCGATGGCCGTCCGCCTTTCACCACCGCCGCCGCCGCCGCCGCCGGAGCCTGACTAAATCCCCGGTGCCGGTCTCGCTTTGTTTTTTCTCTTTCTTTGGGCTTGTTGAGCTGTGCCCTCAGCAGAACCTTATGACTTTGTTGTGGTACTTGGGTGTGTGTGTGTGGACTTGGTGTGGTTGTATGTCCTTTGGCGGTCTGCTTTATCTATAAAGCGGGGCGAAAGCCTTTTTTGGTATACTATGGACGCCCCAATGGCTCTCGTGCGACAGGGCGACCAGGGAGGCGATTCCGCGGGCGCCGGCGGGGGCTTCACAGTGGTGCCGGAGGCGGGATGGACGGCGGTTCGCCCGGCGGTGGGGCGCGCCCGGTGCTGCGCCTCGCCCGGCGGGAGGCCCCCTGGCCCGCTCCCCTCTGGTAGCCGGTTCTGGGCGTTGGGGGTGGCGACTCCGATGACGATGAGGAGGCGGAGCTCGTGCAGGTAAGTGGACATGTGAGTGGTGGTGATGAGCCGAGGCCGTCGTCGACGTGCTCGGTGGGTGACTTTGTCGCCCGTGCGGAGGAGCTAGGGGGCTCCTGCGTGGCCGGTCGCCGGCGTGCGTTCGCCCCTGGCGGGCGTGGCGGGCGCTGCCTAGCGCCGCGGATCTGGAGACCGCCGAGGGGAGTGGATGCGGGCCCTGAGGGCCGCTCGCGTACCCTGCCGGAGGTGGGACGCCGGGAACTGGTGCTGGCTGTGCCGCTCTCGGGCTCGGCTTGCTCGCCGGAGTCGACAGGGGTCGACGACGGCGGCGGGGCGGATCCCTCAAGGGCGATGCGGGCCATGGCTAGGGTTTCGGTGCCGCCGCCTCCCGGGCCGGCCCCCTCGCTGGGCCTTTCGGACTGGCCCAGTCTGCCTTTGCGTGGGCTGGGTGGCCCATTGGCCGACCCATCCTCGCCCGTACCAGAGGGGACGCAGGGGCGCTCCTCGGTGCTTGGGCCTAGGCCGCCTGGCCCGGTTGCTTTGCGCCCGCAAGTGACTAGGCCCGAGCCCACCGCGCGAGTGGAGGTGCGGCCGCCTGCGCCTATTTATAGGTGGCTGTGGCTGCCGAAGGGTGCCCTAGATCTGTCGCTATGGTTTCCCGCATCCCTCTCGCAGGTGCGGCGATTCGGTCACCTCGCGTGCCGTCTGCGCCGCTCCCCTCCTCCCCCCCACTCACCTGCTCGTTTGCCACCGCGGTGCGGATGGGATCCCGCTGCGTGGAGAAACCACCGATGTCGCCCCCGATCCCGGCGGAGCGTCAACGCGAGCAAGATCTGAGGGCGAAGGCGCTCTCCAAGGTGCCGGTGCCTCAGGCGACGGAGGGGGGTGGGGGCCGCCGCCTCCTTGGTGGCTCGTGGAGCAAGAGCGGAAGAAGATGGAGGATCGCGAGCGCAAAAAGAAGAAGAAAGAGGAATATCGGTGCCGGGGACTCGAGCAGAAGAATGAGCTCAAGCGGAAGGAATCCCTCCTTCCTCCGAGCCGCGAGCGGGCAGGGGATCCACTCGCCAAGAAGCAGAAGCCGAAGGGGGCTGGCCCGGCGCTGCTGCCATTGGCGGCCGGGCCGTCAGCGTCGAAGGGGTCGGCCGATGCCCCGATCCCAGTGGAGGAGTTCGACGGGCCAGAGTGCTTCAAATGTGGTCGGGTGGGCCACTACCAGAACATGTGTATCTTCAAGCCCTTGTGCGTCGTCTGTCATGAGGAGGGACACGCGTCGGCGCACTGCCCCTCGCGCGGGCGGCCGTTGCTGCTGCAAATCATGGGCAACGCCATTCCCGGCGAGGGCTTTTTCTGCCTCCCCTACGTGGAGATGGAGGGCAAGGAGACCCGGGCCCCGGTGGTGGCGGACGCGGCGTTCATCTCGGCGGCGCCTGGCAAGCTGTCGATTCCCATCTTGGAGGCAGAGCTCCCTCACCTCTTCGAAGAGGAATGGGATTGGCAGGTGGCGGCCGTCGGAGACGACACGTTCTCCGTTGTCTTCCCCAACAAGGCCATGCTGCGGATGGCGATGCGAAGCGGCAAACTCTATCTTTCCCTCGACATCATGGCGGATATCAAAGAAGCGACTCAGGAAGCGCCCAAGGCCGATCTCATGCCGGATGTGTGGGTTAAGCTCTGGGGAGTGCCACCTAAGCACCATCGTGTGGACCGTCTCATGGCAGGGACCGTGATGATCGGGCGCCCGATGGAGGTGGACAAGGCGTCGCTGGCGGGGCTGGGTCCTGTGCGGATGCATTTTGCGTGCAGATCCCTGGCTAAGCTCAAAGTCTATGTCCAGGTGTGGTTCAACAGTGAGGGCTTCACCTTCCGCCTGGAGGCCGAGTCGGGTGGCAATCAGGGTGAAGCCCCCCCTCCTCTTCCCCCGGCTACCATGGATAAGGGTCCGGATGACAAGGACAAGGACAAGGACAAGGATACGAGCATGGGCGACGACTCCATCGACACCGCATCCTGGGATAAGCTGGGCCTCAAGGACAAGGCTTCCGACGCCGCGGCACCGGATTCGGGGGCCGCAAAGGATCTAGAGGAGCGCCAAGTGGGCGTGGGCAGCAACGAGATGGGCTTCAATCAATATGGCTCCAACATGTCCCTCGGCCTCAACCTCGACAAGGGCATTTCGGCTTCGTGCGATTTGGAGGGCCGCTCCATGCTCGTCTCCCCGGTGGCCGCGGATGTGGGTGGGCAGCGCGCTGTCGCGCCACGTTCCCCTATGTCTGTGCGCGGCCCTGGTAGCGGCGGGGTGCGGCTCCACAAGAAGCCGGCGGGCCGCAAGACTCCTCAGGTGATGCCGGTGAGCCCACCATCGGTTCGTGCGGGCACGCCGGTCTCGCTTCGGCCGGTGGTGATGGCGCTGGCCTCCCCGGAGGGTCCGGTCGGTGGGCCTGCGCCGACGGCTCCCCCTCCTCCTTCGGACGCGTTGCGGGCGGAGGTGTCCAAGGTGGCGCCCATCTCCACGGCCAAACGCTCCAAGGCGGTGGTGACGACCCCGGTGGCTCAAGAGCGGGTGAGTGCTCGATCGAAGGGCGCCAAGGGCACCCTTCCTGCTCTTCAGCGTGCTCAGCTTTTGGTGGCTCAGAAGAACATGGAGACCGAAGGTAACCCCATACCCCTTTTTACGATTTTTGATGATTATTCAGATGAGCGCCTCGGGGATATTTTAGCGGATAGTGGGGTAGATTTGTCTGATGAGGGGGAGGCACGTGAGCTCCTATCTCTTATCCAGGCTAAAGAAATTGTGCAAGCCGCGCTGGCCCAGGCAGCGGCGGTCCGCGTTGCGCCGGCAGCAGAAGAAGCAGGGGCTTCTCTGTTGCCTGTTACGCGGCCCGATCGGGTGGACACAGTAGCAAGGGCTGCGCCGTCCCCCTCAGCCCGTGGTCCTGTCAAGACACGGCACGTGGCCAAAGCGGTTACCGCCCGCGGTATCCGCCTCCGCAATCGCATAATCTAATGCGTTTCATTTTCTGGAACATCCGAGGCTTCGGCCACGTTGGGAGGCGGACCCAGCTAAAAGAATTCATTCGCGTTGAGGATATCGATGTCGTTGGCTTGCAGGAAACCATTAAAACTGAATTCTCTCACCGAGACCTGCTAGCCATCGACCCTCTCGAGCGCTTTGTATGGCACTGGGTGCCTGCGGTGGGTCACTCAGGGGGCCTACTTCTTGTGGTCAGCTTCGCTTGTTGCGAGGTGGTGGCGTGGGATGCCGGTCGTTTCTTCGTGTCGGCACACATTCGCCATCGCGCAACCCTCCGCGAGTGGGAGGTTATCGTCGTGTATGGCCCGGCTGATCACTCGCTCTCTCAGGAGTTCTTGGGGGAACTACAGGAGAAGGTTGCGGCCTTAGGTGTGCGCAACCTGCCGCTGATCGTCGGGGGGGATTTCAATTTATTCCGTTCGGGAGCGGACAAGAACAACGGGATCATTAACTGGACAAGGGTGTCCATGTTTAATAACGCGATCGCGTCTATGGCCCTTAGGGAAGTGGCCCGCGTGGGCGCTCGATACACTTGGACAAACAAGCAGTTGGCACCAGTTCGGTCAGTGCTTGACCGAGTGTTCATGTCCGCGGAGTGGGAAATGTTGTTTCCCATGTGCTCTCTACACGCTGAAACGAGGATCGGGTCGGATCACGTCCCTCTGATCCTCTCCTCGGGGGAGGATAGGTTAAAACGAAGCCCCCGGTTTTTCTTTGAGACTGCGTGGTTTGAGCACCCGGATTTCGAGCAACTCTTCCTCTCCAAATGGGAGACTTGTGTTGCACGGATCGGGCACACGCGAGGGCCCATGGAATTCTGGATTGCCGCAGGGGCGGGGATGCGTGCGGCTCTAAAAGGCTGGGGGGCCAACAAGGATTGTGAGGATAAGTTGCTCCGTGCGCGTTTGGTCGCGGACCTCGCCCGTATGGATGCAACTGCGGACTCTCAGGTCTTCTCGGAGCAAGACTGGGCTCAGCGCTACGCTGTTGAGGCCCAAGTAGAGGCTCTCTTACGGGCTGAGGAGGAGTATTGGCGTAGGCGCGGAGGAATCAAGTGGACGCTCAAGGGGGACGCGAACACACAATATTTCCACGCCTACGCTAACGGCCGGCGTCGTAAATGCGCCATCCTAAGACTGCAATCTGAGCAGGGGCTCCTTTTGCGTCAACAGGATATTGTTCGACATATTTACGACTTTTACATTTAGTTGATGGGCACCAGGGAGGAGGCCCGGGCTCGGCTGCGGTCGGATGTTTGGGACCCGCGCTGCGGGTCACGGTCGAGGAGAATGAAGGCTTGGGCCTCGCCTTCCTTCCCCAGGAGATCGACCAGGCCGTCCTTGGGATGCGCTTTGACACCGCTCCGGGTCCGGATGGGTGGCCGGTGGCGATGTTCAAAAGGTTCTGGCAAGTGCTCAAGGGTCCTATTTTCGAAGTTTGTAACGGGTTTATGCGTGGTACAGTAGACATCTCTCGCCTTAACTTTGGGGTTCTCTCTCTTCTTCCCAAAGTCCAGGGCGCGGACAACATTAGACTCTTCCGCCCTATAGCACTTACCAATGTCCCGTTTAAGATCTGTTCTAAAGCTTGTTCTACGCGCTTATCTCCGGTAGCTCATCGTATTATTAGTAGGAATCAGTCGGCTTTTATTCGTGGTCGCAACATTTTGGAGGGACCGCTGGCCCTCCAAGAAATCGTTCACTCGCTCAAACGCTCTCGCCAGCCGGTGATTCTTTTAAAATTAGATTTTGAGAAGGCGTATGATCGAGTGAACTGGGAGTTCCTCCGACAAACCCTTTTGGATCGAGGATTTTCGTCGGTTTGGGTCCACCGTATGATGCAATTGGTCTCGGGAGGCCAAACGGCGATCGCGGTCAATGGAGAAGTAGGGAACTTCTTCCGCAACAAGTGTGGGCTGCGTCAAGGGGACCCAGCCTCACCGTTGCTTTTCAACTTTGTGGCGGACGCCCTGGGCGCCATGCTAGACAAAGCTCGCGCAGCTGGCCACATTAGGGGAGTGGTCGGTAACCTGATCCCAGGAGGCGTGTCACACTTGCAGTATGCGGATGACACTCTTCTCCTTTTTGAACCGGACGCCCACAGTATCGCCATGGTTAAGGCCATCTTGCTGTGTTTTGAACTCATGTCCGGGCTAAAAATTAACTTCCAAAAGTGTGAAGTGGTGTCCATAGGGATGGACGCGGCCGAAAGTGAACGGGTTGCCAACTTGCTTAATTGCAAACTTGGGAAGTTTTCGTTTACCTACCTCGGCCTCCCAATCGCAAAGAAGAAATGCACGATTGCCGATTGGGAACCTCTCACCACTAAGGTGGCGGACCGGGTATGTCCGTGGAGAGGTCGATTTATGTCTTCAGGGGCAAGACTAATCCTTTCCAACTCCAGCCTCTCATCCCTACCTATGTTTGCCATGGGTATGTTCTTGTTGGCTGATGGGGTACACACGAAAATGGACACCCCGCGGGCACGTTTCTTTTGGGAAGGAGCGGACCCTAAACGGAAATACCATATGGTTAAGTGGCATGCTGTTTGCAGACCTAAAGCCCAGGGGGGCCTCGGGATCATCAACTCTAAGTTGATGAACATAGCGCTTATGTGTAAGTGGATCTGGAAGTTATCCCAGGGAGGGAACGGCCTCTGGATTGACCTCCTTCGTGCCAAGTATTTCCCACAAGGGAATTTCTTTGAGGCAACACCGCAGGGGTCCCCATTCTGGACCTCCATCCAAGCCCTCAAACCATACTTCGCCAGGGGTGCGAGGTTGTCGGTTAATAACGGCCGCTCCACGCGTCTTTGGCACGACGTTTGGACTGGCCAGCAGCCCCTTTGGTCGGAGTTCACCCATCTTTACTCCATTGCGGTTGAGCCCAACCAACTGGTTGCTTCGGCCCTTAGTGCCACTCCGCCCCCAATACACTTCAGACGGGAGCTTGTGGGACAGGAGCTGGCAGATTGGGATCGCCTCCGGGCTCTGTTAGCAAATGTGCGTCTGTCGGACTCCACAGACGCGGTCTCTTGGAGACTTTCGGGTTCTGGCAAGTTCTCTGTCAAGTCCCTATATCGTGAGTTATGTCGCGGCCATGCGCCTATGGCAGCCACGGGGCTTTGGAAGGCGTGAATCCCACTAAAGATTAAGGTCTTCCTATGGCAACTATGCCAAGATCGCCTTCCTACCTCTATCAATATAGCTAAGCGCAATGGCCCCGCTTCCGGTCCTTGCGCTTTGTGTGCTGACGCGGAAGATGCTGACCACGCATTCTTCCGGTGTCCTTTGGCGCGCTTTGCTTGGAGTGCGGTCCGTGAGGCCGCTGGGGTGGATTGGGATCCACGCTCACGCTCTGAGCTTGTGTTTCTATTATCCTCGATCCAGGGATCTCTTCGCCGGATCATGTGGACGTGCACCTCGGCCATGTTATGGGCCTTATGGAACATTCGTAACAAGCTTACTATTGAGGGAGTGTTTCCCTCTCACCCCGCTGATGTTATATTCAAATGCATCTTATTCTTGCAGCAGTGGGCGCCGCTGGGAAGGCAACAGGACTCTGATCTACACCGACAAGCTATCGCGCGACTTCGCTTCGTCTACTCCGCGTCCCGAGCTCCGTCTCCTCCGTCTGCTGCCTCAT
>NC_041385.1:641796932-641799206 GCF_002162155.2 Triticum dicoccoides | reverse complement strand
TGTGGAATGCCTTAGAAGTTGGTGACCTCCGTTTGTTTCGATGTTTTGTTTATGTACGCTGCCTATATTGAGGACTTTATTAATTTAAAACCGGACGTCCCTGACGTTTATGTTCTAAAAAAAACCAACTAAGGGGCGATGTCTGCCGCCGAGAAGCCATGGATCCATTTGTCTCACCAAAACAACACCTCATCTCCTGTGCCCATCGCCACCTTGATATTAACCAACGTATCAAAGACCAAAACGAGCCAACTCAAAAAAAAAAAAAGACCAAAACGAGCATCCGGATCGTGAATCATCGGCAGACCTTGCCATGGCCGTTGCGGGTCAGTCCTCGTGAGCTCTTCGATGACGCATGAAGCCCACCCATCGGAGCTGAGTTGGCAAAAATCGCCATGCGGGGATGTTGACTGGTCTTTCTCCTCTTCCTCCCCAATCTTTCTTTTGCACTACAACAAGCACCGCACGTGCATTATAGAGAGCAGCCGGCCGCGACTCACCCTAGTGGTGGCGGGAGCGGAGCTCTCTATGGTGCACCTCGAGGATGAGCCCCGGTACTAATTTGCTCGTGCGTCGTGCGCGCGCATGGGAGGTGGCGAGGAGCGCGGGGACCCGGCCGAAGAGCCAGAGGGAGGCGTCGCGCCAAGTCCTCCGCGTCTTCTCGGTACTTCTTCACCAGCCCGGGGTAGAGGAGAGCGGCAAGAAGGAAGGGAAAAAGCAGGAGCTGCGCACCAACCTCCATGGATTGGGACTCACTTGACACGGGCTCGAGGGGAGGGGAAGCACGCTCGGGTACTCACGGCCGAGGCAGCCACCCGGGCGGCTCCTCCATCCTCGAGCAGCTCCTCCCTGGTGCTCCATGCCGAACGCCGTAAGACGTCAGCGGCTCGAGAGGCCCGACGACGGGACGGCGGAGAGACCGTCGTGGTGGTGTACGGCCGTGGTCCGAGGAAGGAGACATAAGTCATGCTCAAGACAAAATGCGAGAGAGTGAGAGACCATTCCATCTCCGTTCATTTTTCTTTCCATCCAACGGGTGCATGTGCCATCCATATCTTCTAAACTAATCCCATAAATCACGTTGATTGCCGTTTATTGCTAGCGGTAGCGGAGACCATATATCGTTCAACCAAACGGAAACTGCCTCCTCCATCCATCTATTTCCCCGGCAGCAGGTTACGTACATCGATCGCATCGTCCTGCGCGGTGTTGAACACCGACGTTCACTTTGCCATTTTGTGCTTTCTCTCTCCTTGGATCTGGGAAAGAGTTCCGGTGCCAAGAACAACCATGAGCACCAGGCCAGCCGACGGCTCGTTGTTGTTGGCGGCATCGCCCTGCATGGTCATCTCATCACCGATTTTGTCGATGTACGCTCAGGCAAGGGGTGTGATGGAAAGCTGGTTAATGATGAATTACGAAGCTTCACTAAATTATGTACTAAAGGAAGCAGTTACCAAGAAGCACGGAATTAAAAAGAAGTCATCGCACGCATGTTTTCATACCAGATCGGACGATCGATATGATTCTAACCATAGGGTCTTGGACTGGTCTGATAGTATGCAAGGGATCACTAGTCTAATCCCTAGCGGTTCCCTTTTATTTATTTTTGCCGCTTTATCCCAACAGTCAGGCCCAGCTGTCATAATCGGGCCAGAACGTTGACTGCTTGTTCAATGCTATGTGCAATGTTTAGCATTGTGTTTGGTGGTTTTTGTCAAAAAAAAGGAAAATTTATGATTTTCTGCTAATAACATCGAAGATTGTGGTGGTTTTATGCTTTTTACTCGGTGACAGTAAGTTACCTCGAAAGCATCTTCGCCCGTCTTATCGTCCCCGATATAGATGGAGACGATCTCAAAACTGCCCAACTGGAATTTTTGAAGTAGTTTCTAGAGTAGATAGCGCACTGCATCACCCTTGTCCCACTTGATGTCCAGATGAAACTTCGTGCGACATACATACTTAAATACCGGTAAAAAATCCACGTGATGAATATATTAAAGATTAGATTGTTGATCAATCGAAACTACTTACAATGTGACCATCGGTTTCTCCAAACCGTGGGAAATCCGTACTTACATTCCGAACACAATCCACAACCAAGCCGTAGTACGGTAGAGAAGAGTGAAAAAGCATGAGGCCAAGTTCTGAACAGAAAGTTTGTTTCTCGATGCATTTATAAGAACAAAAGAATTACAATTAAGGTCAACTATATCTTCTCCTTGACAATGTACCGAAACCCATAACACGTTGTTTGTAGCCAGGGGGGCG
>NC_041385.1:641776633-641796712 GCF_002162155.2 Triticum dicoccoides | reverse complement strand
TGGTTTGTAAGTCTTGGTTTCATAGCCCTATAATTAGCATAATTTATCAAAATCCAGAAAAAAAAATTAAGAACCATCCACATTTAGGATTTACATAAATTAAAAAGTCAAAGCCGATTACCATCTTGATCTCCATCCCTTGACTGCTAGAATAGTGTAGCTCATCTAGAAGTACAAATGCCTTCACCTGAACATAAACGGTAAAACTCATCAGGTTTATTCACGTAAATAAGACTTGTTGGCTAGATGCACTTAGATGGTTTGACACACAAAAACTCATCATGTGCGACTTGAGAGCATCAAAGCACCCTTCTCCAGTCTCGACGTTATGGTTGCTCACTGCTCCTATTTGAATTTGTATATGAATAATATGAATTAGATGTTTTTAACTTAATAGGAAACAAAATCAGTATACTACTTATGGGATGATTTATCATTCTTTCTCCTCCGGAAAAAAAAATCAGTATACTACTTATGGGATGATTTACCTTGGGCTAAATGATAAATAAGTCAAATATGGATCTCTATGTGGCGAATCAGAAGATAGGTTTCCTTCTGTAATCTGTCTCCAAGGAGTTAAGCAATCTAACTTTGAGATGTTGTGGCTACATATGGTGGTTATTTTTCTTGAACTAGAAATGTAGATGGGCTTGGTGTGCAGGGCCTTTTTTGCTCTACTACGCCAAATTTTCAGTAAAGGCAAGTCCAATGTAGTATAAAAAAGATACTGAGAAAGTCTAAGAAATTCTGGTAGCCCGAGATGGCAGGAACTGCATGATTCAATTTAACCCAAGACAGGTTATGCGTGGAATTCAAAATATAAAGACAATTGCTTCAGTACTGTTGTAACGAGAGTCTAGATTGTCTCCTAATCAATAAGTAAAACTCCCGTAAAGTATGTGTAGCGTTCCTCAAATTTTAAATATCAAAATTCTACAAAAAACCCTACACATGATTATGCTAGAGTGTTTTGCAAACATTTCAAACTCGCCAAAACACCAACTATAAAATTGGCCCGATGTGGGTCGACCATGACCTCGGGCGCTCGTTTAGCCAACTTGTTTGTAGCAAATGAGCATTTTATTAGGCTTGTTGACTTTAAACTGTAAAGGGAATACGTGACAAGTTTTGTGAAAGTTTGCTTTTCATCATGTCATCTTCGTCTTCCACGGTAGCAAAGGTTCTGTCAATCAGAACAAGTTTTGGATCCTAGAAACCACATAAACCACGAGCTTAAGTGCATGAGCCGGCTAAGTACTAGTTAAGTAACATAATAAATGGATGTAAAACATAAGGAAAAGGCTCATTAAACAAAGTTGGTCCATGGTTCCTAAAACTGAAAACGTAGTTGGTCCACGACTGCTGATCAAAAGATGTCTTGGACTATCTGTTACATGTACTGGTTGGGGAAGCTTAAGATGATGTTCAAAACATGTATGCGTGAGTTCTGCTTGTGTATATCGACATGTTCTGCTTACTTCTTGTCTGCCTGACTTTTACCCCTGTGGTTATGAATTCCTCCTCTGCTTCCTCTTGGATCCAATGTTTCTCTGGGCACGCTCATTATCATATGGGTTAGCTGTCACTCTGTGCTACTGAGGACTCGATGCAGGATTCACGCAACGGTTGGTCGTGGCTCTTTCACCTAGTTCTGAACCAACTTCATGTGTATGCATCAGCAAAAGCCATTCTTCCTGGTTTATGTAACGCTTAACCATGGGTCTTGCACTTAGTTTTGAACGAACTTCATGTATACACAGCAGCGTAAGTACTTCATTTGGTCGGGATCATGAGAGAAGTTTACGTCATGAGCGTGTCTGAAGGCACTTGGAATGCACCCGAGTTCTAGCACATCAATTGTTTTAGTTGTATTATCAGATCTATCAAATGGATCTTCGACCTAAACCAAAAAGAATAGCAATACAGCACATACCGATGAGGTGTCAAATTGATGCTACAATTTCCACCAAATGCACTAAGAAGAAAATAGTTACAAAGCAGCAGTGATATTTTGATCTCATTAGGGGTTTGTTTTGGCTGACCAGTGTAAGTGGATACATCGCTAGGGATCGTCCAACAAAACTGCAAATAGAGTATAAGCATGCATGTTAAGATTTTTGTAATCTCGGGTTATGATAATGATAGTCGATTCCTTTTGGCATAATCGATGTTACGTTCTTTTTCAAGTGTAAATCATTCATACAAAATTTCATTATGATACTGCTTGGACAATCGCCCGATCTAATTTCCACAAAAGCACTTTGGTGCATGTTTGTGTGCAACAAGAAGTGGCCATGGAAATCGCCAGCACGCTGGACTGCCCGGTCTCCTCCTTTCCATGTACTTACCTGGGGATGCCCCTCTCCTTGCACAAGATCAGGCATGGTATGTTGCTTCCGGTTATTCACAAGGTTGATCGCCGCCTCTCTGGTTGGTTGGCCACGTTTCTCTCTTGGGGTGGTAGATTAACTCTCATTAACTCTGTTCTGGCTGGCATACCGAGTTACTGCATGACTTGTTTTCCATGGCCAAAAGAGTCTCTCAGTAAGTTGGACGCCCTTCTCAGGGCTTTCTTCTGGCAGGGCAAGAATGCAGTTAAAGGAGGCCACTGCATCATGGCTTGGGATATGGTTACACTGCCTCGTGCCAATGGTGGTTTGGGTGTGAGGAACTTGGAGGCCCACAATCAAGCTATGCTATGTAAATTTGTAGCTAAAGTCCTCCAGTCCTCTGATATCCCTTGCTTCAAGTGGTTTGCTTCTCAATATTGCAAGGATTCTTTGCCTCTTAAGGGACACCACAAAGATACTGCTATATGGAGGGGTTTCAAGAGCTGCATCCCTCTAGTTATATCCTCCTCGCGCTGCTCTGTTGGCAGTGGTAAGCATGTTTCCTTCTGGCATGATCGCTGGTTGATGCCTAGTAGTTTGAGGCAAGTTTTCCCGGTTCTTTTCTCCTTCGCTCGCAACCCAGACTGCTTTGTTCAATCTCAGTTTATGGAGGGAAGCTGGAATGTGCAATTGCATCCAAATCTCTCACAGGCTGCCACTCAGGATTTGCACCTGCTCCATCAGCTTGTGGCTCATGTCAACCCAGCTAATTCAAGTTTGGATGCACGGGTCCCCGCGCTTGAAGGCAACAGCTTAAGTACAAGCTACTTTTACAAGTTGCTTACCTTCCGGGGAGTTCTTTGGGCTCCTGCGCCATGGATTTGGGACTCTCTTATTCCTCTCAAGAGTAGAGTTTTCTTGTGGCTGGCTTTTTGGGGGCGCTTGAACACCAAGGCCAACATGGTTCGCAAGGGTTGGTTGGCAGTTGCTCCAGCTGCTGGTTGCGATGCTTGCCCGGCCATGGAGACAACTGACCATCTGATCCTTCATTGTCGTCCCGCTAATACCCTATGGAGCAGGCTCTCGCTGGCAACGCTGGCATGTGACTCACCCAACATTCAACACTTTGTTTGTCAGGCGAAGGATCATCTTCAGTTCAAGGCCAAGTGGAATGTTGCTTTTGCGGCTTGTGCTATCACGCTATGGCAAGCCAGGAACGATCACGTTTTCAATGCTAAATGTTGGCCGGAGACATATGTCAGGTTTCACGCAGCTAATCTGCTTAGCTTATGGAGCAACAGGGCCACCAAGCAATCGGACAAGGATGCTTTGCAGTCATGGGTCACCATGCTTAGTGCTTAGTGCATAGACTCTGTTTCTTCTCCTCTTCTTCTCTACTTCTCCTTTTCTTCTCTTCCGGGCTACTTGTGGCCCTGCACCTGGGTGTACCTCACAAGTTTTGTAATTGTACTTCATTAGGCTATGCCTCTTTGAAATATAAGGTCGACCACGCGCCACCTTTTACTTTCAAAAAAAATTACGATACTGCATGTACGTACATACTACAAATAGCACACTTCACCCGAATCTCAGGTGTAAATTGACAGTTTATATCTTGACAAACAAAAATGAATTGATTTTGATTTGGTGAAGGGATTAGCTCATTTACAGAAAGAATAATCCAAGAAGGTCAACCTATATGGGTGGACTCAAACTGGACTTACAAGTTATAATCCCTATAAGGATCACAAACTAACTTGAGCCACCTACAAGCCTACCCCTCTCCTAACCTATATAGTACTTCCTCCGTCCGGAAATACTTGTCCAAAGAATGGATGTATCTAGATGTATTTTAGTTTTAAATACATCCATTTGTATCCATTTCTACGACAAGTATTTCCGGACGGAGGGAGTATCTATTAAGAAAGCCATCCCCATTAACTTATTTATTTTAACATGCAAGCATGCCACTTTATTATACAGTTATAAATGGGATAAAACCCATCTCACCATGCAATCATATGCATGGGAAATGACCTACCAAAACATTCAACCATGCATGAGAAAATATTTTCCATTCAATTATTCCACTTATATTTAATTAATAAATATTATTACAACTATACATAATAAAATAAAATAAGAAAATTGTATTTAAAATTTTAGTTCTCATGTTATCAACCGAAATTTTCATCAGTTAATTCCCGTAGCAACACGTGGGGTATCTTCTAGTAGTCATATGTAGTTTTGCTTGAGCTTCTCTCTGGCTAGAAATCTAAACTCATTTTCCACTATGCTAACTTTATTATGTTATGATAATGAAGATTCAGAGATAGACAGGAAGGCCTAAAAATGGTAGCTAATGGCTACGAGAAAACTTGAATAAAATGTATCTTAGAAACATGAATAGCACATTCAATGTCTAGAATTTCGCAGCAACGTGCATGAAGAGGAATTTCATTCGGTTTATGCCAATCAATACAAGATGAGTAAACAAAAGTTGTAGTCTGAATTTGCACGGCTGCTTGAAGTGCAATGAGAGCATGTCGAAGCCAGAGGCTGGTGTCTTGTCCCTCACAAAAGCATCACCAAGCTGATCAATGAAATCGATTGACCCAGGTTGTAGCATGCATGATTGCATGTGTTTCCGGCCGATCGGAAGCTAGCTAACCTTGGATGGAAACGATCTTCTAGTCTGCCTCCAACGCCGGCCGTATCTTTTATATACTTGCGTGTCTCAGCTGGGATCAAGCCAAGAGTGTATGTGCGCCGGCGCCGTCTAGCAACGCTTGATGTCCCGAGCTCCGATTAGAAACCGGGTTTTTTTTTACGAGAATAACTTCTGAACTACTCATCAACTGTCAAGTTAGTATAAAAAACACTAGAAGTAAAAAATACATCTAGGTCCGTAGACCATCTAGCGACGACTATTAGCACTGGAGCGAGCCGACGACGCGCCGCCGTCTCCGCCCCTCTCTCATCGAAGCCAGGCAAACCTTGTTGTAGTAGACAGTCGAGAAGTCATCATGCTAATGCCCCGTAGGACCAGCGCACCAAAACAACATCTGTCGCCGATGAAGAATAACGTAGATCAGAAGGATCCAACATGTAGACACATGAACACAGACGAACGAAGACAAGATCCACGTGGATCCACCGAAGACAAACGCCGACTGAATCCGGCAAGATCCGCTGGAGATAAACCTCCACACGTCCTCTGACGATGCTAGACACTGACCAATTCGACGCTCACAACATGCAGCCACGCTCGCTGATGATGAGAGAGGCCGGTAGATAGTCCAACATCCAATGGTGTTAAGATGGTGACCAGCGAATCTGGTTGGCTCTTTCATATTGACTAGGAAAATTGCATGTGCGTTGCAACGAGAAATACACTTTAAAAATATAGTCATGGGTAGGATGTGCGTGCGTATGTTTATAGAGATAAGAATATGTGAGCGACTTCGATTGTACTGTGTTCAAGAAAAAATTGTTATGAAATTGAAAACAGGAAAGAGGAAAACAGAAAAATTATTGTATGGAGCCCCCAACTTTTCAAAAAAAAAACATACTAAAATTATTGTTCATTTACTGTACATTATGAAAAAGCAATTAAAAATTAGTAATGACCCCATAGGTTCTTCGGGCTAGTGCTAGCTTGCACCATCATTGTGATGGCCCTGAAGATCAGATATACATTTATCTGAATGATGCCAGCCTAGTTAAATAGTTCTGGTGGAAACCCAACTATAATTGATCTTTTGGCCTTCCATCTTTCATCGCAAGTCATCCATGTATTTTTCCACATAATGATGATACTACACTGTTTAAAGGATCAATAATCTATATATACAACTTAAATATATTAAACACCAAAGAATAATACACTGTCTGTTCTAGTCAACAATCTTTTCAGCTTTTTAGCAATCTCCATATTTTTTTTAGAGGAGGATGACCCCCGGCCTCTGCATCTGGAAGATGTACGCGGTCATTTTATTAATTATTCACGAAGATCTTACAAAGCAGTACATCAATATGTCTGGATCCGCCATCTTGGCAACATCTGTCGCTACTTCTATTCACTTGATGAAGGGTGCAGAAATAGTGAGCCAGATACCCAGATCTCTCACCTAAGCCTAACATCTAAAACCGGAGGCCCCAGCCCAGCCAAATACCAGGTCTGGGACACAGACCAGTTCGATGCACACTGCTCATGGGTCGTCGCCGCCGTATTCCACCGATCCATCTTCAGAGAAGATATTGGTGCATCGACCTTGCCAGGCCTGCCATGGACGCCGCCACGGCGCCAAACAGCCCCACCGCCCTGCATCCGTCCATCCAGCCGCATCCGTCGCCAAGATCCAGCTTTATTCTTCGAAACAAACATCTTCCACCATGCAAACTAGTGCATCTTCTTTTCTCCTGGTTATCTCCCCACCAAAAACTAACAATTTCATTGGTAATTGGCTTGCAAGTTTCCTTTGGCAATATAAAAACTGACATGGCATAAGAAGGAATTGATTGAGCTACCAATTTCACCAAAATCTGTGTACCTTGCATAAAGACGTTTTTTTCTTTTCATCCTTTCAGTCGCCGACAGACTTTGTCAACAAGATGATGGAAGAAATCACTCACACAAACAAGATGATAGAACCATGGTAGGAAGTCCCAAGTAAGTGTCTACAAGACCTTCTATGAAAATGTCCAGTTCTCTGCATACACCCTCTCTAACACAAGGATGAAAATTTAAATACCCGAAGTTCTACAAAAGTTAAGTATGTGAGACCCACTCACACGATCGATCTGTCAATAAGCTCCTGTAAAGAAATTTTATAGTGTGAACCATTGGGTTGAATTTTTTTTATGGAATTCTACACAGGACAATGAGAGGATGTTTTGCAAACATTTCAACCGCGTCAACACACCAACTATGAAATTGGCCCGATCTAGGTCGACCATGACCTGGGGTGCTTGTTTTGTCAACTTGTGTGTAGCAAATGGGCATTTTTCAATTGAGTTGGTGACTATAAACTGTAAAGGGAATACACGACAAGTTTTATGAGTCGTGCAAAGTTCAGTGAACCAGAACAAGTTTTGGATCCTAAAATCCACATAAACCACGGGCTTAAGTACATGAGCCGGCTAAGTACTACGTTAAGTAATATAAATTGACGCAGACCATAAGGCAAAGGCTAGCTAAACATAGTTTTTTTTTACCCCGCAAAAGAAAAAAACTAAACATAGTTGGTCCACGACTGTTGATCAAAAGATGTCTTGGGACTATCTGTTACATGTACTGATTGGGGAAGCTTAAGATGATAGGGATGTTCCAAAGATCTACGCGTGAGTTCTGCTTGTGGAATTTTATATGTAGATGCGTTATGCTCATTTCTGACCTGCTTGACTTGTTGTTACCCATTTTTTTTCTTTTTAGAAAGGGAGGATGACCCCCGGCCTCTGCATCCGGGCGATGCATATGACCACTTTATTAATTTTTCTCACAAGATCTTACAAAATCAATACAACAGTAAGACTAAAGTCGTCGTCTAAGCAACAAACAGTCGCTACACCTATCCAGTTGATGAAGGGGCGCATATAGCGTGGGCCTAATACCAAATAGACATCGCAGTCAATCCTAACATCTAAGACCTGAGACCCCAACCTAGCCACTTGCTGGGTCTGGAGCACACACTGGTCCGGCGTGCTCTCAGAGGCCGCTGCCGCCAACTGTCACCGATCCATCTTCAGAACTGTATTGATGCATCAACCTTGCTTGGTCCAGCTATCATCGACGCCACCACGACGCCCAACGGCACCTCCTCCCTGCATGCAAACAACTGAACACGTCGCGGTCGCCACTGATACACCTCAGCGCCATGTTGCCAAGTATCACCAGCCGACACAGCTTGAAGTCCTTGGAGGATCTGTCGTGCATAGCACCTGCCGACCAGGCAAGACCAAGCGTAGCACCTGCCGGTCAGGCATGACTTGACATCTCCACTGAAGCTCCGTGCAAGACGAAGCCGCTCCACCTCCTGCCTCTGACTTCCAGCGCTGCTCCACGAACAATGCTCCCAAGAGAGAAACGACACTGCAGTGCCCATTTTTTGGGAAAAGGGGTGTAACCCCGGCCTCTGCATCAGAACGATGCATACGGTTACCTTTATTAGAAAGCAAATAAGTTCAACAAAGGTCATGAGGTCTTAAACAAACGAACCACAAAAAGGCTCACGAAGAGCAGAAAATAAAAGTCACAACCCGCAGGCAAAAGATAGATAGGAAAACCAATTGTCTATCCTATTACATGACCGTCATCCAAACCGACTGAAAATAGCCCGAGCTACCATCTCCCATCGGGAAGATCCAGTAACCAAATGCTCCCTGGCCTCCGTCTGAGTGAGTAGCGACCACATACGGATCAACGTAGTGGCTTGGAAGATAACCTGCAAAAAATGAGTTTGTGTTGTTCTGTTAAAAACCAAATCATTCCTGCAGTTCCAGACTCCCCAAAGTAAAGCACATACTTCTACACGAATGTGTCTCGCTGTTTGGGACTCTATCCCGTTAAGCCACGTCCCAAATAACGTGTTGATATTATTCGGAAGAGTAATATTAAACGCAATGTGAACAGTCCATCATAGAACCTTTGCCATCGAACAGTCAAGAAAGAGGTGTTTGATAGCCTCATCACCATCACAAAAACTACATCTCGTAGAACCAGTCCAGTTGCGCTTTGTCAAATTGTTCTTAGTTAAAATGACTTTTTTGTGTACAAACCACATGAACACTTTAACTCTCAACGGTACCTTGACATTCCAAACATGTTTGGAACTAGGAATAGAACTAGAGTTGATCACATCTAAATACATAGATTTAACCATGAACTCTCCATTCCTGGTTAACTTCCAGCACAACATGTCTGGCTGTTGAGAGAGATGCACATCCATCAGTCTTCTCACCAAATGGAGCCAGGCTTCCCAACGGGCTCCGGCAAGTGTTCTCCTAAAGTGGATATTGAGGGGAGTGGACTGAAGCACGGTAGCAACGAAAGTGTCTCTTCGTTGCACAATGCTATAAAGGGAGGAATATTGAAGCGCGAGAGGGGTTTCCCCTGGCTAGCCATGTATCCTCCCAGAATCCCGTGGAAGTACCGTTTCCGACTAGAAACTTTGTTCTGTTGAAAAAAACTGATTTAACTCTCAGCCCTTTCCAAAAAGGTGAGTCCGTCGGCCTCACTGTCACCTGTGACAAAATTTTGGAATGAAGGTACTTATTACGCACAATCTGCGCCCACACCGCAGTGCCCATGTGGCCTATGAATTACTCCGCTTTCTTTTGGATCCTGTGGACCTCTGGCAATAATGATTATCGTGTGGGGTAGCTGCCACAAGTTCCAGAGCTCCTGTGACTTCGCCTTGTTGAGGACTGGTTGAAAGTCTTGCACCTAGTTTTGAACGAACTTCAGGTGTACACAGCAGCGTAAGTAATTCATTCCGGTCGTCGGGATCATAAGAGTAGAAGGTTACGGCAGCAGCGTTTGTGAAGGCATTGGCAATACGCCCAAGCTGTAGTGCATCAACTGTTCTAGCTGCATTATCAGATCTATCAAATGGATCTTCAACCTAAACCGAAAAGAACAAGCATATACAGATCTTCAACTTGAGGCTAAAATTTCCACCAACATAGCCACCAAATGCACTGTGAAGAAAATACTTACAAACCAGCGGTAAGATTTCATCTTGTCATTGGTTCGTTTGGGCTGACCAGTGTAAGTGGATACATCGCTAGGGACCATCCCGCAAAACTGCAAACAGAGTATAAGCTTGCCTGATAAGATTTTCTTAATCTCAAGGTTATGATAATGCTAGTAAGATTCCTTTTGGCATAATCGATGTTATGTTATGTTATGTTCCTTTTGGCATAATCGATGTTAGGTGAAGCTATTAACTCATTTACAGTCCAAATAATCCAGAAAGGTGAATCTATATGGGTGGACTCAAACCATGGGTTTCACTTTCAGTGAGATTTCACTGTAATTCACTGAATTTCATTAATTTCAGTAGACACTGAAATATTACGTTTCGGTCAAAATATTTCAGCAAATTCAGTAGTACACATGAAATGAAATATATTTCAAAATATTTTTTGAAAATTTAAAATATTTAATTAAATTCAAATGAATATTTCGGCCTTTTGGCTGAAATGCAAACTGAAATAATTGAATTTCACTGAATTTCAGTGATTTCAGTTGGTGCTGAAATTTTGTTGAAACTGAAATTGAAAACCAGGACTCAAACTGGACCTACAAGTTATAACCCCTGTGAGGATCACAAACTAACTTGAGACACCTACAAACCTACCCCTCTCATATAGTCAGTTATTTATGGCCTTGCTGAGCTTCTCTCTGGCTAGAAATCTGAACTCATTACCACCCACTATGCTAACTTTATTATGATATGATAATGAAGATTGCAAGATAGAAAAAAAGAAGGCCTGAAAATGTCTGCTAATGGCTATGACATAAATAGAATAAAACGCACTTAGAAACACGAATAACACATTTAGTGTCTAGAATTTAGGTAGTCGGAGCCTCAGAGGAAAGGCTCATGTAGACAAAATAGTGAAAAATAAGTTCAATTACCTTTGAAAAAAATCCTACAAGGAGAGCGCAAAGAGACTTATGATTTCTTTGCCCTATGTTCTGGAGTTGAAATTTTTTTATATTTGCTGCACAGACCTCATCAACATGTTTTTCATCAATAAACCTCATTCCTGCATGTGAACGCGACGAGTAAATTACCAACACTATTACACAATACACCACACAATCGTCATCGTCAGTCTCACAAACAAGCCAATTTCATCTCACCTGCTGGATCCTCCACATCAAAAAACTTGTTCATAGGTGGAAAAATTGCAGGCGTACAAGTCTGCAAAATATAGTTAAATTGCGTGAGAAATAGGATTTCTGGGTTCCATTTTGGCAAAACTACAAATAAGAATTAGGGAAAAAATAAACACCTGGAAATAAAAGATGACAAGTAAGCAAAGCG
This sequence comes from Triticum dicoccoides, assembly GCF_002162155.2. Taxonomy (NCBI): domain Eukaryota; kingdom Viridiplantae; phylum Streptophyta; class Magnoliopsida; order Poales; family Poaceae; genus Triticum; species Triticum dicoccoides. The sequence goes on along the minus strand of NC_041385.1, from coordinate 641,785,329 downwards.
AATACGAGCTCAGGGTTCCCTTTTTTGGATCATTAATGTTTTGAGCTTTTGCCCATTCCTTGACCTGCAAGGGAATGTGATGCTGAGCCCTGGGCTTAACTAAGAATTCGTGGAAACAGAAAATTGAAGAAAATGGATACATAGAGCTTACCAACAAAACCATATCACCAAAGCGCTTATCTAGAGTATTGAGCCAGTACAGCACTCTGGATTTAATTCGGCCACGGTAGTTATCGATGGATATATCACAGGAAATGCCAAATTTGTTGCTCACATAACTAAGAACTGGAACCCTTGCAGTAGGAATGAACTGCACATCCCTAGCAACACCTGAATGAAGTATGAAAACATAATTTGAACGAGAAAAAAATAACTTGCCTCATAAAATCTAAATCAGCACAGCCGCACAACAACAGAGGGCATTGCATTTAATCAAGCAACCACGGAGATTGATCAACATATACGTTACAGTAAGGATCTTTCATTCTGCACGCAGATGCATGGTTCTAAAAAGAAGTTACCTTTGATTTGTAAAACTCTCCTTACTTCACTCAAGGCATTTATTCTTTCGACTCTCAAGGCTTTCCTCTTTTTCTTGGTTGTAAAGGAGTCCGGGTCATTTGACAGCTCAACAGATACATCCAAATCACCTGATTTTGCATAAAGATTTGATGCGAAGGATCCAAAAGGTTTGGCAGAAGCATCTGTTAAGGAAAATCCAACACTCAGAAACTGTAGTACTAATAAGTAATAACCTCACAACACCTCCCTCGAAACTTAAGTAACATATGCATCGACTGACTAGGCATCGATAGACTAGGGGAAGAATAACAAACAATGAAATGTATCTCATCTGAGCAACTTCCTTAATGGAAATCATAGAGTAGCCAATGCATCTCGCCTACAACACTGGCGGTATGAAAAAAGCTGCCGGTCAATTGTCACAAACCAAAGTTATCCCATGAAGGATTATAAATTTTACAAGCTTGTCACTTGTCAGTGGTCTCAATAAACTGTTAAGATTGGGCTTACTATGTTAAAGTAGTCTACTAGGAATGCACATCCATAGACCATAGTAGAGCATGTGTAAGAAGGGAAAACATTTTCCTTCTATAGTAAGCAATACCAAGCTTGATGTCAGACAATCACATCATTGTACCCTTAATAAATATTATCAGGATTTTGTTTTTAAATTGTGGAAAAGAACCTTGTGGTGACCAAATAATGAGAAGCTACCTTCCAAATCAGCAGCTGAATAGATGGAATTCACAAACTCTTGAATAGTTTCCAGACGTTTGTTTCGATCGTCCTCCGTCGGCTTGATTACAGAGAGAACTTCCTCAATGCACTCCCCCACTAAATAAAAGTCCTGCACAATCTCAATCATGCTGAAACCCTACAACAACATAATGTGTAAGTTAAACGAGTATATAACATTATAAATCACGTATGACCAAATTCAACTTAAGAATTCCCTCCCTTGCGTCTTGATGGATTGATATAGCGAAAAGATATATGTACAATAAATAGTCAAGGTAGGCAACACGGACAACTGACAGTCCAAAACGGCATTGTAGTTGCCCTTTAGGGCAGTTGTGCCTCACGCACACGTGCCTCGGTTTGGATGGTGAGCATCAAGCATTGGATATCTGGCTATTGACATTAAAGAAGCAAGCCTTCTTCTGCTTCTAAATCTACCACTTAAGAAAATTCGAACTGCAAGTTACAAGGAGATGGCTGCGCTGGTTTTCATATGTACATACGATGCCATGTACTCCCTCTATAAACTAATATAAGAGTGTTTAGATCACTACTTTAGTAATCTAAACGCTCTTATATTAGTTTACAGAGGGAGTAGCTAACTTCTCAATCATGTATTCCCATGTTTATTAAATGTTCTTGACCGGAAAAAACATACTGAGAAAAAGCCAGACAAACTGATAACTTGCAGAGAAACTTGCAGGCATAGTTAAAAAGGTGTGCCTGCTTAAGCAGGCCTAAGGCTCTAGGCGATAGCAAACACCTAGCTCTTAGTTGTGCTTAATGTGGCCATAATTGTGCTTAAGCATGCGCGCGCTTTAGTCAGCCAGAAAAGCGCAAGGCGGTGGCAAAGAGCGCAATTATTAACACCTAGTGATTTTTAAAACTTTTCTTGTAGCTATGGCAAATTTTGTCGGCATTTGCTACCTCTTCCATCTCCATCAACGTGTGTGCATAGGTTATTATGAATGATATCAGTTCAGAACTTCAGATCCAAACCAAAAATACTAAATACCACAATTCCCCAGTGATGGAAACCCCGTCTACAATTTCGCCGATGCACCACACGTGGTATCAAAGTTCCAAGCAGGGCACGCAAATCGCGCGGCAAGCAACTATGCATAGACGCCAAAATCTTGTTACGAAAGTAAGAACAGCGCGGTGCCATATTTTGGCCGTCGAACGACGGCACGGTGGGCGGCGGCAGGTGAACCCTAATTAACTCCGCGATCAACGAAACCCACCAGCGGACGAAGCGACAAACAGGAGAGGCCATGGACTTGTAATTACCTAGAGGAAGTTGCGGCTGGACAGGCCGGGAGTCTTCTGAGGCGACGAGCCGTCGGCGGCTGCGGTCGAGGAGGTGGCGGCGGGAGCGGGAGACGGACTGGGCGGAGGAGGGGCGAGAGACCACCGCGTGTTGGAGTCGAAGCGGTGAATCTTTGTAGACCAGAGTCCACGAAGATGGAGAGCGACACGGTCGTGTGCCATAAAATTTCATTCATAGTCAATATTATGATTTTCATAAAGTTCCATAAATTATCATAAAGTTTCATTCGTGCAGCATGGTCCCGCCCCGCACCGTGTCGCTCTCCCTCAATCTTTCATAAATTTCTCCAAGGGGATCTAAACAAGCCTGAGCTAAAGATAAGATGATAATCAAATGATATTCATAACTGTGTATGCAATTTTCGTGAAATTTGATTCCATGCATACTTTTTTTCTTCTCGTCAACTCTTCAAAAACAAAACAGTAAAAAGCTAGTGCTCGGGCATACGCCTGTGTACGGTGTACCAAGCACTACCCCTTGTCGAGAAAGAAAAAAAAGACTCTCAGGACTCTCAGGCGTTTGCCATGATGTTTGATGAACAGATCAGAAGTGTTTTCCGCAAAAAGAAAGGCAAAGATTGCCCCATTTTCCTTTTGATTCGATTTCTTCTCTCTTTCATTGCTCCTTGGTCATGACCATCACGTACCACCCAAAAGTCATGACCATCACGTACCACCCAAAAGAACGTACGCTCAGTACAATAGTCGAGGGAATGAGGACCGAGGGCAAAATGCTCAAGGAAAAAACAGTGATATGTAGTAGCATTTTTCTTAGAAAACTGCATTCACTGCTCTAAAAGAGAAGATGCAGCACAAGGGGAATACATGTGGAGCAAAGTTCAGTGGATAAAGGCAACAACACTCTAGTCATCATCAGGGACGAGGGAAACGCAAGGTTTGGCATCTCAAGTGACATTACACCAGCGAAACATTCTGCACAAAATCTTTCTAGTGGAAATCGTTACGTTGCCTCCGCGACAAACTGAAGTATGAAGGATTACATACACCATGAAATCGAAACCAATACATTTTATCAGCCAATGGAAACAGCAAATTGCTATCTTTGCTGTGACTAACAGTTCCGGTCAGATCTGATGTTGGCTGCTTCCTCGCCATTCCGTACGGCTTGAGGAGGCTTGCGACCGCGAGTCCCGTGCCCGTGCCGGTCCATTCTGGAGCCCTCCAGCAACAGGCTCGTACCTTGTAGTCATCCCATTCCTATTGTACCTATTAGTCTGATGGTCGGGTGTGTATTGCGGCCCCCGCCAGTTCTGGTGTGATCCTTGGCCTGCAGTATACGCCGGCTGATTGTAATATCCATTCTGGTATTGTCTTGGCATGTGGACCCCAGTTGTATGACCCTGCGGTTGACTATGATAGTTGTATGGTCCTGGCCTTTGGATCCCGCCTGTATGAACAGGCGACTGACTCTGATACTCGTACTGGTATGATCCTGGTGTTTGGAACCCGCTTGTATGAGGCTGCTGTTGACTCGGATAGTAGTACGGCCTTGCTGCTTGGTACATTGGGGAATACGCCGGTTGATGATCATGATTCTCGTATGGTACCCCTGACGGGCCCCATGTAGTGTGCACCTGTGGATGACTCTGACTCGGGTATGATCCTGATGTTTGGCGGCCCGGAGTATATGCCGATGGGGTATAATGGTTTGTGTATAGCCCTGGCTGTCTTGATGGCTGATGAACTGCGGCGTTAGCATAAACCTGAGGAAGGTCATGATTTCGGTGGTGTCCTGGCGTTTGCCGCCCTGCAGTATCAGTGTTCATCTGAGTAGGATTCTGGACAGTGTTCGCCTGAGTAGGATTCTGGACTGGTCTGCTACCTGTAAATGCTTTCACTCTGGGGCGACGTTGATTATTAGATACCTTAGCTCCCACGTTGTTTACATGCTGTCGAGTCCTTAGCGGGGTATTTGTATAATTGTTAGTGATGACTCTTCCGCCAAGTTTTGAGCAAACACCAGGTGTGGACAACATTGCCAGTAAGTCGTTTCGGTCAGTATGCTCGAGAGAAGCTACCTTGCTCCTAGCATCACTGAAGGCACTAGCAATTAGGAGGAGCCCTCTCTCACCAACCGCTCTAGCAGCATTATCAGGTCTCTCAACTGGATCTTCGACCTAAACAAGAGTAACAAACAGATATCATGTCAGTATGTAGGGTAATTTCTCAATTATATCAGCAGCAAAATGCACAGGATATTGGCCTTACAAACAAGCTATAGGGTTTCTTCCGCCGAATTGGAATGTCCTGAATCTTCTTAAACTGACCCGTGTAGGTAGATATCACATCACTCGAAAGGGAGTCAATGTGGCAAAACTGCAAACAATATAAGACCACCAGTTAGGCTTGTTTCTTGAGGTAAAAATGAGGAAATGCAGAATGCCTTTTGATATGAGAATGGTTGTGTCCTTTTGGTATCAAAAATTTATCCATACCAAATTCCATTGCACATACTCGTCCAGCAAATGATCAATTAGTTGAAGTATCAACAAACTGAAGGTGCATTTCAAAATCAGGGAATGGGAAACTCAACTAATTAAAATATGGCCTAAAAGTGTACCAGGAAATTAAATGACCGTAACCAAGACAAAAGGAAATTTCCTGAAAACACAAGTAGCCTGTTTTATGAAGATGTTAACTACAAATAATAAGAGTACAATTAAGATAGTCAGAGAGATGGTTGGCTTAGCGAAGATAGTGAGGGCACAATGCTCAGTTACCTTGTGAAAAAAGGTTGCAAGGAGATCACATAGAGAGCTTTCATTTCTTTGTTCCTTGTTCTGGCTTTGAAATTTTGCTATATTTGCAGCACAAACCTCATCAAGATGTTCCTCATTATAAAGCGTCATGTCTACATGTGACTGTAATGAGTAAGTTACCAGGAACTAGTACGCAAGACAACCATCAGAGAAAATATGAGTTCACTGAACCTGCAAAATCTTCTGTGATATTCCCTTCATAAATGTCCTCCAAAGGTGGTAGAATTGCCGGCTCACATGTCTCAAAATTTAGCATCAGAGAGGTAAGCAAAAAATATTACTGAAACAATAAATAAGATAATTGGACATAACTTCCAAAGTAAGAAGTATTACCTGAAAATGAAAGAGAACAAGTAGGCAAAGCGAATAGGAGTTCAGGGTCCCACTTTTTGGATCATTAATGTTTTGAGCTTTTGCCCACTCCTTGATCTGCAAGGAAACTTGATGCTGAGCCTTGGGTTTACTAGAAAAACCCATCAGCAAAAGACTATCACTTCGGAGCTTACCAATAAAACCATATCACCAAAGCGCTCATCCAAAGTACTGATCCAGTAGAAGATTTTGGATTTAATTCGACCAGGGTAGTTATCAACGGATAAATCGCAGGAAATGCCAAAGCGGTTGCTCACGTACTGAAGAACTGGGACTCTTGCTTGAGGAATGAACTCCATATATCCATAAACACCTAAATAAAATAAAAGCAGCACAACCAAATTTAAATGAGATGTTCAGTAGGCATGGAGTGCTAAAAACCATTACAGGGGCAAAAAAACAAAGTGCCACAGTAAATTCACTAACCATAGAACAATAATGAAATTCTTGAATAAATCATAACCAGCAAATAAGTTAGAATGATGTTCCCTCACATGATTTTGTACTACTTGGTGCACAAAAACATATTATGACTATTTTACCACAAAAGTTATGAGTATTCACAGGTCGACACTAGAAATTCATCATTCTGGTTAACGCTATTCGCAGGATAGAGTGATCAGGCAACGTATTATGTATGCTTATGTACTGTAGAATAGATTGAATTACCTCCCTTTTGCAAAGCTGTCCTTACTGCTTTCAAGATACTTATCTTCTTTTTCTTGTTTATAGGAAGGTTTGAGCTATTCATGAGCTGGACTGATATATCCAAATCTCCTGATTTTGAGTATAGATTTGATAGAAAGGATCCAAAAGGTTTTGCAGCAGCACCTGGAAGGAAAGTGAGAAAATCAGGTAAAGCAACATTTAAACTGTATCATGAGAAACTTCAAACACCTTTCGCTTATCATTATAGAAATTTCAAATTTCTTGACCTGTATGTTGATTAATTAAGTCTGTGACGAGAAATAAATCTATCCTCTGGTAAATATCATTGTGTGTCCTTTGAGCAGCTCATAACCTAGCAAATCACATATTGCCATACGATTTTGTCCAATACTGGGTAATAAACTATACTGTGGCCATAGGTCACTAGTTACACAGTGGCAGACACCTGGACCTGTCAGGCCTTGTACAATGGGAGGTGCTTAGGGGAGGTGCTTAGAGAAATAAACCAGGCTTTTCTTAAGCACCGGTGCTTATTTGTACAGGATAGACGCTTAACTAAGCGTCTCTCCTGTAGAAATAGGCAACGGTGCTTCAGAAAAACCCGGTTTATTTTTCTAAGCATCTCTCTAAGCACCTCCCATTGTATAAGGCCTCAATGAGTCACCGTTGCAATACTTAGTCTCCAAATGAAGTGCATTCACAGGTGACAAGATTACCGCTTCTCATCTACCGTCTTTGGTTGTTTGCTATTCTCAAACACAAACTACTCTAGGTTCTTTAGGAATACAATAAACTATGGAAACCCTTTGGGGATATATTCAACTTTGCAGACGTCCTGTAACGGATTACAAACACTGATTCAGAAATTTATATCAAAAGTGCATGGACAAAAGGAAATGGCTTTCCCTTCAGTAGTGTGCAGAGTGCAGCACAAAGCACAAACTTCACTGTCAATATCAGACTCATTTTCAAATAATGGATAAGGCTCCCATGGTAGCCAAAGGAGTAATAAGTTACCTCTCAAGGCTGCAACTGGTTGCATGGAAACTTCTAGCTCCTTAATTGCAGATAGTCTTTTGTTCAGATCATCCTCTGCCGGTTTTATTTGAGAGAGGATGTCTTTAATACACTTCTCCAGCACATCGTTGTTGAGAACAAGTTCAATCATGCTGAAATGCTGAGCCAGAAAGAAACATAAGATCAAGCAAGAAAAAAAGGGAGAAGTAATATGAGTGTCAATTAGCACCGCTAAACACTAGTTACAAGTACAATGATTGCCCTGGTTTTCTTTCATAAAAAAATTTCCAGGACAGAATGTACGAGCCATGTTTTCAAATAACCATAACAAAAAAAGAACTTAGTGGACCACTGCATTCTCTGAGAGAACCAAACGTATCCGTAACTCTCTAAAAGTAGAAAATTTATGGAAACCACAAACTAAAACCTAGATTCTTGGGAAGACAGTGCATTTAGAGGCAGCGCTACCAAGTTTTAACGTAATGGGGATTTTGAGTATATGTGACTCCTCTAGGATCTTGATGTAAACGAGGAACATGGCATGGAATACCCTCAGTGCAACTCGGAGGAGTGGGGTACTTTGAAAATCTCCTACCATATTCAACTATGGCATGAGGGGAAGCATCACTGCCCAAGTCAACAAATGGAACCTTTTTGTGCATGTCATACCTTGTTTGCGTTTACCGTACCTACCATTAACACACAACATGGCAAACAATCCACAGAAAAAGCTCCCATGCCGGGAGTGGTTGTCGACTGATATGCGACTGTTTTCATCATTTTTTCTGAATATTGCAGCATATGCTCATCCACGCAAAGGCAAAATCTGAGTACAACTTCGGCCATTCACCACACATAGCACCACGAGTCTTAAAAGTAGCTTAACTTGGCGGATGCACCAGTGTCAAGTTAGAAAGCACAGCACTGACATGGCGTGCATCCATGTATGGAGTATCAGCCCTCGAAGCAAGATGCATTTATTTAATCAGAGCGGCGCGGGCCCTACCGCGATGGCCAGCGAAACCCCACAATCCACACACACACGCACACACACACACCCGCTATCCCAAAATTTGATGCCGGGGTTCGTACTTCGTACGGACTAGCCGAGGAGAAGTGGCGAGGGGATTTTACCTGGAGAAAAACAGGAGGTGGATCTGGGTTTCTGGGGGAGCGCCAAGTCGGCGGCCGCTGAGTGGCGGCGACGGCGGCGGCGGCCTTCTGCGGTGAAGTCGCGTCGTCGGGTCGGGTCAAGGGGGGCAGGTCGAC
>NC_041385.1:641762058-641775951 GCF_002162155.2 Triticum dicoccoides | reverse complement strand
ATGCAGCGGCCGCCTGGTCTGGTTCGGAGACGCCGAAGCGGCACGCGCCAGAGGAAAGCCGGAAACGAAGCTTTCGATGGATCTGTGGGCCTTCGGGTGGTTAATGTGGTACGCTGCTGACTCGATCACACTTCCTTTACAGATGGGTAAATTAAATGTACTCTACCCGTTGTCATTCCCTAGTACTCCCTCCGTTCCAAAATAGATGACCCAACTTTGTACTAAAGTTAGTACAAAGTTGAGTCATCTATTTTGGAACGGAGGGAGTACTACCTTCGGTGCTAAGGCTCTTTTTCTTCTCTCTCTCAAAATAAAAGGCTGATAATTTTTAACATAGTGACATACTTTAAATCTAGGGCAACGCTCCGCGTCGGCTCGGCGATAGGATGAACGGAGTTGCCTTGCACATCATTCGATTGTGCCGCTATTAGTAGTTGGATCAGCAGTGCATGGTCAACCCCATCCTCTCACCACCCCCTTGTGATGTTGCATGGTCATCTCTCTTCCCTCGGTGTCGACTTAGGATGTGACATCACTGCCCGTCGGCTCGCCGCACAGCGCAACCCCTTTGCAACATTGCACACGGACGCAGCAGATGCCGGGCAGATCCCGACATCAGTGGGGCTCCTTGCAGCAGCCATTGTCTGACGTGGCAACAGTCGTAGCATCATCGACTACAGTTGCACCATCGTCGGCCGCAGTTGCCTAGCCTTGCATCGCCTCCCGTCTTCTTTGCAGCAGCGACCACCATCCTTTGTAGTAGTGTGTCCCAACTCATAACAACAATAATGGGTTTGTAGTTGTGCCGCTCTTGGCTGCCTTTAGCTCGCAACAACTCCTTGCTCGCATCGTTTTTGTTCCCACTCTTGTAGATTTCACTCGGAGTCGTGGGGATGTGTTTCTCTTCGCTTACATTTGCTTAGGGGCACAGCCGAGTTGCGAACTAGTGCTCAAGGAACTACAACCGTGTCATCTTTGGTAAAGGAGGGAGAAGCGATGACTATGATCCAAAAGTAGGCAAAAGGGGAAAGGAAAGGGATGGGGACACGCTTGGGATAACGAGTGGATAGGTGCTCTCCGTATAGATGAGTAGAAGATGGAGTCGAGCACAAGAGGCACGTGACATAAGACCGGGGCAGCCGAAGGGACTGCACAATTGCCCTAGCAATTTAAATTGTTTTCCTTTAATCTAAACTAACAATACTCTTGTGAAAGACGTTGCAGTAAACGGCTCCCAGGGGTATTGGAAGGACCACGATGTCGCCTCGAGGGGGGGTGTGAATAGGCGTTTTAAAAACTTTTACGAATTTGGCTATATCCTGATGCGGAAATAAACTAAGCGAATACTTTTCAAGCACAAATCCTAAATATACTAGGCTCAACTAAGTGCACCAACAACTTATTCTAAATAAGATGAGCACAACAAGGGTACTCGTAAGCACAGGTAAGTTACACAAACTTACTCAAGATATCATACGATATGAAAATGAAATATACAAGATAGTAATTCACACTAAGCACAAAATATAACAGTAGTAGCAAGTATGAATTGCGGACTAGAGAGTGTTGGCCTAAATAATCTCTACGATATGGTAACCAACACAATATAATGAGGACAACAAGGATACTACCAAGCACAAGTAAGTTACACAAACTTACTTGAAGCAATATCACAATATATGGGAGTGAATGACACAAGCTAGCACTAGTAGAAAACAGGGCATTTGTCCCGGTTCGTAAGGGCCTTTAGTCCCGGTTCTTAAACCGGGACTAAAGGGTCGTTACTAATGCCTCCCCCCTTTAGTCCCGGTTCTAACACGAACCGGGACAGATGGTCCTCCACGTGGCACCAACCGGGACCAAAAGGCGATGTTTTTCTTTTTTTTTAAGTGACTACTTTAGGGGTTTTGGGGGTTGTTTTTAGGTTGTGTCGGAGTAATGGGCCACGGGTAGGCTAACCCGAGCCCCAGAACATTTCAAAGCATCGGGGCAGACTGCGCCCCTCAAGCCCCCACGATGAAGAGCCGCCTCCTGGGAGTCGGCATCAACTGTCCCTCACGGCCGAGTCCCGGGGACGGCTTCAAGATAAGCCGACTCTCAGGTGCCGGCTTCCAGATAAGCCGACTCTTAGCTGACGACTTCCAGAGAAGCCGGCTGTGGGAGTCGGCCCGCGACTCCAACCACCTCCTTCCTTCGCCACGATGGACGGGGCGGAGTACGGTCGCAACATGGCCGTCTCTACCCCGCTTACGAGGGGCTGGCATGGCTACAGTGCGTCGTATTGCTAGAGATCTCCATCGTGGCGCGGCACTGTTGCCATGCCTGCCCTGACCTCAGCCCTCGTGGGCGGCGCACTGTGCCCACAACGGCCTACCTATACGGCCCAGAGACGGCGGGACCCGTCCGTCAGCGGGAGTATCGAAGGCGGCGAAAGCGCCACGAAGACGGCCCCGTGGGAGTCGGCCCCCTGGAGTCGGTCGGCCCCTCCCACGGGCCCCGCACGCCATTAACCAGACAAGACGGGGAATGGCGACAGTGATCGCCCGCCAGACGGCGGCACTGTTGCCATGACCCCATGACCAAGCCAGCGTCATCAGAAGCACCGCTACAGTACCAGGCCTATCCACGGGGCCCGCCGGTTGGCGGGCCCCAGTAGTCGGCGGAGAAGACGGCGGCCTGAGAGACAGACGGCTGGGACCCGTGCCCAGCCGGATTACCATTGTATCCCTGGGGGCAGGCCTATATAAGCCCCCCGGGGCACCCATGCAAGGGGGATAGCTTCTCTAGGATTAGACCCGATCATATAGGAAGGAGGGAGCTAGCCTTGCCCTCTCCTACCTCCAGAAAACAGCTCTAGGAGCAACCTTGTATTCACTTTGCCATAGTGATCATGCGGAGACCCCGCAGAGCAGCAGTAGGGGTGTTATCTCCTCGGAGAGCCCTGAAGCTGGGTAAGATCCGCCGGCATGCATGTCTTCGCCTCATCCCGCTTCCGAGCACCGGCGCGTTCTACTCGCTCCCACCATGATAAGCCATCCGTTGGCATATGTCGTACCCAACCCCCGACATTTGGCGCCCACCGTGGGGCGAGGTGCACCGTCGTCTGGAGACCTGCTCTGGACGGGAACCCTATTCCTCCCTGGCGAGCACAGCCAGCCCGGCACGCCAGACGGAGTCTGCGCCGACGCGCTGCACGGCGCTGAGATCGCCTACGCAGCCAGCTGCCTCGCCGAACTTATCGGCGAGGTTCGCCTCTCCGATGAGCCTGCATCCGACGCAGGCACGGGCGGCCCCGAGAGCCTCCTCGCGGGCCTCCTCGACCAACTCCACGTCGCCGGCGAGCCTGCCATGGACCTGGAGTCCATAGGATCCACCGACCCGATGCTGGTCGACTCCGACACCGCGTCGCTTGACGCGTTCCCCACCAACGTGGTGGTCTACGATGAACCGCTCCCTTGCGCGGAGAGCGGCAGAAGCACCGTCACGGAGGTCCTCGTCCTCGATCACGGCGAGCGTTCCGGCGAGGGAGCTCACGACCCGCTCGACGCGGCTCTGCGAGACCTGTCCACACCGATTCCGGGAGACGCTGACGCCGAGACGCTGGAGGCGCGCCGCCTTCAGCTCGTCGAGGGCGCAAAGAAGCTGGCAAGCATGAGACGCTTGTCAGAAGCCTACCAGCGTGAGATGGATCGCGCCGTGGGCGGCTCGCCGGCTCCGACTGGGCCCAGCCGCCTAGGCGCGGTCCGGCAATGCGGCATGGCAATCGCCAAAGTGTTTGGGGCCGATCGCCCTGTGTACACCACGCCTGCGGAGAACGTCCGTGCCGCCCAGGCGGCGGCGGACGAGCTCGACAACTTCGAAGGCGAAGAGCGCCGCCTGATGACGGAGCGAGTTCAGCAGCTCCTCGACGCGGCTTCCGCACAGAACAAAGCCGGCTGTCGTACGGAAGCGCCGCAACGACAAAACGACGACCTGACACCCCGCCGAGATCAAGGCACAACGTCTCGGACGCCGACTGGCGGAGTCCGCAGAAAGAAAGGCAAGGAGCCGGCTGTCAGCCACAGTCGGACTCGCATCACCATCGAGCGCGACCAAGACGGCCGCCCCAAAGCAGTAGAACGGCGGGACGACTATCTGCCTCCCCCTCCTCGCAGAGAAAGGCGAGTCTTCCCGCCACCCGTAGAGCACCCGACTCTCGGCGACCGCCTTGGCCGCCAAGAGGGAGTCGAAGAGAATGACGCCCGCCACCGGATCGACCGACTCCACCGATCCCTGGCGCTGGAAGAAGAAGACGAGTTGGGTCCCCCCTGTTTCGGGCCCCGCATCCGAGATGAGCCCTTTCCCAAAGGGTTCACGCTCCCCCGAGACACGCCCAAGTATACCGGCACCGTGAAGCCGGAGGACTGGCTGATTGATTACTCCACGGCCGTCAATATAGCGAACGGCAATAAACGTGTTGCCGTAAGGTATGTTCCACTGATGCTCCAGGGCACGGCCTGGACATGGTTGAACAGCCTGAAGCCCCGCAGCATCAACAGCTGGGTCGACTTCACCGAGGCCTTCGTCCACAACTTCACGAGCACGTACAAGCGACCTCCCAAGCCTCGCCAACTCTCCTTGTGCGTGCAAGGCCCCGATGAGTCCACTCGCGACTACCTCACGCGCTGGGCCGAGCTTCGAAACTCTTGCGAGGGCATGCACGAGGTGCAGGCTATCGAGTACTTCACTGCCGGGTGCAGAGAAGGCACCCTCCTCAAGCACAAGCTCCTCTGCAATGAGCCGGAGACCCTCGACGAGCTGTTGGTCACAGCAGACAAGTACGGAGATTCAAGTTAGTGCGACTGGCAAAGTAGCCCCTCAGGCTCCAAGAACTCCGGCTGGGGACACCAGTCGGCGGCAGCAGCAAAGCGACCACAAGCGCAAAGCCCCACAGCCGGCTTCCAACAGCCGGCAAGTGGCGACAGTTAAAGACCAACGGCCGGAGGGGCAGCCTCCGACCAAGCAACAGAAAGGCGACAAGTCCAACTGGTTGCCGGCCTTCTCCTACGAGCAGACTCTAGATGGCCCCTGCAAGTTCCACAGTGGCGCGAAGCCGTCAAACCACACCACCCGGAAATGCCACTGGCTCACCAAAATCGCCAAGGGAGACGGTCTACTCCCTCCCCCGCCTGCTGGGCCGCCGCCTCCACCGCCGCCCCAGCAGCCGGCTGTCAGGCCAGTCGGCGCGATACAAGACGAGTTCCCAGATGAGCATGGAGCCTATGTGGTGTTCACCAGTGTGGCTGACGATCGACGCAGCAGGCGCTAGCAGCAGCAAGAGGTGAATGAAGTCGCGTCAAGCACTCCAGAGTTCATGCACTGGTCCGAAAGGCCCATCAGTTGGAGCAGAGCCGATCACCTAGAGGTGATGCCGAGTCCAGGCTCCTACGCCCTGGTCTTAGGCGCCACGCTCGCCACAGATAGGCGGGCCGCTCGCTTCTCGCGAGTGCTGATAGACGGAGGCAGCAGTATCAACATCCTGTACAAGGATACGATGGAGAAATTAGGAATCAAGCAAAGACAGCTTTAGAGCAGCCGGACTGTGTTCCACGGCATTGTTCCCGGCCTTTCCTGCTCACCAATCGGCAAGATTCTGATAGACGTACTCTTTGGGGACAAAGATCATTTCCGCCGAGAGCCAGTGTGGTTTGAAGTGGTGGACCTCGAAAGCCCGTACCATGCGTTGCTTGGCCGACCTGCTTTGGCCAAGTTCATGGCGGTCCCCCACTATACCTACCTCAAGATGAAGATGCCGAGTTCCAAGGGAATTCTAACTGTGGCTGGCGACTACAGAAAGTTGTCCACTTGCACGGCCGAAAGTAGTCAGTTGGCCGAGTCCTTGGTGATCGCGGCTGAGAAACGGCTTCTTGATCGGGTTGTGGCGATGGCCGGCAAGCAGCCCGAGATGTCGCCCGACCCCAAGGAGCCGGAAGCAGAAGGATCATTCAAGCCGGCCAGAGAAACGAAGAAGATACCCTTGGACCCGGAGCACCCAGAGATGTACGCTATCATAGGTACAAACCTTGACAGCAAATAGGAAGGCGAGCTCGTCGATTTCCTCCGTGAGAATCGAGACATCTTTGCATGGTCCCCTAAAGACATGCCAGGTGTACCGACGGAATTCGCCGAGCACAAGTTACATGTCCGGTCTGATGTGAAGCCCGTCAGGCAGCCCTTGCGCCGCCTGTCAGAAGAGAAGAGAAGAGTTGTTGGAGAAGAGATAGCCCGGCTCCTGGCAGCCGGCTTCATTATGGAAGTGTTTTTCCCAGAGTGGCTAGCAAACCCAGTCCTGGTGCTGAAGAAGAACAAGCAGTGGCGGATGTGTATCGACTACACAAGCCTCAACAAAGCCTGCCCCAAGGATCCATTCGCTCTGCCGAGAATTGATCAGGTGATAGACTCCATAGCCGGATGCGAGCTGTTGAGTTTCTTAGATTCATATTCTGGATATCACCAGATCAAGCTGAACCCGGCTGACAGACTGAAGACCGCCTTCATCAAGCCGTTTGGTGCCTTCTGCTACCTGACCATGACGTTCGGCTTGAGGAATGTTGGCGCCACCTTTCAGCGTTGCATGCAGAAGTGCCTCCTCAAGCAACTCGGCAGAAATGCCCACGTCTACGTGGATGATGTGGTGGTGAAGACAGAAAAGCGTGGAACACTGTTGGAAGACCTCAAGGAAACCTTTGAGAATCTGCGCCGATTCCAGATCAAGCTCAACCCCGAGAAGTGCATCTTCGGAGTACCAGCCGGCCAACTCCTTGGCTTCCTGGTCTCTGAACGCGGCATAGAGTGCAACCCAGTCGGCCCGGGGACTCGCCACCTCGCGCTATGAAATGCTTCCCGCAGTCAGACAAGTAGTGTGTGGCGCCTAAGCCGTCTCCTGTCAGAAGCCCAGCTCGCAGAGCGACTGTTCGGTAGGCAGGAGTAAGGAAGAACGGGCGCCCACACGAAAAATGGCTAAGGACCCAAAGCACAAACATAGCCTAAGACGGCTTCCAGCCTCTCTCAAGCAAAAGCCGACTCATGAGTAGTCGGCTTGCCGCTTTCTTCTAGCCTCTCTTAAGTGAAGCCGACTCGTAAGTAGTCGGCTTACCGCTTTCTATCCGACTTGTTAGAAAGACTCTAAAATGGCCAAGTACTTGCCTTCCCAAAGTAGCCAAGTGTTTGATCCAGTGGCAGTCCGCAGAGCGGTTGTCCGACTGGCAAGGCGGCGACTAAGGGAAGGCAGCAAAGGAAAAAGCCAAAAGAGCAATGAGCAAGGAAAGATAGAACTCGGATAAATATTTACATAACGTAGGCCCTTGGCCGAATCTTCAAGTAGAAGTTCAAAATACACCCCGCGGGTGGAATTGTTCGAATTAACAAAGTTCTTCAAAGACTACTAAGGCAGATAAAATGAAGGCAAAGACGGCAGCCTAGGAGCCGGCATCCGGGTTCGGAGGGTCGGAGGAGACGGCGGTGTCAGGCGCCGGGGCGGCCGGCTGGGCAGTCTCGGCTTGATCGTCTCCGACGGCGGCCGCCTTCTCCGGACGCGGCTCGTTGCTGGAGGCGCGGTCGAGCTGAGGCTGGTCGCCCGTTCCGTCTTCTGGCGCCTCCGTCTCACCTTCGTCCTCCGCCTCGCCTTCCTCCTCGGTGCTGGAAACAATCACCTCCGCCGAGTCCTCGTCGTAATCGGGGTTCATCCCGAACCACTCCGGCGGCGCCTCCCTGCCGTCTTCAGCCCGATCAGGGACGAAGATGCGGGTGTCGGCATAGTCGGCGATCGCGACAGCACGAGCGACGAGGGCGTCTTCCACAGCTACCAGCTCCGCCTGGGCCTCTGACCGGAACACGGCCAGACGATCCAGGTCCAGCCCTGGATACCACGCCTTGACGAATTCCAAGGCCCGGCACGCTCCAGCCTGGGCCAAGGAGCCCTTACAAGCCTCAAGATGACCAGCTGCGACCTCCAGCCAGTCGGCAGTCCGACTGGCAATGCGCAGAGCCGACATGTCTGGCCATAGGGCGGCAATGGCCTGGGCGCCGGCACGCTGAAGCTGGCGCAGCATCCGATGGGCCGGCCGCAGACGAGCCTCGATGCTCAGAAGCTGCTCGTCAAGGGTCCGGGGGGCGTTGGCGGCAATCTCCGCACCATCTGCCCTCCGTGCCTCGCGATCTGCCTCGATGGCCTGAGTGGCCACCTGCGAGTGGCCAGGGAAGAAGTCTGCCAAGACAAAAAAGAAGCAAGTCAGAATCAGGAGTCGCCCGACCCACAGTCAGCGGCTCAAAGAAAGTAAAGAAACTCATCGTCGACGATGTCCTCAATCTCATGGAAGCTGGAAGTCAGCTGCGCCTCCTTATCGGTCCAGGAGGAGCGGTCGCTCTCGAACTCGGCCAGGAGCGCAGCCTCTTTCTTCTCTGCCTCCTCCTACGCCTTCTTGAGCAGCTCCTTTTGCTCCGCCAGCTGCACGGCCAACAGATCACGCTCCGCGGCAAGCTTGCCACACTCCTCCCCCTTGGCGCGCAAGGCGGTGTTGGCCTCGCCTAGCTGCTGCTAAAGAGTGGCGTTGGCCTCTGAAGAATAAAAAAGAAAGACGTTAAGTCGTCAACAAAGAAAGTCACTGAGAAGATCCGGCCCGACTGCTCAGCAGTCAGCCCGAATCTCGGGGACTACAGCCCGCGGGTGCGCCAGCGCGCCCCCGCGAAGAAGAAGGAAGACTCACTCCGACTCTCTGACAAGTCGGCAGTCCGCTTGCTCAGCTCCTCAACATTGCGGTTGAAGGCGATCATGCGGAGGTTGTGGTACTCCTGCAACAAGAATTTTTAGACGAAGATAAGTTTCGGAACTCGCCAGAAGGAGTTCCGAGCCGCCTGCTCAGCAGCCAGCCCGAAACTCGGGGACTACACCCAGTGGATGCGCTGGGCGCCCCCACAGAGAAGAACAAAGAAAAGCAAAGTCAAAAATGAAGCATACCCGGACGGCTACTCGTGATGCCAGATGCGCCTTGGTGCAGGCCTGGATGGCGTCGCCCTCGGCTCGCAGCTTCGCCTGAATGTCCAGAAGCGCCTGGCTCAGCGGACCTGTGCCGCCTCCTCGCACCCACCCAACAGGCGCGGCACTCGTCGCCTCGGCGTCTGGGATAGCCGAGCTGGCAGCACCGGTCTCCAACGGGCGTGGCGCCGAAGTCGCCTTCTCAAGGCGGCGGCGCACTGGCGAGGCAACTTGAAGGAGCAGCCTCGCCTCGGACTCATCCGCAGTTGGCGGCGCCGGCGGGCCCGTCGGCTGTTTACTTCGTGCGCTCATAGACGGCGGCAGGGGCGAGCGGAGGTGGCGCGGCCGTGTCTGACATGGAGGCCTCGCCGCTCTCCCTCTCCATGATAGGGTGCTCGCCGCCGGCTTCCCCAGTTTGCCCCGTGAACTCCGGGGGTGGCGGCGCGGAGTTCAGCGGAATGACAAGCAGCGCCGATTGGCGGCGCGCCACCTCCTCA
Organism: Triticum dicoccoides; assembly: GCF_002162155.2. Taxonomy (NCBI): domain Eukaryota; kingdom Viridiplantae; phylum Streptophyta; class Magnoliopsida; order Poales; family Poaceae; genus Triticum; species Triticum dicoccoides. The sequence continues at coordinate 641,766,441 of NC_041385.1, read as the reverse complement.
GTTCGCCGCCTTGCCGCCACGGCGGCTTCGGCCTCGTCCAGCTTCCTCTGGGCGGAGGCAGCCGCCTTCTCGGCCTCCGCCTTCTCTAGACGGGCGACTTCGTCCTTGTCGCGCTTCTGCCGCGTGTTCCGCTCCGTCGCCTCCTGTAGGTCGGTGGCGGGATCAATCCGTCGAGTACTGGCGGAAGTCTCCACCGACCCCATGACGGAGGCGGTGGCGATCCTCTCGAAGGTGAGGGGAGCACTGAGGCGAAGAAATCATGTAAAAGATTTGGACAAAAATCCACCAAGAGCAAAACAAGTCAAGAGCGGAGGCACTTACGCGGAGACCAGCGGCGGCTTCTTCACTTCCTTACGGAAGCGGTTGGCCTTCGCGAGCGCCTCTTCCCGCTTGGTCGCGGTGGCCGCCCCCTTGAACTTCTTCGACCGGTGGCCAAGCAAGCTCGGCCCGGCCCGGCGCCTCTTCGCGCCGCCTTGACCATCCAAGCCGGCGGAGGAGCCCGCGCCCGAATGGCCAACCCTCGGTTGGCGGCACGGGACGACTTCCCCCTCGGCGTCGTCATCAGGCCAGTCGGCAAAGGTGGCCGACGGCCTGAAGCCTCCTCCTCCTCCTCCTCCGCCTCCTTCGGCGTCGGCCTCCATCGCCGCGGCCCCCAAGTCTGGGTCGTTGGTGTTGCTCTCCACTCAATTGGGGACGAACTGGCGGGCCGAGCCTGCGGAGCCGGCTGAAGGCTGGATGAGGGGGTTCTGACTCAAGAAAAACCAAAAAGATTAGAAGTCGGATTCGGTTGCAAAGAAGACAAAAGAAGAAGAAGGACGACTTACGACAGGCGGGGGGTTGGCGTGTGAGTACGGCTCCTTGCCGAACTGCCAAGTCGCCGCGAGGTTACAGTTTGAGATATAGTTCACCATGTCCGTCACCTCCGCGTGGGGCATGTCCTTGGAGCAGAGCCGACTCAGATCCCGGTGGTCGCTCATCTGACAGATCAGATGAGGTCGGCCTTGGAGCAGGAGGACTCGACGCGCCACGAAGGCGGCCAGCAAGTCAGACCCGGTCAAGCCCTCTGACTGCGTCAGAACTCGGAGTCACGCGACGGCGGCGGCACCAGCGGGAGTCAGCGTCTTGACCCGGTGGGACCAGTTGGGGAGCCTCCCAGCCAGTGCGCCGGCTTCGAATGGCGGCAGGTTGACCCAGTCGCCGTCTGCGGCGACGTTCTTCACATAGAAGTAAGAACGCTGCCACATCTTCACCGACTTGATCAGCGGGATGGCGGGAAACGGATTGTCGGCCACCGACCTCCGCATTGCAATGAAGGCGCCGCACTGGGCCGGAGCGCCGGCGATGTGCGCGCCGAGCTTTGACTGAAAGAACTCTCCCCACAGTTCGTTTGTGGGGAGAATGCCGAGGAAGCCTTCGCACAAGGTGGCGAAGGCAGCCAGCAGCACCACCATGTTTGGGGTGAGGTGGTGCGGCTGGAGCCCGTGAAACTCCAAGAAGGAGCGGAAGAAGCCGCTCGCCGGCAGCCCCAGGCCGCGCATGAGGTGCGAGCGGAACACGACCCGCTCGCCCTCCTCCGGCGCCGGCACTATTTCCCTCTCCGGCGCGACACGGGCTCGCACTAGGTCCGCGCCGGGAAGGCGACGCGTCTTGCGGAGGAACTCGATGATGTCGTCGTCCACCTCGGAGCCGTCCCACACGCCGGAGCGCACGGCAGCGGGTGCGGCAGCGGAGGAAGAGCTCATCATCGCAAGCGTGGCGTAGCTCAGTGCGGCGGCAGCGAGAGGAAGAAGAAGCAAGAAGGAAGCAAGGGGAGTTGGGGAGATGGGCGCGCGTGCTTCGCCGGTCCCTTCCTCCCACCTACTTATAGGCTCACAGGGCTGAGAAGCCGATGGGGCGGGCATGGGATTAACTGCGCCCCGGCCCCCACGCCCCCCCACGATTTACGGCGTGGGAAACCCAACCGTCCGCACGGCCACAGCAAATCCGCTCGCGTGCCGAGGCACGATAGTGGCGGGCCCCGCCTGAGGTCCTGTCCCGTCGCGCGCGTGGGTGGGCAGACTGACCCTGCCACGTGGCGCCACGCGACGGACCCGCAACGGGCGGCTGCCCGGAAGCTTATCAGGCACGCCGCCTGGACCCCGCCGCGACGTTCAAGCTCTCTAAGAGGCAAGACGGCTTTCTGCGAGGCCGACTCCAGCTAGTCGGCCTAGAGGAAGATGGCGAGCGAGGCCGAGATTCCATTCCCGGAGAGATGAAACTGTTGAGGCTCCCTGACGCGTCTCCTGCGGCGCCTCACCAGCTTCGGGGACTACTGTCGGAGTAATGGGCCACGGGTAGGCTAACCCGAGCCCCAGAACCTTTCAAAGCATCGGGGCAGACTGCGCCCCTCAAGACCCCACGATGAAGACCCGAGTCCTGGGAGTCGGCATCAACTTTCCCTCATGGCCGAGTCCCGGGGACGGCTTCGAGATAAGCCGACTCTCAGGTGCCGGCTTCCAGATAAGCCGACTCTTAGCTAACGACTTCGAGAGAAGCCGGCTGTGGGAGTCGGCCCGCGACTCCAACCACCTCCTTCCTTCGCCACGATGGACGGGGTGGAGTACGGTCGTAGCATGGCCGTCTCTACCTTGCTTACGAGGGGCTGGCATGGCTACAGTGCGCCGTATCGCTGGAGATCTCCATCGTCGCACGGCACTGTTGCCATGCCTGCCCTGACCTCAGCCCCCGTGGGCGGCGCACTGTGCCCACGACGGCCTACCTGTACGGCCCAGAGACGGCGGGACCCGTCCGTCAGCATGAGTACCGAAGGCGGCGAGAGCGCCATGAAGACGGCCCCGTGGGAGTCGGCCACCTGGAGTCGGCCGACCCCTCCCACGGGCCCCGCGCGCCATTAACCAGACAAGACGGGGAATGGCGACAGTGATCGCCCGCCAGACAGCGGCACTATTGCCATGACCCCCATGACCAAGCCAGCGTCATCAGAAGCACCGCTACAGTACCAGGCCTGTCCGCGGGGCCCGCCAGTCGGCGGGCCCCAGTAATCGGCGGAGAAGACGACGGCCTGAGAGACAGACGGCTGGGACCCGCGCCCAGCCGGATTACCATTGTATCCCTGGGGGGGCAGGCCTATATAAGCCCCCCGGGGCACCCATGCAAGGGGGATAGCTTCTCTAGGATTAGACCCGATCATATAGGAAGGAGGTGTTGGAAATATGCCCTAGAGGCAATAATAAATGGATTATTATTATATTTCCTTGTTCATGATAATTGTCTTTTATTCATGCTATAATTGTATTATCTGGAAATCGTAATACACGTGTGAATACATAGACCACAATACGCCCCTAGTAAGCCTCTAGTTGACTAGCTCGTTGGTCAACAGATAGTCATGGTTTCCTGACTATGGACATTAGATGTCATTGACAACGGGATCACGTCATTAGGAGAATGACGTGATGGACAAGACCCAATCCTAAGCATAGCACAAGATCGTGTAGTTCGTTTTGCTAGAGCTTTTCCAATGTCAAGTATCTCTTCCTTAGGCCATGAGATCGTGTAACTCCCGGATACCGTAGAAGTGCTTTGGGTGTACCAAACGTCACAATGTAACTGGGTGACTATAAAGGTGCACTACAGGTATCTCCGAAAGTGTCTGTTGGGTTGACACGGATCGAGACTGGGATTTGTCACTCCGGATTACGAAGAGGTATCACTGGGCCCACTCGGTAGTGCATCATATAATGAGCTCAAAGTGACCAAGTGTCTGGTCATGGGATCATGCATTACGGTACGAGTAAAGTGACTTGCCGGTAACGAGACTGAATGAGGTATTGGGATACCGACGATCGAGTCTCGGGCAAGTAACATACCGTCTGACAAAGGGAATAGTATACAGGGTTGTTTGAATCCTCGACATCATGGTTCATCCGATGAGATCATCGAGGAGCATGTGGGAGCCAACATGGGTATCCAGATCCCGCTGTTGGTTATTGACCGGAGAACCGTCTCGGTCATGTCTGCATGTCTCCCAAACCCGTAGGGTCTACACACTTAAGGTTCGGTGACGCTAGGGTTATAAGGAAGACTTGTATGTGATTACCGAATGTTGTTCGGAGTCCCGGATGAGATCTCGGACGTCACGAGGAGTTCCGGAAGGGTCCGGAGGTGAAGATTTATATATGGGAAGTTGTACGGACACTGGAAAGTTTCGGGGACATATCGGTATTGTACCGGGGCCACCGGAAGGGTTCCGGGGGTCCACCGGGAGGGGCCACCCCTCTTGGTGGGCCACATGGGCCGCGTGGGGAACAACACCAGCCCCTGGAAGGCTGGGCGCCCTCCTCCCTTGGGCCCATGCGCCTAGGGTTGGGGGGGGAACCCTAG
>NC_041385.1:641735431-641761634 GCF_002162155.2 Triticum dicoccoides | reverse complement strand
ATAAATAGAGGGGCGAGGGGAGGGCTGAACACCTGATCCAAGGCGCAGCCCCTCCCCTCCCCAACACCTCTCCTCCTCCGTTGAGCGCTTGGCGAAGCCCTGTCGGAGTACTGCCTCTCCACCATCATCACGCCGTCGTGCTGCTGCTGGAGCCTTCTTCCTCAACCTCTCCTTCCCCCTTGCTGGATCATGAAGGAGGAGACGTCGTCCGTACTGTACGTGTGTTGAACGCGGAGGTGCTGACCGTTCAGCACTTGGTCATCGGTGATCTGAATCATGGCGAGTACGACTCCATCATCACCGTTCCCTCAAACGCTTCCGTACGCGATCTACAAAGTGGTATGTAGATGAAATCTCTCTCCCATGACTCGTTGCTTAGATGAACTCATAGATGGATCTTGGTGAAACCGTAGGAAAAATTTTAATTTTCTGCAACGTTCCCCAACAGTGGCATCATGAGCTAGGTCTATGCGTAGTTCTCTATTGCACGAGTAGAACACAATTTTGTTGTGGGCGTAGATCTTGTCAACTTGCTTGCCGCTACTAGTCTTTTCTTGCTTCAACGGTATTGTGGGATGAAGCGGCCCGGACCGACCTTACACGTACGCTTACGTGAGACAGGTTCCACCGACTGACATGCACTAGTTGCATAAGGTGGCTAGCGGGTGTCTGTCTCTCCTACTTTAGTTGGAGCGGATTAGATGAAAAGGGTCCTTATGAAGGGTAAATAGAAGTTGACAAAATCACGTTGTGGTTATTCGTAGGTAAGAAAACGTTCTTGCTAGAACCCAATTGCAGCCACATAAAAGATGCAACAACAATTAGAGGACGTCTAACTTATTTTTGCAGCAATTGTCATGTGATGTGATATGGCCAGAAGTTGTGATGAATGATGAATGATATATTGTGATGTATGAGATCATGTTCTTGTAATAGGAATCACGACTTGCATGTCGATGAGTATGACAACCGGCAGGAGCCATAGGAGTTGTCTTTATTTTTTGTATGACCTGCGTGTCATTGAAGAACGCCATGTAAATTACTTTACTTTATTGCTAAACGCGTTAGCCATAGAAGTAGAAGTAGTCATTGGCGTGACAACTTCATGAAGACACAATGATGGAGATCATGATGATGGAGATCATGGTGTCATGCCGATGACGAAGGTGATCATGGAGCCCCGAAGATGGAGATCAAAGGAGCTATATGATATTGGCCATATCATGTCACTACTATATAATTGCATGTGATGTTTATTATATTTTATGCATCTTGTTTACTTAGAACGGCGGTAGTAAATAAGATGATCCCTTATAATAATTTCAAGAAAGTGTTCCCCCTAACTGTGCACCGTTGCTAAAGTTTGTCGTTTTGAAGCACCACGTGATGATCGGGTGTGATAGATCCTTACGTTCACATACAACGGGTGTAAGATAGATTTACACATGCAGAACACTTAGGGTTAACTTGACGAGCCTAGCATGTACAGACATGGCCTCGGAACACAACGACCGAAAGGTCGAACATGAGTCGTATGGAAGATACGATCAACATGGAGATGTTCACCGATGATGACTAGTCCGTCTCACGTGATGATCGGACACGGCCTAGTCGACTCGGATCGTGTAACACTTAGATGACTAGAGGGATGTCTAATCTGAGTGGGAGTTCATTAAATAATTTGATTAGATGAACTTAATTATCATGAACTTAGTCTAAAACTTTTGCAAAATATGTCTTGTAGATCAAATGGCCAACGCTCATGTCAACATGAACTTCAACGCGTTCCTAGAGAAAACCAAGCTAAAAGATGATGGCAGCAACTATTCGGACTGGGTCCGGAACCTGAGGATCATCCTCATAGCAGCCAAGAAAGACTATGTCCTAGATGCACCGCTAGGTGAAGCACCCATCCCAGAGAACCAAGACGTTATGAACACTTGGCAATCACGTGCCGATGATTACTCCCTCGTTCAGTGCGGCATGCTTTACAGCTTAGAACCGGGGCTCCAAAAGCGTTTTGAGAAGCACGGAGCATATGAGATGTTCGAGGAGCTGAAAATGGTTTTCCAAGCTCATGCCCGGGTCGAGAGATATGAAGTCTCCGACAAGTTCTACAGTTGTAAGATGGAGGAAAACAGTTCTGTCAGTGAGCACATACTCAAAATGTCTGGGTTGCACAACCGCCTGTCCCAGTTGGAGATCAACCTCCCGGAAGAGGCGGTCATTGACAGAATCCTTCAGTCGCTCCCACCGAGCTACAAGAGCTTTGTGTTGAACTACAATATGCAGGGGATGGTGAAGACCATTCCTGAAGTATTCTCAATGCTGAAGTCAGCAGAGGTTGAAATCAAGAAAGAACATCAAGTGTTGATGGTCAATAAGACCACTAAGTTCAAAAAGGGCAAGGGTAAGAAGAACTTCAAGAAGGACGGCAAAGATGTTACCGCGCCCGGTAAGCCAGTTGCCGGGAAGAAGTCAAAGAATGGACCCGAGCCTGAAACTGAGTGCTTTTATTGCAAGGGGAAGGGTCACTGGAAGCGGAACTGCCCCAAATACTTAGCGGACAAGAAGGCCGGCAACACTAAAGCAGGAGCTGCGGAATAAGCGGAGACTGGCGAAGGACGAGGTGACGATGCGCGTCGGGAATGGTTCCAAGGTCGATGTGATCGCCGTCGGCACGCTACCTCTACATTTACCTACGGGATTAGTTTTAAACCTCAATAATTGTTATTTAGTGCCAAGTTTGAGCATGAACATTGTATTTGGATCTCGTTTGATACGAGATGGCTACTCATTTAAATCCGAGAATAATGGTTGTTCTATTTATATGAGAGATATGTTTTATGGTCATGCCCCGATGGTCAATGGTTTATTCTTAATGAATCTCGAACGTAATGTTACATATATTCATAGTGCGAATACCAAAAGATGTAAAGTTGATAACGATAGTCCCACATACTTGTGGCACTGCCGCCTTGGTCACATTGGTGTCAAGCGCATAAAGAAGCTCCATGCTGATGGACTTTTAGAGTCTCTAGATTATGAATCATTTGACACATGCGAACCATGCCTCATGGGCAAAATGACCAAGACCCCGTTCTCTAGAACAATGGAGCGAGCAACCAACTTGTTGGAAATCGTACATACCAATGTGTGCGGTCCAATGAGCGTTGAGGCTCGCGCAGGATATCGTTATGTTCTCACTCTCACTGATGACTTGAGTAGATATGGGTATGTCTACTTGATGAAACACAAGTCTGAAACCTTTGAAAAGTTCAAGGAATTTCAGAATGAAGTAGAGAATCAACGTGACCGAAAGATAAAGTTCTTACGATCGGATCGTGGAGGAGAATATTTAAGTCACGAATTTGGTACACACTTAAGAAAATGTGGAATCGTTTCACAACTCACGCCGCCTGGAACACCTCAGCGTAACGGTGTGTCTGAACGTCGTAATCGCACTCTATTGGATATGGTGCGATCTATGATGTCCCTTACCAATTTACCGCTATCATTTTGGGGATACGCTCTAGAGACAACTACATTCACTTTAAATAGGGCACCATCTAAATCCGTTGAGACGACACCGTATGAATTATGGTTTGGGAAGAAACCTAAGCTGTCGTTTCTAAAAGTTTGGGGATGCGATGCTTATGTCAAGAAACTTCAACCTAAAAAGCTCGAACCCAAGTCGGAAAAATGCGTCTTCATAGGATACCCTAAGGAAACCATTGGGTATACCTTCTACTTAAGATCCGAGGGCAAGATCTTTGTTGCCAAGAACAGATCCTTTCTGGAAAAAGAGTTTCTCTCGAAAGGAGTAAGTGGGAGGAAAGTAGAACTCGATGAAGTACTACCTCTTGAACCGAAAAGTAGTGCAGCTCAGGAAAACGTTCCTGTGGTGCCTACACCGACTGGAGAGGAAATTAATGATGATGATCAAGGTACTTCTGATCAAGTTGCTACTGAACTTTGTAGGTCCACAAGGACACATTCCACACCAGAGTGGTATGGCAACCCTGTCCTGGAAATCATGTTGTTAGACAACGGTGAACCTTCGAACTATGAAGAAGCGATGGCGGGCCCAGATTCCAACAAATGGCTAGAAGCCATGAAATCCGAGATAGAATCCATGTATGAAAACAAAGTATGGACTTTGACTGACTTGCCCGATGATCGGCGAGCGATAGAAAACAAATGGATCTTTAAGAAGAAGACGGACGCGGATGGTAATGTCACCATCTATAAAGCTCGACTTGTCGCTAAGGGTTATCGGCAAGTTCAAGGGATTGACTACGACGAGACTTTCTCTCCCGTAGAGAAGCTTAAGTCCGCCCGAATCATGTTAGCAATTGCCGCATACTATGATTATGAGATATGGCAGATGGACGTCAAAACGGCATTCCTTAACGGGCATCTTAAGGAAGAACTGTATATGATGCAGCCAAAGGGTTTTGTCGATCCTAAGAATGCTAACAAAGTGTGCAAGCTCCAGCGATCCATTTATGGGCTGGTGCAAGCATCTTGGAGTTGGAACATTCGTTTTGATGAGATGATCAAAGCGTTTGGGTTTATGCAGACTTACGGAGAAGCCTGTGTTTACAAGAAAGTGAGTGGGAGCTCTGTAGCATTCCTCATATTATATGTAGATGACATACTTTTGATGGGAAATGATATAGAATTCTTGGATAGCATTAAGGCCTACTTGAATAAGTGTTTTTCAATGAAGGACCTTGGAGAAGCTGCTTACATATTAGGCATCAAGTTCTATAGGGATAGATCGAGACGCCTCATAGGTCTTTCACAAAGCACATACCTTGATAAGATTTTGAAGAAGTTCAAAATGGATCAGTCCAAGAAAGGGTTCTTGCCTGTACTGCAAGGTGTGAGATTGAGCTCGGCTCAATGCCCGACCATGGCAAAAGATAAAGAAGAGATGAGCGTCATCCCCTATGCCTCAGCCATAGGATGTATTATGTATGCCATGCTGTGTAGCAGACCTGATGTAAACCTTGCCATAAGTTTGGTAGGAAGGTACCAAAGTAATCCCGGCAAGGAACACTGGACAGCGGGCAAGAATATCCTGAAGTACCTGAAAAGGATAAAGGACATGTTTCTCGTTTATGGAGGTGACGAAGAGCTCGTCGTAAAGGGTTACGTCGACGCTAGCTTCGACACAGATCTGGATGACTCTAAGTCACAAACCGGATACGTGTATATGTTGAATGGTGGAGCAGTAAGCTGGTGCAGCTGCAAGCAGATCGTCGTGGCAGGATCTACATGTGAAGCGGAGTACATGGCAGCCTCGGAGGCAGCGCATGAAGCAATTTGGGTGAAGGAGTTCATCACCGACCTAGGAGTCATACCCAATGCGTCGGGGCCGATCAAACTCTTCTGTGACAACACTGGAGCTATTGCCCTTGCCAAGGAGCCCAGGTTTCACAAGAAGACCAGGCACATCAAGCGTCGCTTCAACTCCATCCGTGAAAATGTTCAAGATGGAGACATAGATATTTGCAAAGTACATACGGATCTGAATGTCGCAGATCCGTTGACTAAACCTCTCTCGCGAGGAAAACATGATCAACACCAGAACTCTATGGGTGTTCGATTCATCACAATGTAACTAGATTATTGACTCTAGTGCAAGTGGGAGACTGTTGGAAATATGCCCTAAAGGCAATAATAAATGGATTATTATTATATTTCCTTTTTCATGATAATTGTCTTTTATTCATGCTATAATTGTATTATCCGGAAATCGTAATACACGTGTGAATACATAGACCACAATACGTCCCTAGTAAGCCTCTAGTTGACTAGCTCGTTGGTCAACAGATAGTCATGGTTTCCTGACTATGGACATTAGATGTCATTGACAACGGGATCACGTCATTAGGAGAATGACGTGATGGACAATACCCAATCCTAAGCATAGCACAAGATCGTGTAGTTCGTTTTGCTAGAGCTTTTCCAATGTCAAGTATCTCTTCCTTAGACCATGAGATCGTGTAACTCCCGGATACCGTAGAAGTGCTTTGGGTGTACCAAACGTCACAACGTAACTGGGTGACTATAAAGGTGCACTACAGGTATCTCCGAAAGGGTCTGTTGGGTTGACACGGATCGAGACTGGGATTTGTCACTCCGGATTACGGAGAGGTATCACTGGGCCCACTCGGTAGTGCATCATCATAATGAGCTCAAAGTGACCAAGTGTCTGGTCACGGGATCATGCATTACGGTACGAGTAAAGGGACTTGCCGGTAACGAGACTGAACGAGGTATTGGGATATCGACGATCGAGTCTCGGGCAAGTAACATACCGTCTGACAAAGGGAATAGTATACAGGGTTGTTTGAATCCTCGACATCGTGGTTCATCCGATGAGATCATCGAGGAGCATGTGGGAGCCAACATGGGTATCCAGATCCTGCTGTTTGTTATTGACCGGAGAACTGTCTCGGTCATGTCTGCATGTCTCCCGAACCCGTAGGGTCTACACACTTAAGGTTTGGTGACGCTAGGGTTATAAGGAAGACTTGTATGTGATTACCGAATGTTGTTCGGAGTCCCGGATGAGATCCCGGACGTCACGAGGAGTTCCGGAAGGGTCCGGAGGTGAAGATTTATATATGGGAAGTTGTCATACGGACACCGGAAAGTTTCGGGGACATTCGGTATTGTACCGGGTCCACCGGGAGGGGCCACCCCTCTTGGTGGACCACATGGGCCGCGTGGGGCAGGGCACCAGCCCCTGGAGGGCTGGGCGCCCCCCCTTGGGCCCATGCGCCTAGGGTTGGGGGGGGGGGAACCCTAGTGGGGGCGCACCCCCCTTGCTTGGGGGGCAAGCCCCCCTCCCTGGTCGCCGCCCCCCCTCTAGATCTCATCTAGAGGGGGACGGCCCCCTTCCCCCTTTCCCTATAAATAGAGGGGCGAGGGGAGGGCTGAACACCTGATCCAAGGCGCAGCCCCTCCCCTCCCCAACACCTCTCCTCCTCCGTTGAGCGCTTGGCGAAGCCCTGTCGGAGTACTGCCTCTCCACCATCATCACGCCGTCGTGCTGCTGCTGGAGCCTTCTTCCTCAACCTCTCCTTACCCCTTGCTGGATCAAGAAGGAGGAGACGTCGTCCATACCGTACGTGTGTTGAACGCGGAGGTGCTGTCCGTTCAGCACTTGGTCATCGGTGATCTGAATCACGGCGAGTACGACTCCATCATCACTGTTCCCTCGAACGCTTCCGTACGCGATCTACAAAGTGGTATGTAGATGCAATCTCTCTCCCATGACTCGTTGCTTAGATGAACTCATAGATGGATCTTGGTGAAACCGTAGGAAAATTTTTAATTTTCTGCAACGTTCCCCAACAGGAGGGAGCTAGCCTTGCCCTCTCCTACCTCCAGAAAACAGCTCTAGGAGCAACCTTGTATTCACTTTGCCATAGTGATCATGTGGAGACCCTGCAGAGCAGCAGTAGGGGTGTTATCTCCTTGGAGAGCCCTAAAGTTGGGTAAGATCCGCCAGCGTGCATGTCTTCGCCTCATCCCGCTTTCGGGCACCGGCGACGTTCTACTCGCTCCCACCATGATAAGCCATCCATTGGCATATGTCGTACCCAACCCCCGACAGGTTGTTATTAGCTAGCTAATAGAGAGAAGTGTCCTCTCTTATATCTTCGTTCTTGGTTTACCAACGCTGCTGCTATGTTCATTTCACCCGCTGATATAATAACTCATGCATGCTCGCATCATACATCATCATATATAATAACAAGTCCTATTAATCATGCATCATCACACAACTTCTACTCGTTATTAATAATAAGTCATACGATCATCATCCTCATAGTCATCGAACCCAACCCTACATAATTGTTCTTAGCACATGATCATCAGTATCAGGTAGGACCTAAACACCCTTAAGGTAAAATAGCATAAAATAATATAGACCCTGACTCTCCATTATGAAGAATGGAGATCATCATGTCTCCAATTCTTGCGCTTCGCTGCCTTTTGCTTCCAAGAAGCTCCTTACGACTGTCCATACATTTTTTCCATTCTTTGATTGTCATGTCTCCACTTCTTTTAGAAACCCGGTATGGACAGTTCAGATTCGTAGGAAGACCTGGTTGTATGTTCAAAACATGAAGGCTACCGTGCGTATACATCAGATGAGGCACACAATCATTCGGGATTATCTGTTGAAAAACATAGTAATAACTTCGTAGTTAGCAATGATGTACTAGTTTTAGAAGTGTGCAAAAAGATGCACGGATGTCGTAATAGTAAAAAATCTTACCAGGGTATCTCCATGGTAGTTACCGTAGTTCAACACGTGCACTAGTGGCACGTATTGACCATAATGTTGAGGAGTTCGATTGTAGACATTGTAATTCTCAAGATCAGTACAAAATGCGATCAGATGATTTTTCTCCCTATAAGTTAATTCGGAGCCATCGGTGTAGTGGGTTTTTTCTACCATCTTCCGCACATTCTTTGAAGAATGAAAATAAGCTGTCATTGGAAATAAGATGTCAACTATTTTGAAATAAACAATATAAATTACTTAATAACTATGTTAAGCTCACATGGGGGAAGAATTGGAGGTGTATCCACAAGGACCCAAATCGAAGGTATGTCTTGCTCGATTGTAGGATCACCAAGATCCATGGTGACAAGCATACCCTCATCAAAACCATACATCTTGCAAAGTGCTTCCCAATTTTTGCAACAAAAATGGGTTACACTCTCAGCATTGTACAACTTTACTTAAAAATCCACACCATGATGGGTCCTTAGGAGATTTTTTTTTGGTTTCCATACTTTCATGGTCTTTAAAACCCATCCTCTCCAAGACATAGCGTCTTGCATAGCATGGGATAAGCTAGTCGAATTGGAAAAGATGAAAAATACACGTTAAAAAAATAGTTGAAGTCGTGCTTAATTACGAAAAAAAACTATTGTCGTTGTTGCGTACCATATGAACATCGAAGGTCTCCTCAAGCTTAATGCTGAAGCACCGATCTTCGTCCAGCTCAATGAACCTGTCGCACATACATCGGTCGTCGTGGCACCAGTCGCACTCCCCGGGCGGTTTTCATCGTCCGAGTACGACATTTCCGGCCTATGTTAATAATTCAAATATTAAACTAGATCATTACTATTAATCACGGGTTGACTATCGGTGATGGTACGTAGCTCCTCCTTTCATTCCCAAGTGCATTATTACACCAAATTGTCTAGCACACGGGAATGAAGGAGAACTTTTCCAATATGAGCATTCAATAAGCAAAACCAAATCATAAAATAAGCAAAACCAAATCATAAAATAAAGTAGTATTCAAATTAGCATGCATTCAATTATAAGCAAAAGTACATCATCTCTTGGTGTCCGTACATCGTCGAATATTATTACTAATATAGCATCACTAATACAACTAGAACCGTAGCGCCCGACGCATATCATCGCGGGCGGTGGACACCCTAAGATAAGGAACCATCACAGGACCATAGCTCTAGTGAGATCCCTAAAGAATCTGCCAGGTATTGTCGAACCTGCCCTCCAATGCAACTATGTAGCGCAGGACATGCTTGTCTCCTCGCTGACACGGTGACGTACGACCTCTGCGGTGTCCAGAAGCCTCGGCACCATCACTGTCCCACGCGACCGCCACCAAACAAGGATCGGGTCAACAACGGGCTGCCTCCTCACCAACCTACGTCCCCCGGAAGGTAGTACCTCCCAATACCAGCTCGGCGGAGCCCAATCCCGAACATGGCCCTAATCAAGCAGGCCTCCACCGCCGAGTCGACGACGACGAGGATGCGGGATAGGCATCGCCGACGTGGATGCGGGAACTACTTCTATATATAGTTAAATAAAGAAGTTTTATTAATTAAATCAACTAGTTCAACTACTAAACACTTACTATAAATAAATAAAGTAGTACTTACTAAAAACAAACTACTTCTATATATAGTAAAATAAAGTAGTTTATTAAATCAACTAGCTAGTTCAACTATATATGAATCACTTACTATAAATAAAATAAAGTAGTACTTACTAAAAATAAACTAGTTTAACTATAGTTCTATTATTTTTCTAACTAATTATATTAAACACTTTCTCTTCTTATTTTTTTCATTTTTCCTCTATTCTAAATATGAACATATTCATAAATGACTTATATCATTCACAAGTTTCCTATACATACACAATAAGTTGACAAAGAAAATACTATGAACAAAAAAATCATTAAAATTCTATGAACAAAATTACAACAGAAAAAAGCATACAAATTCTATGAACAGAAAAAAATCATAAAAATTTGACATATTCGATCTTTGCATATATATGAACACACAAACATGCATATTCAACAATAATATCACCAAAAAAATCTATTAACAGAAAAAAAACTAACACAATTATATGAACAAATTAATTACACAATATGAAAAAAATCTAAGAGAAAAATCTATGAAGTACACATCTAAATTACTAACACATCTAACAAAAAAATCTATGAACTACAAAAAAATCTAAAAAAATCTAACAAAATTAACTACAAATCTAAATTAAGTACTACTAACGTCAAATTAAATTAGTTGCTCACGGCGACAGCAACGGCGAAGTGCGGCGCGGGTCGGGGCAGCGCGGGCCGGGGCGGCGTCGGGGCGGCGCGTGGCGAGGGCTGGCTCGGGCAGCCTGGCGGCGTCGTGGATGGATTCATCGTCGTCGGGGGAGAGCAGGAGAAGAGATTGAAGTGGGGATGGGCGGTTCTGAAATTTTCCTAATTGCTACTTATATAGCAAAGGCATTGGTCCCGATTCGTGGCACAAACCGGGACTAATGCACCCCTTTAGTCTCGGTTGGTGCCACCAACCAGGACCAAAGGCCTCTTTTCAGCAGCCCAAAGGGCGGGAAGCAGAGGGCTTTGGTCCCGGTTGGAGGCACCAATCGGGACTAAAGGCCCTGTGCTGCCCGCGTCGCGACACGAAAGTTTAGTCCCACCTCGCTAGCTGAGGGAGCTCGAGAGTGGTTTATAAGCCCCAGTCCCGCTGCCCTCTCGAGATCCTCTCAAATGCAGACTTACGGGCCTAAACGCACTATATGTGCCTGTGGGCCTATTGGGCCTATTGCGGGCCTGAATCCTGGCCCATTGTTGGGTTTCTAGTCGTATGCAGGCCGTGGTAGCCCTTTAGGTGGCACTTTTTTTATTTTTTTATTTTATTTTTTGCTTTGAATTATTCTTTTCTTTTGATTTTTGCTTTTTTTTCTTTTTTTTCTTTTAGCTCAAATTAATTATAATCTTTCTGTTACTCCATTAGTTTCCAAATTTGAATAATTAGTTTTCACCAACCGGTACCAATGCACCCGTCTAATTACTTATTTATTTTCTTTTATGATAATTCTTTTTGCTATTAAAGTTTGTAACAAAATTCTAATTACTTATTTATTTTCTTTTATGATAATTCTTTTTGTTTTTAATGTTTTGGATAGAATTCTAATTACTTAATTATTTTATTTTATGATAATTCTTTTTGCTATTAAAGTTTGTAACAAAATTCTAATTACTTATTTATTTTCTTTTATGATAATTATTTTTGCTCTTAATGTTTTGAACATAATTCTAATTACTTATTTATTTTCTTTTATGATAATTCTTTTTGCTATTAAAGTTTGTAACAAAATTCTAATAACTCATTTATTTTCTTTGATGATAATTTTTTTTGCTTTTAATGTTTTGAACAGAATTCTAATTACCTATTTATTTTCTTTTATGATAATTCTTTTTTGCTTTTAATGTTTTGAACAGAATTCTAATTACTTATTTATTTTCTTTTATGATAATTCTTTTTGCTATTAAAGTTTGTAACAAAATTCTATATAATTTTAGTTTCAATAATACTAGAGGTTTATAAAAGCTTTTTAGTTGATTCCTTCAGTATCAGTTCTAAGGCTGTTACAAAGGCATTTTATTTGGTACAGGTTTTAAGGCTGGTGCCCCACGAGCACCTTTTAGTACCGGTTCGTGGCATGAACCAGGAAAAGACTTTTTTTAGTTGATTCTTTCTGCAGCTGTTTTTTAGTCCCACATCGCCAAGCGAGAGGCACTCGCAGCGGTTTATAAGCCCTGAGTGCAGAGACGATGTAGAAGAGGCTCAATGCTAACATGCACGTTGCTTAGCTTTAAGCCTTGAGGAATTGGGTAGACTGCACGGAGCTATGTGCAGTGCAGTTTACACTATTCCGAAAGGCTTGAAGCTAATTAACGAGCATTGCGCCTCTTTTTTTATTTTTAATGACTTATTACAACTCAGAAATAAATAGAAAAAAATAAATATAGCAGAAAAAAAAAACTATATAAAAAACTACTCAGAAATAAATAGAAGAAAAAATAGTCGTGATTAACTTTACGAAAAAAATGAGCATAGATGCGCTTATAAAGAGAATTCAACCTAAATTCATAATAAATTTCTACTAACTTCAGAGAAATTCAATATGAATTTAGGTCAAATTCCCTGTATAAGGGCATCTATTTTCACTTTGAGAGGAGCTCAACAAGGCAGAGAGGGAGGGGCTTATAAACCGGTGTGAGCGCCCTTCGGTTGGCAAGGTGGGACTAAACTCTGACCGCAACGAGGACCAACCCTTTAGTCCCGGTTGGTGGCGCAAACCGGGACTAATGGGCTGCCTTTGGTCCCGGTTCAAGCCACCAACCGGGACCAATAGTGGTGGGCTAGGAGCGAGGCCCATTGGTACCGGTTCATCCCACCAACCGGGACCAAAAGGTCTAGACGAACCGGGACCAATGGCCCACGTGGCCCGGCCTGCCCCCGGGGCTCACGAACCGGGTCCAATGCCACCATTGGTCCCGGTTCTGGACTGAACCCGGACTAATGGGCTGACCCGACCTGGACCATTGCCCCTTTTTCTACTAGTGTAGCAATTCACACTAATCACAAGATATATCAATGGTAGCAAGTATGAATTGCGAATATAAAGTGTAGGCCTAAATAATCTCTACAAGAAAATGGCCACCACAATATAATGAGGACAACAATATATAGTGAATGCACGGTCGAGTGACCAAAGTAAACCACAAGTAAGGATAAAGGGTTAGGAATAACCGAAGTCACGGAGACAAGGATGTATCCCGATGTTCACTTTCTTGGAGGGAAGCTAGTCACCGTTGGAGGGATTGGTGTTACCACGAAGGCACACCAACACCACAAAGGCTCACCCTATTCTCCTTGAGATATCACCATGAAAGAGATTCCCAACCACTAGTGGTAGACCTTGAGGCGGCCTCCAAACCTTCACAAACTTTCCGGGGGACAAATCACAAGTTGATTCCTCAGCGGAGTACTCCTACTGCCTAGGAGTCTCCAACCTCCAAGAGTAACAAGATCACGGGGGAAATGCTCAAGACTTGCTCAAATCACGAATTGCTTTGGTCACCAGAGGGAGAGGGAGAGGATCTATCTTTTGATTGGAACAACTCTCAAGAACACTCACTAATCACTCCGGGATCTAAGATTTGGTGTAGGAGAAGTGAGAGGGATCCACTTGTGTTCTTGGGGATTTAGATGAAGTGGTCGACCCTCTACAGGATGCATAGAGGGATATATATATATATATATAGTGGTAGTGCAAATATGGTCGTTGGAGTGTAAGTGGCTGTGCCGGGCCAGACATCCGAGCCTGGGGCCGGACATCCGGCCTCTATGAAGTGTGCACACGCGTACGCAGAAAAACGGGTTACAGGGCCCGGACATCTGGCCGAAGCCCGGACATCTGGCCAAACTTGGGGCCCCAGACATCCGTTGTATACAAACAATATTTCAGTAATGTTTTTGGACATCTACGGCCGGACATCCGGGCCAGGGGCCGAACATCTGGCGATTTCACACATATCAGATGCCCTCTGCATAGCAGCGGCCGGACATCCGGCCAACACAAAAACTGCAGCCGCCCCAAAAGTAAAACATGCATAACTTTCCCATCCGGACTTTGATTTTGACGATCTTGGGCTCGTTTTGAAGCTATGGAAAAGCTCCATGTCCTCACATAGAGAACCACCCAAGATAAACCAAAATGGAGGTTGCAAAGTATGGAAAGGTAAGATCATATACTTTGGGGAACCTAGTTGGCCATGGATTTATTTGGTATATATGATAGGAGTGGAATTGTGTTGGATAGAAGTGAAATATGACTATGTTGGAATATGATGTGAGGAAGTAGAAATAGAAGTGTTGACTTGAGCAAATCTATCACTAACCCCTTTGATCGCCTATTAATAGTGCGGGATCCCTATAACTCAAGAATCATAAAAGAACTATACTATTAGCTTTCGGAAACTCATTATTGAGCATATACCCTTTTTGATGGTCATCGATCCTCACAACTAAAGCCACAGGAACTAATACCTTTGACTAAAACATTCCAATTGAGCTTGATGTTGACGTTTATGCTTGGCTCAAGTTAGAATGATGATCTTGATCATGACACTTGGTGAAGGCTTCAAATAGCTCCCCCATAAGCCATGTGGGGAGCATTGCATTGTATTCATCTTCATACGTACATCATGTGATCATCCACAAACTTAAAGCATGTAATCCTTCAGGATGTCTATCTTGAACTTACCCTTGTCAACCATGATCATCAACACTTGGTGTCATCCTCTCATGGACACTTGAGATCTCTCTCTTTCTCGATGCGATCCCATGAGAATCACCTAACACTAAAAAACATAGACAACACATAGTATGGGTTAGTACACAGAGTGCAATTGATAATTTCTTATCATACCACAAGATCCTATGTGGTGCATTGTTTGCGCTCGTGTGTTGACCATTTAGAGGTCGGTCTCCGAGCTTCATCTTGGTCAACCGATATCTCTACTCCATGTTTAATCTTGACGTTATGAAGGGTATATTGAATTCTTCACTTGAATAGCTTGCTTGAATACTTGATCAATCATGACTCAACACATGAGTTCATTATGATCATATATTTGAGCCGCTCCTAGAATTCATCATTCAAATCATCCTTTTAAGATCTTGATCCATTATGGCTCAAACCATAGCTCTAAGCATGGGAACCCTTAAGATACTCCAATGAACTCCATTTTGATCATCTCGATATAATTGTTGCTTCAAAGGAGTTGTCTTCCATTATTCTTCAATCATTTTTCAATGGAACTAACCTTCAAATGTATATCTCACTGCAAACATTGGTCCATAAGGATTGTCATTAATTACCAAAACCACACATGGGGACTACATGTACTTTCAGTCTCCCCCATTTTGGTAATTGATGACAATCTCAACAAGAGGGTTTGTATAATGAAGTTTTAAACAAGCATGCAATTTATCCGAGGATAAACTATATACTTGGGATGGTTGTACTATCATCAAGACACTACACAAGCATTTGATGATAGTACACCCATAGTATATAGAGCAAACTCCCCCACAATACATGCATGTGTGAATGAACTTTGAATGCCATTGCATATATTGGTTGACATAAACTAGGAGAAGATTTCTCTATATACAATACTCATCCATGCAACAAGAATATATAACAAGGGTAGATATGCATGAGTGACAACAAGCACTAGAAAAAAACTTATCTTAAACCCTCTAAACTTCCCCCATTGGCAACAAATGCCAAAATGGATGCAAAATCTAGAAGACTAATATAGTATGAGTTCCTCCTTAATGTGTGCATATCGTGAAAATGTGAGTGAAATCAAATGCACATATTCAATGATGAAAATTTTGAGGAGCTCAACCCATATTTAGGATCTAGAATGCAACAAGATAGTATGATATGAAAATAAGATTAAAAGTGGGAGGAAAACATTCAAAAAGATCCAAAGAACATATGTTGGACAAGATAAAATAGGAATATCAAATGTGATCATCATGTCATGTATGGGTCCAAAATACATCCAAAACACATGACTGCGCAAGGATATATGCAATGCATACAAGCACTCACGACACAACCTCTTACCGAAGCCACTATACGAATAAAAGGAACACACAAAGTGGCCGACAAGGAATAAATGATATCAAGGGAAGATATGAACTTTCTTATGTATAAAAATTTCTAAGTGGCTAATAATAAGCATGATATGTATCCACAAAGAAACCCGTATACACAAAAAGGTTGTAATTGATAAGAACATGATATCCACAGGCGAATCCACTATTATACAACTTTGAGCCTAGCATAAGAGCAAGGCACATGGCACAAAGCACATGGCACAAATTGATCTCATTTGCATAACACAAAGTGACGAAAGCGATAAAAAGATCTGATGAGCCAAAAGGATAAAATAATATTATGATTTGGGCAAAGGAGTGCTCTAAGGAAAATAGAGAAGCTCCCCATGATTTGTGCTTTATTTAGAATTTTTGTATTTGGATACAAGTGCACAAAATAGGATCATCACTCCCCCAAAATCAATAGGAACACAAAACAATTGCAAGCAAGCATAGATAAGAAAAGAAGCCTAGCATTTGCAACAAGCATATGATTGAGCAACATGTAAATGAGGCAACCTAAGAATTGGCACAACCAAAATGATGTGTGTGAGTCATGTCAAAGCACTTGAGAAGACTAATATAAGGATGGGAATTAAGCATCAACATAGTCTTGAGTAAATGAGATACAAGGTGCAAGACATGTCCTTCCCACGCACACGAAGTTAAGAAGGTCACACACACATCAAGCAAATGGGTTCACATTCACAAGCTCACTAATAGCAAATTAAGAATCAAAGCTTGTGACAACCCATGATGAAGATAGGAAATAATAGGCTTGTCAAAACAAGCATGAGGACAATAATCATCACCAAACATGAGTGCACTAAGATGCAAAGAGGTAAGGCACGCACTCATACAACAAATGCTTCCACGGAGCCACCAAAGATATAAAGAGAATGAAATGGTGGACATGAAAGAATAGGGATATCAACTAGAGATGTAACTTCTCTCATGTGTATAAGATTCTAGGTAGATGATATCCACATGGAAGGATGTACACATGAAATAGTTACTAAAGGGAAGAATAAGATATCCAAACATGAGTCACAAAATATACCAATGATATGTTTGCTTGAAAGCAGAGCACATGGCTTAATATAATCGTGTGGTATATTAATGAACTCCAAACACACAACCATCAAAGACATCCCAACTAGCAACAACAGATCATTGTTGGGATGCTTTGAGAAAGGAAACAAGTATCATAGGAACGAGTCAAGAAATTCATGCCATGATGCAACCTACACAAGGTTGACCCCATTTCTATATATATGCATGAAGTAAATACTTGTTACCGAGATAGCATTGGTATGAAGTCGTAGATCAATAAAATGTCCAAGCTTGGCTCTAATTTCCTCATAGTGACGCCACCTTCATGAATAAGCCAAGCACCCAATGCTTCTCAAATGTACCTAAAATTTTAAGTACAATATGATCCCCAAACTTATTGGGTCCGAAGTAGTTAGCATAACTACAACACATAGGGTAAAACCACTGAAGTATGTGCATATCAATATGAATTTAAGTTTCACGCACATCTTAGCTATTAAGAATTTGATGGATTTACCATATAATATATATATATATATATGTATATATAGAGAGAGAGCATGGTTTTTCTATCAACAACAACTAGGGTGGCTGCTAGCGGAACCGTTGATGCTCTTCGAGATCCGCACTTTTGTTAGGATAAGGTTCTGATTTCTTGATTTGTTGAATTTCGGCATGTCAGAAGGGGAAAGTTCTGAACCCTACGTAATGCTAGTGCACACCATGTATGGAAGCCTAGGGGCTGACCTGTCAGTGCGTTTTGAGGCGGGTGACAGCGGCTCCTTTCTTATAATGCAGAGGGTCACAGGGGCCGTTTTCGGTAAACAGCTGTAGGTTGTACTCCAACACATTTTTAGCAAAAAGTTCCTGCCGCGTCGCCGTCGTGCTGTCGTTGAAAGCTGCCGTTTTTTGTTTTTGGTCAACTCGGTATGAAAGGTTCGACACCGTTTGGCGCGATGAGGTGATACGTCTGGACGGCTCTTTTACGTTGCAGCCGGGGAGTCCCGTTAATTCGAGCCCCAATAAACGCAGGCGAGTTATTGTCTCCGACGCATGGCGCCGTCCAACTGCACCTCCTGTCTGACTGCCACCATCCATCCTGATGGAAATAATGAAGGAAATATGCCCTAGAGGCAATAATAAAGTTATTATTTATTTCCTCATATCATGATAAATATTTATTATTCATGCTAGAATTGTATTAACCGGAAACATGATACATGTGTGAATACATAGACAAACATAACGTCACTAGTATGCCTCTACTTCACTAGCTCATTAATCAAAGATGGTTATGTTTCCTAACCATAGACATGTGTTGTGATTTGATTAACGAGATCACATCATTAGGAGAATGATGTGATTGACATGACCCATTCTGTTAGCCTAGCACTTGATCGTTTAGTATGTTGCTATTGCTTTCTTCATGACTTATACATGTTCCTGTAACTATGAGATTATGCAACTCCCGTTTACCGGAGGAACACTTTGTGTGCTACCAAACGTCACAACATAACTGGGTGATTATAAAGGAGCTCTACAGGTGTCTCCAAAGGTACATGTTGGGTTGGCGTATTTCGAGATTAGGTTTTGTCACTCCGATTGTCGGAGAGGTATCTCTGGGCCCTCTCGGTAATGCACATCACTATAAGCCTTGCAAGCAATGTAGCTAATGAGTTAGTTACGGAATGATGCATTACGTAACGAGTAAAGAGACTTGCCGGTAACGAGATTGAACTAGGTATTAGATATCGACGATCGAATCTTGGGCAAGTAACATGCCGATGACAAAGGGAACAACGTATGTTGTTATGTGGTTTGACCTATAAAGATCTTCGTAGAATATGTGGGAGCCAATATGAGCATCCAGGTTCCGCTATTGGTTATTGATCGAGAATAGTTCTAGGTCATGTATACATAGTTCTCGAACCCGTAGGGTCCGCACGCTTAACGTTACAATGATAGTTTTATTATGAGTTTATATGTTTTGATGTACCGAAGGTTGTTCGGAGTCCCGGGTGTGATCCCGGACATGACGAGGAGTCTCGAATGGTCGAGACATAAATATTGATATATTGGAATCCTATATTTGGATATCGGAATCATTCCGAGAGAAACCGGGATTTTTTCAGAGTACCGGGGGGTTACCGGAACCCCCCCGGGGGTTATTGGGCCTACATGGGCCAGGAGGGAGAAGAGGAGGGCCGGCCAGGGCAGGCCACGCGCCCCCTCCCCCCTAGTCCGAATAGGACAAGGAAGGGGGGGGGGGGGGCGGCGCCCCCCTTTCCTCTTTCCCCTCCCCCCTTTCCTTGTCCACCAAGGCAAGAGGGGGAGTCCTACTCCCGGTGGGAGTAGGACTCCTCCAGGCGCACCCCTAGGGGGCCGGCCGCACCTCCCCCTCCCTCCTTTATATACGGGGGCAGGGGGGCACCTCTAGACACACAAGTTGATCTTCGTGATCGTTCCTTAGCCGTGTGCGGTGCCCCCTCCACCATATTCCACCTCGGTCATATCGTTGCGGTGCTTAGGCAAAGCCCTGCGTCGGTAGAACATCATCATCGTCACCATGCCATCGTGCTGACATAATTCATCCCCGAAACCCTGCTGGATCGGAGTCCGGGGATCGTCATCGAGATGAACGTGTGCTGAACTCGGAGGTGTCGTACGTTCGGTGCTTGGATCGGTCGGATCGTGAAGATGTATGACTACATCAACCGCGTTGTCATAACGCTTCCACTTACGGTCTACGAGGGTACGTGGACAACACTCTCCCCTCTCGTTGCTATGCATCACCATGATCTTGCGTGTGCATAGGAATTTTCTTGAAATCACTACGTTCCCCAACAGTGGCATCCGAGCCTAGCTTTTATGCGTAGATGTTATATGCACGAGTAGAACACAAGTGAGTTATGGGCGATACAAGTCATACTGCTTACCAGCATGTCATACTTTGGTTCGGTTGTTGGATGAAGCGGCCCGGACCGACATTACGCGTACGCTTATGCGAAACTGGTTCTACCGACGTGCTTTGCACACAGGTGGCTGGCGGGTGTCTGTTTCTCCAACTTTAGTTGAACCGAGTGTGGCTACGCCCGGTCCTTGCGAAGGTTAAAACAGCACTAACTTGACGAACTATCGTTGTGGTTTTGATGCGTAGGTAAGAACGGTTCTTGCTCAGCCCGTAGCAGCCACGTAAAATTTGCAACAACAAAGTAGAGGACGTCTAACTTGTTTTTGCAGGGCATGTTGTGACGTGATATGGTCAAGACGTGATGCTATATTTTATTGTATGAGATGATCATGTTTTGTAACCGAAGTTATCGGCAACTGGCAGGAGCCACATGGTTGTCGCTTTATTGTATGAAATGCAAATGCCCTGTAATTGCTTTACTTTATCACTAAGTGGTAGCGATAGTCGTAGAAGCAATAGATGGCGTAATGACAATGATGCTACGATGGAGATCAAGGTGTCGCGTTGGTGACAATGGTGATCACGACGGTGCTTCGGAGATGGAGATCACAAGCATAAGATGATGATGGCCATATCATATCACTTATATTGATTGCATGTGATGTTTATCCTTTATGCATCTTATCTTGCTTTGATTGACGGTAGCATTTTAAGATGACCTCTCACTAAAAATTATCAAGAAGTGTTCTCGCTGAGTATGCACCATTGCGAAAGTTCTTCGTGCTGAGACACCACGTGATGATCGGGTGTGATAGGCTCTACGTTCAAATACAACGGGTGCAATACGTTCAAATACAACGGGTGCAAAACAGTTGCACACGCGGAATACTCAGGTTAAACTTGACGAGCCTAGCATATAACAGATATGGCCTCGGAACACGGAGACCGAAAGGTCAAACGTGAATCATATAGTAGATATGATCAACATAGTGATGTTCACCATTGAAACTACTCCATCTCACGTGATGATCGGACATGGTTTAGTTGATTTGGATCACGTGATCACTTAGATGACTAGAGAGATGTCTGTCTAAGTGGGAGTTCTTAAGTAATATGATTAACTGAACTTAAATTTATCATGAACTTAGTACCTGGTAGTATTTTGCAAATTATGTTGTAGATCAATAGCTTGCGTTGTTGCTTTCATATGTTTATTTTGATATGTTCCTAGAGAAAATTGTGTTGAAAGATGTTAGTAGCAATGATGCGGATTGGATCCATGATCTGAGGTTTATCCTCATTGCTGCACAGAAGAATTATGTCCTTAATGCACCGCTAGGTGACAGACCTATTGCAGGAGCAGATGCAGACGTTATGAATGTTTGGCTAGCTCAATATGATGACTACTTGATAGTTTAGTGCACCATGCTTAACGGCTTAGAATCGGGACTTCAAAGACGTTTTGAATGTCATGGACCATATGAGATGTTCCAGGAGTTGAAGTTAATATTTCAAGCAAATACCCGACTTGAGAGATATGAAGTCTCCAACAAGTTCTATGTCTAAAAGATGGAGGAGAATCGCTCAACTAGTGAGCATGTGCTTAGATTGTCTGGGTACTACAATCGCTTGAATCAAGTGGGAGTTAATCTTCCAGATAAGATAGTGATTGACAAAGTTCTCTAGTCACCATCACCAAGTTAGTAGAACTTTGTGATGAACTATAGTATGCAAGGGATGACGAGAACGATTCCCGAGCTCTTCGTGATGTTGAAATCGACAAAGGTAGAAATCAAGAAAGAGCATCAAGTGTTGATGGTTGACAAGATCACTAGTTTCAAGTAAAGGGGAAAGGGAAAGAAAGGGAACTTCAACTAGAATGACAAGCAAGTTGTCACTCCCACGAAGAAGCCCAAAGCTGAACCAAAGCCTGAAACTGAGTGCTTACACTGCAAAGGAAATGGTCACTGGAAACGGAAATACCCTGGATATTTGGTGGATAAGAAGGATGGCAAACTGAACAAGGGTATATTTGATATATAGGTTATTGATGTGTACCTTACTAGTGTTTATAGTAACCCCTGAGTATTTGATACTTGTTCGGTTGCTAAGATTAGTAACTCGAAACAGGAGTTATAGAATAAACAAAAACTAGTTGAGGGTGAAGTGATGATGTGTGTTGGAAGTGGTTCCAAGATTGATATGATCATCATCGCACACTCCCTATACTTTCGGGATTAGTGTTAAACCTAAATAAATGTTATTTGGCATTTGCGTTGAACATGAATATGATTTGATCATGTTTATTGCGATACGGTTATTCATTTAAAGTCAAAGAATACTTGTTGTTCTGTTTACATGAATAAAACCTTCGATGGTCATACACCCAATGAAAATAGTTTGTTGGATCTCGATCGTAGTGATACACATATTCATAATATTGATGCCAAAAGATGCAAAGTTAATAATGATAGTGCAACTTATTTGTGGCATTGCCGTTTGGGTCATATCGGTGTAAAGCGCATGAAGAAACTCCATAAATATGGATTTTCGGAATCACTTGGTTATGAATCATTTGATGCTTGCGAACCGTGCCTTTTGGGCAAGATGACTAAAACTCCGTTCTCTGAAACAATGGAACGAGCTACTGACTTATTGGAAATAATACATACCGATGTATGCAATCCGATGAGTGTTAAGGCTCATGGCAAGTATCGTTATTTTCTAACCTTCACAGATGATTTGAGCAGATATGGGTATATCTACTTAATGAAACATAAGTCTGAAATAGTTGAAAAGTTCAAAGAATTTCAGAGTGAAGTGGAAAAATCATCGTAACAAGAAAAATAAAGTTTCTACGATCTGATCGTGGAGACGAATATTTGAGTTATGAGTTTGGTCTTCATTTGAAACAATGTGAAATAGTTTCACAACTCACGCCATCTGGAACACCACAATGTAATGGTGTGTCCGAACGTCGTAATCGTACTTTACTAGATATGGTGCGATCTATGATGTCTCTTATCGGTTTACCACTATCGTTTTGGGGTTATGCATTAGAGACAGCTGCATTCACGTTTAATAGGGCAACATCTAAATCCGTTGAGATGACAGCTTATGAACTGTGGTTTGGCAAGAAACCAAAGTTGTCGTTTGTTAAAGTTTGGGGCTGCGATGCTTATGTGAAAAAGTTTCAACCTGATAAGCTCGAACCTAAATCGGAGAAGTGCATCTTCATAGAATACCTAAAGGAAACTGTTGGGTACACCTTCTATCACTGATCCGAAAGCAAGATATTCATTGCTAAGATGGATCCTTTCTAGAGAAGGAGTTTTCTCTCGAAAGAAGTGAGTGGAAGAAAGTAGAGCTTGATAAGGTAATTGTACCTTCTCCCGAATTGGAAAGTAGTTCATCACAGAAATCAGTTCCTGTGATTCCTACACCAATTAGTGAGGAAGCTAATGATGATGATCATGAAGCTTTAGATCAAGTTACTACCGAACCTCGTAGGTCTTCCAGAATAAGATCCGCACCAAAGTGGTACGGCAATCCTGTTCTAGAAGTCATGTTACTAGACCATGATGAACCTACGAACTATGAGGAAGCGATGATGAGCCCAGATTCTGCGAAATGGCTTGAGGCCATAAAATCTAAGATAGGATCCATATATAAGAACAAATTGTGGACTTTGGTTGACCTGCTCGATGATCAGCAAGTCAAGTTAAATAAATGGATCTTCAAGAGGAAGACGGACACTAATAGTAGTGTTACTATCTACAAAGCTCGACTTGTTGCAAAAGGTTTTTAACAAGTTCAAGGTGTTGAATATGATGAGATTTTCTCACTCATATCGATGCTTAAGTCTGTCCGAATCATGTTAGCAATTGCCACATTTTATGAAATCTGACAAATGGGTGTCAAAACTGCATTCCTTAATGGATTTCTTAAAGTGTTGTATATGATACAACCAGAAGGTTTTGTCAATCCTAAAGGTGCTAACAAAATGTGCAAGCTCCAGCGATCCATCAATGGACTGGTGCAAGCATCTCGGAGTTGGAATATACGCTTTGATGAATTGATCAAAGCATGTGGTTTTATACAAACTTTTGGAAAGGCTTGTATTTACAAGAAAGTGAGTGGGAGGACTACTGCCTTTCTGATAAGTATATGTGAATGACATACTATTGATCGGAAATGATGTACAATTTTCTGGAAAGCATAAAGGAATGTTTGAAAGGAGTTTTTCAAAGAAAGACCTCAGTAAAACTACTTACATATTGAGCATCAAGATCTATTGAGATAGATCAAGACACTTGATAAGATTTTCAATGAGTACATACCTTGACAAGATTTTGAAGTAGTTCGAAATGGAACAGTCAAAGAAAGAGTTCTTGCCTGTGTTGCAAAGGTATGAAATTGAGTAAGACTCAAATCCCGACCACGGCAGAAAATAGAAAAAGAATGAAAGTCATTCCCTATGCATCAGTCATAGGTTCTATAAAAGTATGCCATGCTATGGACCATACCTATTGTATACTCTGCCCTGGTTTGGCAAGGAAGTACAATACTGATCTAGGAGTAGATCACTGGACATTGGTCAAAATTATCCTTAGTAGAATAAGGATATGTTTCTCGATTATGGAGGTGATAAAAGAGTTCATCGTAAAGAGTTACATCGATGCAAGCTTTTACACCGATCTAGATGACTCTAAGTCTCAATCTGGATACATATTGAAAGTGGGAGCAATTAGCTAGAGTAGCTATGTGCAAAGCATTGTAGACATAAAATATTTGCAAAATACATACGACTCTGTAATATGACAGACCCGTTGACTAAACTTCTCTCACGAGCAAAACATGATCATACCTTAGTACTCTTTGGGTGTTAATCACATAGCGATGTGAACTAGATTATTGACTCTAGTAAACCCTTTGGGTGTTGATCACATGACGATGTGAACTATGGGTATTAATCACATACAGAAGTGAATATTGGTGTTGAATCACATGCTGATGTGAACTAGATTATTGACTCTAGTGCAAGTGGGAGACTGAAGGAAATATGCCCTAGAGACAATAATAAAGTTATTATTTATTTCCTCATATCATGATAAATGTTTATTATTCATGCTAGAATTGTATTAACCGGAAACATGATACATGTGTGAATACATAGACAAACATAACGTCACTAGTATGCCTCTACTTGACTAGCTCATTAATCAAAGATGGTTATGTTTCCTAACCATAGACATGTGTTGTGATTTGATTAACGAGATCACATCATTAGGAGAATGATGTGATTGACATGAACCATTCCGTTAGCCTAACACTTGATCGTTTAGTATGTTGTTATTGCTTTCTTCATGACTTATACATGTTCCTATAACTATGAGATTATGCAACTCCCGTTTACCGGAGGAACACTTTGTGTGCTACCAAACATCACAACGTAACTGGGTGATTATAAAGGAGCTCTACATGTGTCTCCAAAGGTACATGTTGGGTTGGCGTATTTCGAGATTAGGTTTTGTCACTCCCATTGTCGGAGAGGTATCTCTGGGCCCTCTCGGCAATGCACATCACTATAAGCCTTGCAAGCAATGTAGCTAATGAGTTAGTTACGGAATGATGCATTACGTAACGAGTAAAGAGACTTGCCGGTAACAAGATTGAACTAGGTATTAGATACCGACGATCGAATCTCGGGCAAGTAACATGTCGATGACAAAGGGAACAACGTATGTTGTTATGCGGTTTGACCGATAAAGATCTTCGTAGAATATGTGGGAGCCAATATGAGCATCCAGGTTCCGCTATTGGTTATTGACCGAGAATAGTTCTAGGTCATGTCTACATAGTTCTCGAACCCGTAGGGTCCACACGCTTAACGTTACGATGACGGTTTTATTATGAGTTTATATGTTTTGATGTACCGAAGGTTGTTCGGAGTCCCGGATGTGATCCCGGACATGACGAGGAGTCTCGAAATGGTCGAGACATAAAGATTGATATATTGGAAGCCTATATTTGGATATCGGAATCGTTTCGGGAGAAACCGTGATTTTTCCGGAGTACCAGGGTGTTACCGGACCCCCCCCCCCGGGGGGGGTTATTGGGCCTACATGGGCCAGGAGGGAGAAGAGGAGGGCCGGCCTGGGCAGGCCGCGCGCCCCC
>NC_041385.1:641715062-641735252 GCF_002162155.2 Triticum dicoccoides | reverse complement strand
CTCTTTCCCCTCCCCCCTTTCCTTCTCCACCAAGGCAAGAGGGGGAGTCCTACTCCCGGTGGGAGTAGGACTCCTCCAGGCGCACCCCTAGGGGGCCGGCCGCACCTCCCCCTCCCTCCTTTATATACGGGGGCAGGGGGCACCTCTAGACACACAAGTTGATCTTCGTGATCGTTCCTTAGCCGTGTGCGGTGCCCCCCTCCACCATATTCCACCTCGGTTATATCGTTGCGGTGCTTAGGCGAAGCCCTGCGTTGGTAGAACATCATCATCGTCACCACACCGTCATGCTGACAGAACTCATCCCCGAAACCCTGCTGGATCGGAGTTCGGGGATCGTCATCGAGCTAAACGTGTGCTGAACTCGGAGGTGCCATACGTTCGGTGCTTGGATCGGTCGGATCGTGAAGACGTACGACTACATCAACCGCATTGTCATAACGCTTCGCTTACGGTCTACGAGGGTACGTGGACAACACTCTCCCCTCTCGTTGCTATGCATCACCATGATCTTGCGTGTGCGTAGGAATTTTTTTGAAATTACTACGTTCCCCAACAAATAATTGTGCCACGTTTTGAGCTTCTTTGTTATTTGCTTCCAAAGTTTTTCAGTCACAACACTCACTCCCCTTAGCGCTTGCCTCCAGCTTCTCTGCAACCAGCAATGCAGTTCGTTTTTGTTGTAACTATCGGATGGATCCGCCTGGGGAGCGAAGTGCAAGCAGGGCGAGCCACCATGTTAGTGGTGTTCCGACAGAAAACGTGTTCGCAGGAGCCATCGTCCCTGCTTCCGTCGACGTCGTTAGTGTTCCAGCCATCCAGAGCAGAGGGGTGCAGGTAACCACCTTGCATCTGTCGTTCTTTTGTTCGTATCCGGATGTGAAGATTGTTTTACTAAGTTCTATATCTTCGTTTTGCAGCACATGGATCAACCGAGCACATTGGTCCCTCTAACTATGAAGCAAGTGACCATGCTTGTTCCTTCTACGGAGCACGGGGGTGCACTGAGGATCCATGGAGCGCCTGTCACCACGGTATGCATGAGCACGTAGCGGTCTTGGTCGGCTTCTTGGTTTTTCATCCCAGTCCTTCACACCGTGTGGTTCCTAGGCCCGACTTCTGGGGAAGATGTTGAAGCGTAGGGATATGACTGATGAGATAGACTTCATACTCGCCGACGGCACTGGAGCCATTCAGGGCAGGATATGGTAATTATTTCTGCACCCCCCTCCCCCCTGAAAGACACTGAAAAAGGGTTACGATCGACTGTCGGAATACGACTAATCGTTTGGTTTTACTCCCTCCGTTCGGAATTACTTGTCGCAGAAATGGATGTATCTAGACGTATTTTAGTTCTAGATACATCCATTTCTGAGACAAGTAATTCCGAACGGAGGGAGTACCATTTTACAGGAAGATCCAGTCAGAGTACATGCGGGATTTGCGTTCAGTTAGGTAATCCCCGGATGCTTTTAGCCTGTCTGAACTTTGCTAACGCCAAATCTGCTCGCGATTATCAGTTTTCAATGACAAAAATCAAAATAACAAATGCAGCGACGGCGACTACGTGATAGTCAATGGATGTATAAAGGCCGAAGGCTGCGTGAGACACGTACGGGTGTACTCCCTGACAGTGGCGGAGCTTGACCCAAAAACCTGGACGGGCCGGTTGTAGGAAATGACTGTTGGGATTGTGTTTCATGGCCCAAAACTACATATACACTGCAGAAAACCGCATGGGCTGGGCGGGCCACGGCCCATTCGGCCTTGCCGTAGCTCCGCCACTGCTCCCTGAGGTTTGTGTCACACAGCCTAGCTAAGCGGTTTTGGGTGGGAGGTTGCAGTAGCTTTGCTGGGAATGCGTTAGGTGACTGAAAGTAACAGAAACGTGTGTGTCTTCTTTTTGTCATTATAGCGTGGTGACGAACTACAATGCAATAACCAATCACTTCCTTCAGTGCGTATATGTTCACTTGGATCTTAAGAAAAAGGTATTGTGCACCCTTCTCTGGTTGATGTACCAAGATTTCAGCATCTTACTGCTTTTTTCAGGTTAGGTCATGTATTGTCGTGTTTTTGTACAGTACAAGGATAGGCAAAGTGACATTAGAAGGATGGAATTGGCTGTAGCTGCCCATGAGCAATCATCTCCTGTTTCAGACCGTGGCAACAGACTCTTCGACGACTTTCTGCGAGTATTCTACCATCCAGGGATTCTGTATGTGTTTCTGTCACTACCTTCTTTGTAAAAAAACATTATATTTCTGTTTTAGTGCTTATTCCCAGTGCCTGCATCGGTCCCATACGTCCCAACCCAAAACGAACAGTCAGCTGGAGAATGGCGCATCATTCACTCTGATCCAATCTCAAACTGGCGCTGATGCAGAGCAACTCAGGTCACAAGTTACACAACAATTCTTTGATAGTTATTCCCAACGGTCATGGTAGTGTGCTTGACAGGTTGTTCTGTTTGTCAGGTGTGTTATTGGAGCTCATGTTGCTATGGGCAATCTTTTCACCACAATCAACGACGATCACTATAAGTGCTCGTTCAATGGGTAGGAACATCTGGACGTTCTTCGCCGTGTGTTTGCACCCCAAGGGCTGATTGTTGGCTTGATGCGTGCAAGGACAACCAAATCTCCTTTCAATGCCCCCATTTCTTTTAAATGTTGAACTTCGCAAAACTCATTGCGCATTTGCCCGTAGAAGTCTGTATCGTAAAGACGGACCTGACGGCAAGTTGAAACTGTATGCATTTGCTGAACTCTGTTATCTTAAAAGACAGGGCATGCAATAAAAATGTTCGAAACATTCAAACCATACTAGTCCATTTGATAAAAAATACCAACCTTAGATAAATTTTCCTAGATGGAAACGTCCTGAACTAAACTAGGTCCTGACGGACTACTTAGGGTCACTGTATTCAGCGATGAGTCGGAGTGAAAAAAAAAATAGCATCCCGGTGCATAAGAACAAGGTCTCTTTTAGGCAAAAAGGCAGTTGGTCCAAACTAAAAGCGTTAATGTTGATTGCTGCAATTCGCTCTCGGTTGTTTTTGCGCTGAAGACAACTTTCTTCCAGTAGGCCACGCCGTCGTCGGATGAGATTGACATTACTACGAACAACCCACTTTGCTCGCGTCCTCAGCAATCTGTCTGGCATACTTTGAATTTCGCAGGAAGTTGCCCGATGTTGCCAGCCAGGCCCAAAACTTCATAAAGCAGGATCATCCTAGATTGGTCGAACTCATCCCCTATCTGTAGTGCAAAAAGAAACATAATGAATAAAATACCATCGGTGTCACATTCATCAATAGTTTTCAGAGAAGAGGTAAGACTATTAGGCATTCTTACCGGAGACAGTGTCCGCTGTAGCTTTGTCCCCATCCACTGCCTTGCGTAATGTAGGGCGACGATCCTGCTGGATACCCTGAAAATTAATTTGCCACACGTATATATTGTCAGAAATACCAACTAAAACACGGTATATTAGAAGGTGTTCCAAATTTGTCATGGATACCCGTACCGGCTGCAGACCCAAGGTCCAGTGGTGAGCTTTGGGAACCAATTCTGCCACCCTTTCGTCTTGGGCGTCCAGCCATCAAAGTATTCGGCTATGCAAACCATTAGCGCTGCTCGTAGCTCATCCGCTATCTTTATGTGCTCATTGCGGAGTTCGTCTGCCAGCCTGTCTCCGTTGTTTATCATAGGGTCAAGGATCGTTGTTCTCCTCCTCGGGAAATCAAAGATGTATGTGGACCAGGCGTGCGTGTGCTGAACTGGCAGAATCATCTACAACCAAAAAAAAACCGCGCGCGGGATATATGATTTTGGCAGAAGTGAAGTCATCTTTTTTGCAGCAATTCTCATTTTGAGAAAATGTACAGGGGGGCGGCGTGTTACCATAGGGCATCTGTTGACATCGTGGGAGATGTGGTGGCCAACAAAAATGTCCCTTACGTAGTCATGATGAATGAATTCTCCGCCTCGCAACACGTGGCTCTACAGCGGTGGCCAGAGGCCCATTCGACAAAAATGTTAGACGACGTGCACGGAGGGGGGGTGCCTAGCATCGGCCATGTAAATATCTTTTTTGTTCTTACCACGAATTCCGGCTCGAGATAGTGCCTCCAGGATGAATCACTGTATTTCCTCGCCCAAGCATTCTCCAGCTGCTGAAATCTTCTCATGAAGACATTCATTAGCTCTATCTCTACGAACCCTCCAACGCTAAGTTGCTTCTTTAGTATCGCGCCCGTCAGTTCTATGTAGTTGGGTATGGACTAACAACCCAGTTGCTGCAGGCACATTAACAGGCAGGTGAGTGGTTTGTTTTAAATCATACTGACGTTCATGCGATGAATTATGAATTAACAACATGCATCAAAAAACGAAACTTACTTGCTTAACACTGCACCGCTCATCTGCGAAAAAACTAGATATAAGTGGGTGGCGTTCCCCGACGCCCTTTCAGACAGACGGTACTGCATCACAAATGGCGATCGTCCGGCAGGTCCGGGGACCACTCTCCTTTTCGGTGGCGGCGCAGATAGCGAATGTTCCCCTACTGGCTTGTTGAGGTTGACACAGTCTGCCTCCACCTCTTCCCTGAAGTCCAAGAGTCCAGTGGCTACAGACCTTGTGCAACTAACCGGGGAAACGTTGTGCACGATCTGCCGTTGTTGAGTTGCCTCTAGACTTGCACTGGATATGTGGAAAGGCGTTGCTGGTGTGACGAGGTTAGCAGACCCTGTTTTCACAAACACATGAAAATTTGTTATATTATACTTTGGAAAAAACAGAAGCAAAAAACCATCGCATGACATTTGCTGTGTATAGCAGTAAGGATTACCTGGAGTACACATTCCAAAGTCACCTGCCCCGAAAAGGTCTCTCCTTGTGATGTCCCTCATGGTAGCAATGCTAACCATGCTGGGACCTTTCGACTTGTTGCAAGGCGGAGTGACGATGCCTAAGTCGAATGACGGCGTCTCCTCAAGAAGTGGGTGTCCATCGGGATAGTTCCACAGGCGGTTGTTGTGATAATTAGGGTCTTGAGTGCAGCAAACCGGGTATGTTGACGCAACATCCGGAGCCCCGACGACGTCGGAGGATGATGTCCCTCGTACAATGTCCATAATTGATTTGTTGTTTGCGGCGGAACTCTCACCGATCTGCTTGCCAGCTCTGCTATATGTCTCTGCTTCTCTTATCAAGCTATCTAGAGCGATGTTTACGTTGGGCGAGTTGCCTTCAACATGACAACCTCCTAGTGCGGCGGCAGAATTAATTGGTTCAAGTGGTGAACTGACCACGTTTGTATTATCTTCTGAATCTGTGATATCCATTATATCTGACTCCTCACACTCGAAACGTACTTTCTTTGGTTTCTTGGCCGTCTTCTTGAAGCATCGGGGAGAGACCTCCACGACCTCCGGTGATATGTTAGTGGTCCGCTGATGTCTGCCGCTGCCTGGAGGTGTCGTGGCAGAGTCGCGAGCTGCCGGGGGAGCAGTGTCTGTTATAGGGGATGCACCACTGCATCCTGTTGACTTGCCACCATTACCTGCATATTCGGGAAAAACCAAGTCCTTAGCAGACAGCCAACAAAACACATAATCTTCATACATGCCGTACGCGAGACAGAATAATCATTTGTTTCATCACTTACTTGTATCACTCCTCCTTGTCCTCATCTCGGCGTCTTGCCTCTCGATAATTGAGAAGAAGGAGAAGAACTCATTTCTCACTCCCTTTGCCTCCCTTTTGATTGTGTGCTGAGCTGAATTTTCCAGGGTATTTAGTGCATTGAAATGGCGGTGATTTTCCTCTTCCTTCTTCCTTGCAGTCGAAAGAAGGACCTCTTCGCACCTGGATGTAAACTTTGATATTTTGTCCAACACAATATAAGATGCCTGCACGGTATACACATTGTTTAACAGGGGAAAGGTCAGCATTCTGATTCATTTTGGCATTTTCACACTCACAGCTGTGTGTATTCATTTTAGTTGTACTAACCTCCTTTATGTCTACTGAACTGCAGCTCGATGCAAGTGTCCGCCCAGGGGCGGGACCCGTTGACGTCCCCGCCGCCCGTTTCCTGTTTATGGGGTTCCTAGGGTAACATACCTCTGTTTCCGCCCTTGGCTTTTGATTAACACGGTTCAAGCAAAACAAAAAACGTTCGTGACATCGCTTCATTAGCACAAGGCGTGGGTGTTAGGAACATGCATAGTTAGAACGTTCACCAGCAGTCTGCCGTACACAACAGGGTAATCTCCCTTGCGCGACTTCACATCCTTCTGAATGATTGTTTTCATAAGGGCGTAGTTGTACGCTTTTATCCTAGGCCGTACAGTGTGGTCGATGTTGTTCTCTGCAGCGTCTAGGTTATCAATATAGAAGACCTGAAAAAAATCACATTTGGTTCGCTAAACACGTGTCAACTTTCGGTTGAAAAACAAAATGTTTCTTTGGCTACGGAATTATCTTATGATCGTGTTGAAGAGTCACATGAATAAAAGGCAGGCACCTGGGTAGGTTTGACTTCTGACGCCCTCCTAAGAGATCTGCCTTCACCCTTTTAGCCACAACTAGCAGCTCTTCTCGTGTGTATCTGCACCAGTTGTGCATATGTATGAGGTCAGGTGGGGCCAATGCACCCCAGTAATCGGTGCAGAAGTAGTCGTTCTTCAGTGTTGGAGCAAGGAGGTATGCGCATGCGCATATCACCAGCCCCACTTTGAACTTGTTCTTCTCCTAAGCAGTCATTCGGCGGCCGTATGTCATCTTCATAGCTTCAACAATTGGCAAAATGCTGTGCTCCCCCGGTCCGATACCAAACATGGCTCTGATCTGCGCGAGCACCTCCTCCGAAACATGATGCCCTGGATCCCTAAGGGCATCTCCAGCCGTTGGCCCCCCAGGGGGCGTCTAAAAGCGCCGCCTGGGGGGGAGCCGGCGCAAAAAATGGCCCTGGGGCGAGTCGGTCCCCAGCTGTCGGCCCCCAGGGCCGCCCCCAGGCACGTATTAAAAAAAAGGGGCCGTTCGGCAAAGTTATGATAAAAAGTAGTTAAATTTCGGCTAAACATGGCAAATTTCGGCGAAATTCGCGCATTTTCATTACATTAACCTAATCTAAAAAAGAAAGGGGCTGAAGTCATCGCCGCCATCGTCGTCGTCGGCCTTCTCCTCCTTGACGTGGGCGCCCCTGCTGGACCCGGCGTCGCCATGGCGGACTGGCGGCGGCACGTTGTTGTCGTCGTCGCTGTCGCATAGGACGACGACCCCGTCTTCATCGCGGCCGCGTCGGCGCTCCTCGAAGCGGCGCAGGGCGACGCGCTGGCGCTCCTTCACCTTCTCCCGGCGCGTCTTCTCCATCGCAATGGAGTCCTGGCGCGCCCATTCTAGGGCCGCGTCGTCGTCGTCGAACTCCGCCTTCACCGGCGCCAGCCCCGGCTCCGTCTTCACCGGCGCCAGCCCCGGCTCCGTCTTTGGCTTGACGAAGCGCGGAGGAGCCGACGAGGAGGAGGCGCGCCAGCCGCCCTCGTTGATGACGCCGCGGGCTCGGCCTTGACGCCGAGCAGGGCCGGAGTGCCGGAGGAGTGCGATGAGGATCGGGAGGAGGAAGAGGAGGAGGAGGACCCGAACCTCCTTGGCGCCCATGGCCCGACGCGTCGGTGCTGCGCCGGGGGGTACGCCAATGGCGGGTCGTTGCCGCCCTCGAGGTACGTGAGCACGCCCTCGAGTGTGCGGCCGGGGACGCCCCACCAGAGGTGGCGCCCCTCGCTGTTCTATCGGCCGCCGACCACCGGCGCGCCGTTGGTGGACGCCAATCGCTGCTGCTGGTGGCGCTCGAAATATGCCGCCCAGGCCGCGTGGTTGTCAGCGGCGTACTGGGGGAGGGAGAGCTGGGCGTCGGTGAGGGACGCGCGCACGATCTCGACCTCCTCGGCGAAGTAGTTCGGCTTCGCCACGGGTCAGGCAACGGGGGAATGGGCACTCCCCCGGCGCTGAGTCTCCACCCCGTTAGCCCGGCGCGCATGTCCGGCGGCGCCGGGATGTTCGCCTGGAATAGGAGCCAGGACTCTTCTTCACGGAGCGAACGGCGGCCGAAGCCGTTGGCCGCCGCCCCTTCTCCGGGGAAGCGTTCTGCCATGGCGACGACGGGGCTGGGCGGGCTCGGGAGAGGTAGAGGGAGGGGCTGGGCGGCGGCGCTCGGGAGAGGCAGGAAGAGGGAGGGGCTGGACGACGACGAGGGGCGGGGCTGGTGTGGGCACATGCGAGTGGAGGCCGCCGGCTTTTATAGCCGGGCCGTGCCCGTGTGTACGCGTGCGAGGGAGGGGAGGCGTCGGTGCGCCATCCCGTGAAGCGCCCCCCGTGAGGAATCAATGGAAAGGCTGACCGGCAGCAGCCTTGCCATTGATTCCCCGCGGGAACCGAGGCCGTTGGGGGAAGACGAGGCGCCGAGTCGCTGACGCGGCTGGCCCGTGTCTTTTTCGCGCCAAAACAGCTCGCCCCGGCGCCCCCGGGCGCCCCACAGCGCGCCGGGTTCGAGCTGGGTCCGCCGGCGCTGTTTTCGGCCCAAGCCGGCGAAAATTGGGCTCCTGGGGGCGCGACTGGACCGTTTTTTCGGCGTCGGCGCGAAAAAATCGCCTGGGGAGGCCTTCCTGGGGCGCGGCTGGAGATGCCCTAACAGGCGCAGCTCCACACGGTATGCCAACGACAGTATGAACATCTTCGTCATAGAACTGCACGTCGCGCTTGTGATCTATCGTGATAGAACTTGCTTCCTCGTCTACATGACCTAGGATAGACATTAAGAAATGCCTATATGTCCTGGTTATCTTTGGTAGCTCTAGCAGCCCCCCGAAATCCATCTCGACGACATATTGTCTGTTTTCCTCGTCAAAAGATGCTAGAAAATCATGAAGCTTCTTAACACTGCACCTGGAGCTGATTGCAGGTGATTTCCCATTGCGCTGGTGCTGATCTTCTTCGTCTGATTCTGACTCTGCAATGCCACCTCCAGCAGGAAAACCGATCCCTTCCTCTTCTTCCGATTCAGAGCATGCATCGTGTAACCGTCCCAGTGGTCTCGGCCCGGAAGCGGGGATCCCATATCCATCCATACCGCGCCCAAGAAATGCGATCATAAGAAAAAAATTCTTGAAAGCAGAAGATAAAAACAAAAACTCGTTACAGATCCCCGGGCGGACTTATTTCCACAGCTCCTTTGCGCGGTGCAACATTTGCAGAGGATAATCTAGGAAATCAATATCTTCGCCTACATCACCTGAGCTAGTGCGCATGACTAACAAATTATAACTCGATCCAGAACGAATTCGCTAAGTCATTACCCAGTTAGGAAAATGGACGGGGGCATGAATCAGGCGAGAAAACCTTCCGTTTCCCATTTACTGCAGGATAGCTCATGCGGCTCGGTCTGGATTGCTCATCTAGATCGATGCAAACACACACCCCGGGGAGAAAAAACGGTACCTTAGATCTGATGGGTGCCGCCGCACTGGAAGGGATCGGTGTTCGTCGACCTCCAGCTGCTATGTGGGCTTCTAGCACGAGAGCAAATGCCCAACCTCATGTACAGGTGGCCGGGCATATCTTATTCAAGCCTCCCTCCTGAATACGATCACGGGCCGGCCTCCCCCGGTCAGCCTGATTCCCTACGAATGGATCCCGACTGTAAAATCTTTGGATTGATAGTTTTCCTTGCGTTTCCAAGTACAAGAGAGAGAGTACATATAGGGGAGGAGCCAGAACATGGGAGGAGTGGTGGAGAGATCATAGCGACGCAGCGCTGACCAAGTCCACACTCTAACACCCCCCGCAGTGTCAACGTCCGGCTCGACGACGTTGAGACTGGCACGAATGTCGAGGAAGGAGGTCGCCCGCAGTCCTTTGGTGAAGATGTCTACAAACTGGGCGCTTGTAGGAACATGCAGAACTCAGACGTCGCCTAACGCTACTTTCTCTCGTACAAAGTGGATATCTATCTCTATGTGCTTAGTTCTACGATGCTGTACAGGATTACATGATAAGTACACTGCAGAAATATTGTCACAGTAGACAATTGTAGCACGATCAAGAGGGCGATGCAGCTTGGCGAGAAGCTGGCAAAGCCACACTATTTCTGCAACAGTATGAGTGACCGAACGGTATTCAGCCTCCGCAGATGACCTCGAAACAGTCATCTGCCGTTTCGACGACCATGAAACCAAGTTATCACCCAAATACACGCAGTATCCCGATGTGGATCGACGAGTGTCTGGGCATCCCGCCCAGTCGGCATCAGAGTACGCTATGAGGGAAGTTGGGGAAGAAGGAGTGATAGAGAGACCATGATCAAGGGTCCCCTTGAGATAGCGCAGAATACGCCGAATGTGGCTCATGTGCGGAAGGCGAGGGTCGTGCATGTACAAGCAGGCTTGCTGGACGGCGTAGCTAATATCAGGACGTGTGAGAGTAAGGTACTGAAGGGCTCCAGTAAGGCTACGATAGAGAGTAGGGTCGGGGAGAGGGTCGCCGGCAGAGGAGAGTTTCAGGCCTGTTTCAGCGGGTGTACGAGAAGGATGACAGTCGATCATGCCAGCTTTGGAGAGAAGGTCCAAAACATACTGTTGCTGAGAGAGAAAAAGACCAGAGGAGGCGCGGGAGACAGCAACGCCAAGGAAATGGTGAAGAGGACCAAGATCGGTCATGCAAAATTCGGCGCGCAGGGAAGAGATGATTTGGGTGAGGAAGGAGTCAGAGGAGGTGGTTAAGACGATATCGTCAACGTAAAGCAGGAGATAAGCGACATGCTCGGAAGAGTGGAAGATGAAGAGAGAGGAGTCGGAGCGAGAGGGGAAGAAGCCGATGCTCTGGATGAAGGACGCAAAACGCTCAAACCAAGCACGTGGCGCTTGTTTGAGACCGTAGAGAGATTTCTGGATATGACAAACGTGATCAGGAAGAGTAGGATCGCTGAAACCGAGGGGCTGTCGACAAAACACAGTCTCATTGAGAGAGCCATGGAGGAAGGCATTTTTAACATCTAACTGGTGAATGGGCCATGAAGATGAGACTGCGAGACTCAACACAACGCGAATGGTGCTCGGTTTGACAACAGGGGAAAAAGTCTCATCGAAATCGATCCCAGGCTGCTGAGAGTCGCCACGGCAAACCCAACGAGCTTTGTAGCGGGAGAGGGTGCCATCGGAGTTGAATTTGTGGCGAAAAACCCACTTGCCAGAAACGACGTTGGCACCGGGAGGGCGAGGAACGAGCAACCATGTGTTGTTGAGAAGAAGAGCATCATATTCGTCCTTCATGGCGCGGAACCAGTTAGGATTTAGAAGAGCAGCCTTATAAGAGGTTGGGATGGGAGAGATGGGTTGTGGCGAGGCTGTGAGATTGAGACGGTCGACGGGAAGCCCAAAACCGGATTTGCTGCGAGTACGCATGCTGTGAGCGTTCTGTGGAACGGGAACAGGAACGGCAGTGCGAGGCAAGGGGCGGGAGGGAGGTGGTGGCGTAGGGAGAGAGGAGGAAGAAGACACGGTGGGCTGTGATGAAAGTAGAGGAGAAAGAGGTGAGCTGATAGGCCCTGGCGAGGCGGCGGGAGATCGGATGGGAACAGGAGTGGTGGGGTCGGGAGAATCGACATGTGGGTTGGGCGGCGAGCGATCCAAGAGATTTGCCGGGGCGCAGTTGTCGGGGGCGGAAAAGGTGGTGGGGTCGGGGGAAGCGGGGTGCGGGTTGGACGGCGAGCGATCTAAGAAATCCGCTGCGTCGCAGTTGTCGGGGGCGAAAAGGTTGGTGGGGTTGGGGTGTGGGGCCAGCGAGGAAGCGGCGGGATTGGGTGGAGCGGGGTCCAGGTGAACAGGCCCATGCAGCCCATGCACGTCGATCGCGGAGGGGCGCGATGGGGCGACTGTAGCGCCAGAAAGCGGGGCAGAGAGGTCAGGTTGTGTATGATTGGCAAACGGAAAAATCGTCTCGTCAAAAGTGATGTGTCGAGAAAGAATTATACGGCCAGTCGGGAGGTGAAGGCAACGATACCCTTTGTGGAAATCTGAGTGCCCGAGAAAAATGCATGGCAGGGATCGTGGGGACAATTTGTTATCAGTGGTGGCAGCCAAGTTGGGAAAACACAGGCAACCAAAAGTTTTGAGATCATGATAGCTAGGTGATGCTAGATAAAGAGATTCGTAGGGAGAAAAACGGGGACACAATTTCGTGGGGAGAATGTTAAGGAGGAAAGTGGCATGGCGCAGGGCTTCTACCCAATAGGAGGGGGGCATAGAAGATTGGATGAGTAGAGTACGAAGGATGTCGTTAATGGTGCGGAGGGAGCGTTCAGCTTTGCCGTTTTGGGGAGAGGTATAGGGGCAAGAGAAGCGAAGAAGAATGCCGTGGTCGAGAAAGAAGGTGCGGTTGCGAGAGTTGTCAAACTCACGACCATTGTCGCACTGTAAGAAGCGAATAGGAAGAGAGAAGTGGGTAGAGACATAACGTTGAAAATTGACAAAGAGGGCAGGGACATCAGATTTTGCACGAAGAGGGAAAGTCCATACAAAGTGCGAGTAGTCATCTAATATTACAAGATAGTACTTGAAACCAGAAACACTAGAGGTAGGTGACGTCCACAAGTCACAATGCAACAGTTCGAAAGGGAAAGAACTACAGGTAGTAGACGTGCCAAAAGGCAGGCGAACATGTTTGCCCATCTGACACGCATGGCACAAGGACGAATCATGACTATGACGATCGT
The DNA here is from genome assembly GCF_002162155.2 of Triticum dicoccoides. Classification (NCBI taxonomy): domain Eukaryota; kingdom Viridiplantae; phylum Streptophyta; class Magnoliopsida; order Poales; family Poaceae; genus Triticum; species Triticum dicoccoides. The sequence goes on along the minus strand of NC_041385.1, from coordinate 641,722,478 downwards.
ACGGGAGCTGAAACTCCTGAAGAAGAGTGGTAGTCGTGCCGCTGTGAGGATGACCAAGCCGGCGGTGCCAGAGAGTGAAAGAGGCAAGCAGAGCATGCAGTGGAGAAGAAGACGCGCCGTGGACTGTGTACAAGTCACCAGAGCTATTGAACCGAGCGATCTCCATCCTGGTGCGAAGATCCTTCACAGACAGCCCAAAAGGATCAAATTCAACAGAAACTTGGTTATTGATAGTAAAGCGTCTAACAGAAATGAGATTTTTGATAAGGGCCGGAGCAACAAGAACTTCACGCAAAAGAAGAGGTGAACGAGAGGACGGGAGAGAGGTGGTGCCTACACAAGAAACCGAAACAGAGGAGCTGTCTCATATAGTAATGGATGGGAAAAGGAGGGAGGGGTGGATGGAGGAAAGCGTACTGGTAGATGCAGACATATGCGCAGAGGCGCCAGAATCGAAGATCCAATCATTACCTGTGTCTTGGGTGGTAAGTGAATTCATGGCGGCGATGAACGCAGCCTGATCCCAAGCCGGAGTGGTGGTAGTTGAGGTGGAGGCAGTAGTCGGCGGCGGCGGTGTGGGAGACGACACCAAGGACGACGCAACGAGATCCCAGGCCGGCAGAGGAGCCCCGTAGGGGTACATGGAGTAAGCCGAAGGAGCAGCCGCGGCCTGGTACAGAGGCGCGTAGGCGGTGTAGGCGGCTGGCGGAGGGTGTGAGCCGAGGAGACCGGGGGCGCCGAGCGCGGGGCGAAGGCCGGGCGCCCATGCACCGCTGTAGGCTGGCGGAGCGCCGTAGGGCGACGGTGTCGACCAAGGCATCGGCCAGGCCTGCACCAGACCTGTCCACGGGTCATGAGAAGGACGCCATGTGGAAGGATCCGGGGGCGCCACCGGTGTTGAAGCCGGCCCTGGAGTTGGGGGCGCGGAGTGGGTCGGCGCCGGAGTAGTGGAGGAAGACGCGCCACCGTGCTTGGGCGGCCTGTAAACCGGGTTCTTGCCCTTGTAGTTGGGGCTGGGGCGCCACCCAGGTGGCGGCTGAGGCGAGGGCGGCGTTGGCGGTGGAGGCGCTGGAGCAGGAACGGGCCGCGCTGTCGTGTGGAAGAGGCGCAGGGTGCTGCCTTGCGCTGCTGGTTCTGCTCCTCCATCTGCAGCATGGAGCGGGCCTCCGCCAGCGTTGGCAGAGGACGAAGGAGCGGGATGAGCGTGGCCTGCTGGGCGAAGCGCTCGTCGAGGCCGCCCATCAGTGCGTGAAGAAGAGAGCGATCGGCGACTACCTCTCCAAGCTCGCGCAGCTCGTCGCCGATAGCCTTGATGCACTGACAGAACACGCCGACCGGGCAATCGCCCTGCGTGATAGTGTGGAGCTCCGTGTTGAGAGCCGAGATGCGGGCGTCGCGGTTATCCTGGAAGAGCCGATGAAGCTTGAGCCAGATGTCGCGAGCGGAGGCGCCGTCGGTGACCACGAGGTTGAAGAGCTCCGTGGAGATGCGAGTATACAACCACTGAATGATGGCGAGATCGTCCTTGAGCCACCATGGATCATGCGGGGCGGGGGGCGTGTCGCCGGAGATGTGGTGAAGGAGAGAGCAGCGTCCGAGATGAATCTCGAAAAGATGGCGCCAATGGTAGTAGTTGTGTCTGTGAAGATCGAGAACAATGGGGATGAACGGGGTGATGTCTGTAATGGTGTCGCTGAACGAGAGGCTGGCGGCGGGCATGGCAGCGGGAAGGGGTGGAGGCGGCTGGGTGTCGGTGATGGGAAGAGTTGGCACGCCGGCGGGGAGAGAGGCAGTTGGCTGGCCGCCGGGGAGAGAGTCAGTTGGCTGGCCGCCGGGAGTTGGCGGGCCTCCAGTCATGGCGATCGTGGAGGGAGGGATGCGGAACCGGTGTCTGATACCATGTAAAATCTTTGGATTGATAGTTTTCCTTGCGTTTCCAAGTACAAGAGAGAGAGTACATATAGGGGAGGAGCCAGAACGTGGGAGGAGTGGTGGAGAGATCATGGCGACGCAGCGCTGACCAAGTCCACACTCTAACACCGACAAGGAAGCCGATGAAACATCTGAAGCCCGGTATTCGAGGACTCACGAGATACGTTGTTTGGGCGGTCCAGGCATTTTTTTGTTTGACTTTGCACAACAGGATCTTTGTTTTTTTCTGCCGCCCCCTACCTCCTACTCCTGTTTGCCTTCTAACTGGGCCTGACCCTAGTCAGCTGCTGGGACGGGGCCTGCCCATACCAGCGCGGAGAACACGCAGCCGTCCTTCGCATGATCTACTCGTCTCTTTGCCGCCGCCCGCAGGAACCCGATGCACCACGTACGTATGCCATGGCCCATCGATGCAGCCAATGCCATAGCCATATTCAGAGCCTGTCGGCGCCCCTTGGCAAACCCGTATCCCACTGTAACCACCTCTTTTTCTCTCCAACAAGCAGCTATGGCCGGAAGCTCCCCGGCGGAGAAAGTGCTCGGCTGCCCGGACTTGCTTCGCCAGATCCTCATCCGTTTGGGCAGCTGCGGCGACCTGGTGTGTGCGACGGCGGTCTCGACTTCATGGTGTGCAAGCACCAAGCTGCCTACCTTCCTGGACGAGTTCCGGAAAAGGTTCGCCCCCCCTCTGTTAGGTTACGTTGTCGAGTTTGATAGTTTGGGGTGGCAGAACTCGAAGTTTGCAGCTTGCCCCGGTCTTCAAGGTGCCATTGCTCAAGAGGCTTGCTTGCTGGCGGCAGCATTCCGTAGCCCGGAAAGAAATTTCCTTGTCCTTGACAGTATCAACTCTCGATTCATCGGAGCAAAGCCCGTCTCCCGGTTACATCGATCTCAAGCCGGCAGCAAGTGGCGTTCAAACAAGTGTGATCACCACTGCAGAGCAATCTATCACAGCTGCTACGGAGAACACTTGGGGGCATTTCGCCGTTTTGAACGGGGAGATATCCTTCTTTGTATCTGGGTCTACAAGCAAGGCCATGTTCGATTCCGGGGGGGGTGCAGATGCAGAGCGACGATCCTGTGCACTACCACGTAAGTTTTGTGAATTACCTTTTTTGTTTTCCTGAAAACCGTGTATCTGTTGCTGATCGCACCTGTAAAACATGCTACTGTGTTGAAAAGCATCCGTCTCTCTCCTTTCTCAGGTAAACGTCTTCAAAGATGGAGCATGGAAGCTCAAAGTTTCAGAAGCCATGCACTGTGTAGGGTGTGCAACCTTCTTCAGAGCCCCATACTCTGTGATAAAGCGCAATGTTTTGTACATGATGTACGAGGTGGGGATAGTGAAGGCTTACGACATGCACGATGAATCATTCAGCAGCAATGCTACACCTACGTAATGTGTGCTACGTATCTTACGTATGAGCTGATTTGGCAGATTTTTATTGGCCATTAGTTGGGGACACGGGCCCACCCTTGAAATCAGGGGGGCAGTTTGATTAATGGGGGAGGGGATTACGTAGGTTATGTAGAAGTTGTACGTAGGTGTAGCATTTTTGATCATTCAGTGATGTTGATCTCCCTACAGATTTCACCTCCACCAAATTGCATGCGGGGTGGGACTACAGGGTGTGCAGTTCCACCGTTGGCATGCTGACAATGGTGCAGGTTCAGGGTGCTCTCCTTCGTATATGGGACCTACAGCCATCTGGTACATGGAACTCACACGCAAGCTTGCCATTACCGCTGTTGTTCGGTCTTTTGGAAGATTCAGCTATGTGGTGTCAAAATGCTTACCGGAGGACAGGCACGCGGGTCTTCTTTTTGGTCAGAATACTGGGCAGCGGAGAAGGGGCACGTCACGTGGTCGCAAGGTTTGGATACGTCGGCTCTTTGTACTCAATTGACACAGAGGCGAAGGAGGCGACTGAGATTTTGCGCCACGCCAACACCACCCTGGCCTGCAAGGTGTTGCCGGTTACTCTATCCTGGCCGCCTAAGTTACCGGCAAGCATAATTGAGTAGTAATTTTTCACAACGGGGGGCTGCTTTTTTTTCAGGTGTAATTTCAGTTTGATTAGATCTGGGGTTGCTTATTCATCCTGTCACCTTTAGAAAAGTGTACGCGTGGACTCCTGTTATATGCACTTTATTTTTTAGATGTCAAAAACTTCTTGAGAAGTTGTGCCGAGCATATTTCGATTGTTGTGCCTGTGACAATTGCGGAGGATGGACCTTTTATTTTAAATGACATAAACCGGGTATAAATGGGTGTGATTCGGTGCTACGGTATCAAATATCCACTAAACCCACTCCTGATATTGATGGCACAGTCGGTGTCCCGCGATGTGACGCCCCTGATTCAATCGTACACTAATCATGCACGCAAATGTGTACGATCAAGATCAGGGACTCACGGGAAGATATCACAACACAACTCTACAAATAAAAATAAGTCATACAAGCATCATAATACAAGCCGGGGGCCTCGAGGGCTCGAATACAAGTGCTCGGTCATAGACGAGTCAGCGGAAGCAACAATATCTGAGTACATACATAAGTTAAACAAGTTTGCCCTAAGAAGGCTAGCACAAACTGGGATACAGATTGAAAGAGGCGCAGGCCTCCTGCCTGGGATCCTCCTAAACTACTCCTGGTCGTCGTCATCGGCCTGCACGTAGTAGTAGGCACCTCCGGTGTAGTAGGGGTCGTCGTCGACGGTGGCGTCTGGCTCCTGGACTCCAGCATCTGGTTGCGACAACCAGAAAGAAAGGCAAGGGGGAAAAGGGGGGGAGAAAGCAACCGTGAGTACTCATCCAAAGTACTCGGAAGCAAGGAACTACACTACATATGCATGGATATATGTGTAAGGAGGCCATATCAGTGGACTGAACTGCAGAATGCCAGAATAAGAGGGGGATAGCTAGTCCTATCGAAGACTACGCTTCTGGCAGCCTCCGTCTTGCAGCATGTAGAAGAGAGTAGATTGAAGTCCTCCAAGTAGCATCTCCAAGTAGCAACTCCAAGTAGCATCTCCAGTAGCATCGCATAGCATAATCCTACCCGGCGATCCTCTCCTCGTCGCCCTGTAGAAACGCGATCACCGGGTTGTCTGTGGAACTTGGAAGGGTGTGTTTTATTAAGTATCCGGTTCTAGTTGTCATAAGGTCAAGGTACAACTCCAAGTCGTCCTGTTACCGAAGATCACGGCTATTCGAATAGATTAACTTCCCTGCAGGGGTGCACCACATAACCCAACACGCTTGATCCCATTTGGCCGGACACACTTTCCTGGGTCATGCCCGGCCTCGGAAGATCAACACGTCGCAGCCCCACCTAGGCACAACAGAGAGGTCAGCACGCCGGTCTAAACCTATTCGCGCAGGGGTCTGGGCCCATCGCCCTGAGCACACCTGCACGTTGCGTGGGCGGCCGGAAGCAGACCTAGCCTAGTGGCGTTCCAGTCCAATCCGGCGCGCGCCGCTCAGTCGCTGACGTCAAGAGGGCTTCGGCTGATACCACGACGCCGGGATACCCATAACTACTCCCGCATAGATGGTTAGTGCGTATAGACCAAATGGCCAGACTCAGATCAAATACCAAGATCTCGTTAAGCGTGTTAAGTATCCGCGAACGCCGAACAGGGCCAGGCCCACCTGTCTCCTAGGTGGTCTCAACCTGCCCTGTCGCTCCGCCACAAAGTAACAGTCGGGGGCCGTCGGGAACCCAGGCCCACCTCTACCGGGATGGAGCCACCTGTCCTTCCAGCCCCCATCTCCGAACAGTATCACAGGTAATGTAATAGTGTAAAGTATATGTAGTATTTGCCCGTGATCACCTCCCAAAGTGATCACAGCCCAGTAGTATAGCATGGCAGACGGACAAGAGTGTAGGGCCACTGATGGAACACTAGCATCCTATACTAAGCAGTAGGATAGCAGGTAAAGGTATCAATGACTGTAGCAACAATGACAGGCTATGCATCAGAATAGGATTAACGGAAAGCAGTAACATGCTACACTACTCTAATGCAAGCAGTATAGAGAAGAATAGGCGATATCTGGTGATCAAGGGGGGGGGGGCTTGCCTGGTTGCTCTGGCAAGAAGGACGAGCCACCAACACCGTAGTCGAACTGGGGGTCGCCGGCAGTCTCGGGGTCTATCGGAAAGAAGTAACAGAGAGGGAACACAATAAATAACAGAGCAATCAAAGCATCACAAAGCGTAACAAGACAATACGCGGTGTTCGGTGTGCCCTAACGCGGTAGTAGGTGATACCAGTGAAGGGGGGAAAACATCCAGGAAAGTATTCCCGGTGTTTCGTGTTTTCTGACAGACGAACCGGAGGGGGAAAGTTGCGGGTTTGATATGTTATGGGTGTGTGGTGGACGAACGGGCTGCATAACCGGGTTTATCTCGTCGTTCTGAGCAACTTTCATGTTGAAAATATTTTAATCCGAGTTACGGATTAAAAGATATGATTTTTTAAAGATTTTATTAATTTCTGAAATTTAATTAATTATTTAATTAATTCGAAAAACAGATTAATGACATCAGCATGATGTCATGCTGACATCAGCAGTCAACAGAGTTGACTTGGTCAACCTGACGTGTGGATCCCACTGTCATTGACTAAGATTAACTAAAACAGATTAATTAGTTTAATTAGTGATTAGGTTAATCTAATCAGGATTAATTAACTTAATTAATTACTTAATTAATTAATTAATATTTTAATTATTTTAGTTATTATTTATTTATTTATTTAATATATTTATTTAATTGCTTATTTTTTATGTTTATCATTATTTTCTTTTTTTCTAAAATGTTCCAGGGCGGGCCCCACGTGCCATACGTACAGGGGCCTATCGGGCGCCACTTAGCGAACACGGGCGCAGGACGCGGCCCGAGCGGGCGCACGCCCAGGTGCGGGCGGACCCGGCAAGGCGCCAGAGCAGGGGGCGGTGGCCACGGCGAGGCCATGGCCGAAGCAGGGCGCGCCGGCCGTGGCCTGTGGAGAGGCGGCCACGCGGAGGAGCGTTGGGGGCCGGCGCCATCGGCCGTGGCCGCGGCCGTGTGCAGAGGATGCGGGGGCGCAGGGGTGAGCGCCGGCGGGGAAGCAAGGGGGACGGAGGCGAGGGGATGGGCGACGATCACGGCGCCGCACGTCAGGGGCGGTCACGGGCGCGGTGAAGGCAGAGACAGGGGAGCTTGGGAGGCCGGCCGAAGAGGAGTCGGGGACGCGGCGAGAGCAGGGGCTGGCGGGTGCAGAGGGGCGTCGGGGGCAAGCACGCACGACGCAGGGCGCGGTCTGGCGGCCGTGTATGGCGAGGCGACGGCGGGGAACGGCTCGGGCGCGATGGCCATCCAGAGGAGGCGCGACGAGCGCGGGGAGGCTGCGAGCGAGCACAGCCTCGGGCGCGCGGTGACGGGGAAGAGGGGAGAGGAGGAGGACGCTCACGGCGGGGCTGTAGGGCACGGGCA
>NC_041385.1:641710131-641714530 GCF_002162155.2 Triticum dicoccoides | reverse complement strand
GGCGGTCTCCTCCCTCGATCCCGATCCAATCCGGGGAGAGGGGGAGAGATATTTTAGGGAGGGGGAGTGGTGTGTCGGTGGGGGGTGGGAGTGGTGCGGGGGTTTAGTAGCGGGCGGCTGGGCCGGCCTAGTTGGCCCGGTGGCCAGCTGGGCCGAGGCCCAGCGAAGGGGGGGGGCCTGCGCCCTTTTGCTCTTATTTGTTTCGTCTTTTTTTCTATTTTCTTTCCTTTATTTATTTTCTTTCTGTTTTAATTAGTTTAGGCCATTTAGGTGTTTTGTAAAATTGTGTTTGCTCTATTATAATTACCCTCGCATTTAACTGCACACTCCGAACATTTTAGTTTAATTTTTTGAAAACTTTTGTTGTTTGCCAAATTTTTAAATTCAATTCGAATCGGTTTCGAACTAATGCGAGATTAGCCACAGTAATCAAGGTGACGTGGCATCATTAGCGAAGGATTACTGTAGCGTAACTATCCGGGCGTCACACGCGAGGTTGTAACACAAAATAAAAACGAGGGTCCTCCATCGGTGACATCGGGGTGTTGTTTGATTGTTTCGAGAAATGCGAAAGCACGCAAGCATGAGGTGTGATTGGCAATTGAAAAGAGGGGGCCAACCGCACCGTTGGTAGCGCGATGAATTACCACCGCTTTTGCAAGGTTCTCGCTCTGTAGATGGTTTTGACTGATGAGAGGCTGGTCAGGTGCATGTCAACACATTGGCGTGTTGCACGGGTTCCTTTTTGCGCAAAAAGAGTGTCTCCCCCTTCGATACGGTTGACGTCCCGACAAAAAAAGAGTAGTGTTCTCTCTGCAGGAGATGGCGCGTACTGCGTGCTGGTCGAGGGGTGGGGATATGGGGATGCATATAGGATGTTTTGCGTCACATGTATTTTTGTTTATCATCGTGCGAAGAAGAAGACTCGCCTATCCATATGCACTTACGTGTGTTGTTGACACGTCTCGCTCGTGACAAGCAAAATGACATGAATGGGGGGGCAATTCTAAAGAGGGGTGGCTCGATTGATGTGCGCGAGGTTACAACACATTCATGCCATAAGGAGATGCCTAATCATGAACGGGTCTGTACGCGCAGCGAAAGGTTCCGCCCATCGGAGTTGCGGCGGTTCCGACAATGATGAAGAACGGGTCCTTACATGCGGATGCGTAAAGGATGTTTCGTGTCACATGTATATTGTTTTTCACCGTGAGAGGAAGAAAACTCGCCTATCCATATACACGTACGTGCGGTGTTGACACGTCTCCCTCGTGACAAGCAAATGGCATGAATGGGGGGCAATTCTAAAGAGGGGTGGCTCGATTGGTGTGTGCTAGGTTACAACACAATATAGAAGGAGGCTTCTCCCAAACGGTGTTATGGTGGTTTCTTGTATGGTTCTTTTGGGGAGTGACTAATCATGAACGGGTCTGTACGCGCAAACAGAAGGTTCCCGCCCATCAGAGTTGCGGCTGTTCCGACAATGATGAAGGGCAGTTCCTGCTATTGAGATGTCATGCACTATTTGGGGCCGGTGGGTAGTAATGCACTATTTTGAACCGGTGGGTAGTAGCGTGGATATGCCTAATCATGCACACGTGGTACTGTTTGGATATGAAGAAAAGAAGGGGCAACTGTCCCGTGGGTGACGGGATTAGGCACACACGTACGGCAAGGTTCCATGCGCGCAAAAGAAAGTTCCACAATCGTAGTTGTGGCGGTTCCGACAATGATGAAGGACAGTTCTTGCTATCGGGTTATCGCGCAAAATTGGAGTTTACAACACAATATAGAACTTGAAAAACCGAAGGTCATATAGAGCATGGGGGGTGGGTCCATCATCTATGCCCCCTCGAATGTTCCTCGGGCTTCTCGGAAGGGTTCGTAGTGCAAGGTTCCTTACGGCCCAACAGGAGGGTACGACCAGAGAAATCGTAGTGGTGGCGTTCCCGGCAATGAATAATATGTCAGTTCTTTCTCTTGCGATGTCGGAGAGTGCGCATAGGTACATGGATAGGCCAGTACATACGGTTATTTGACACGTCTCCTTCATGACAAGCAGATGACACGAATGGGGGGCAATTCTAAGTAGGGGTGGCTCGATTGGTGTGCGCGAGGTTACAACACAATATAAAAGGAGGTTTCTCCAAAAAACGGTGTTATGATGGTGTTTTGTTTGGTCCTTTCGGGAGGTGCCTAATCATGAACGGATCTGTACGCGCAACGGAAGGTTTCGCCCATTGGAGTTGCGACGGTTCCGGCAATGGTGAAGGACAGTTCTTGCTATTGAGATGTCGTGCTCTATTTGGGGCCGATGGGTAGTAGTGCGCAGAGGCTCGCCTATCCATATACATACGGCATTCGACACTTCTCATCCGTGATAAGAAAGTGTCATGAATGCGGGCCGATTCGGTGCTACGGTATCAACTGTCTACTAAACACATGTCTGATGTTGATGGCCTAGTTCGTGTTCGCGGAGTTGTAACGCAAATAAAACGAGTGATCTCCATCGGTGACATTGGAGTGTTGTTTGATTGTTCCGAGAAATCCGTAATGATGCAAGCGTGAGGGTGCTTGGCAATTGGAAAGAAAGGGGCTACCGCACCGTGGGTACCGCGATTAGATTACATCGCTTATGCAAGGTTCCGTACGCGCAAACAGATGGTTCCCCCTTTTCCGGTCGGGGACGGTTCCGACAATGAACAATGACGGCTCTAGCTTCCGAGATGGCGGGGACTGATGAGAGGGGGTGGGGTGCATGTAAGCACATGGGGTGTTGCGTGGGTTCGTTCTGCGCAAAAAGAGGGTTTCCACCTTCAATACTGGTGATGTTCCGACAAATAAAAATGAAGATTCTCTCTGCAGGAGTTGGCGCGTACTGCGTGGTGGTGGTGGAGGGGTGGTGGTATGCGGATGCGTATAGGATGTTTCATGTCACATGTATATTGTTTTTCACCGTGAGAGGAAGAAAACTCGCCTATCCGTATACACGTACGGGTGGTGTTGACACGTCTCCTTCGTGACAAGCATGTGGCATGAATGTGGGGCAATTCTAAAGAGGGGTGGCTCGACTGGTGTGCGCTAGGTTACAACACAATATGGAAGGAGGTTTCTTTCGGGGAAGTGCCTAATCCTGGACGGGTCTGTACGCGCAACGGAAGGTTCCGCCCATCGGAGTTGCGGCGGTTCCGACAATGATGAAGGAAAGTTCCTGTTGTTGATATGTCGTGCACTATTTGGGGGCAGTGGGTAGTAGTGCACTATTTTGGGAGCGGTGGGTAGTAGTGTGGATATGCCTAATCATGCACGCGTGATACTGTTTGCGAATGAAGAAAGAATGGGCAACTGTCCCGTGGGCGACGGGATTAGGGCACACACGTATGGCAAGGTTCCTTGCGCGCAACATAATGTTCCGCAAAATCGGGCTTGTGGCGGTTCCGACAATGATGAAGGACAGTTCTTGCTATCGGGATATCACGTAATATTGGACACAATATAGAACTTGAAAAAACGATGGTCATATAGACCCATGCGGGATGGGTCCGTCATCTATGCCCCCGCGAATGTTCCTCAGGCTTCTCGGAAGGGTTCCTTGCGCGCAACAGAATGTTCCGCAAAAATCGGACTTGTGGCGGTTCCGACAATGATGAAGGACAGTTCTTGCGGATAAGTGTTGTAGCTGGCCTTAACAGCTTTGTACCGATGGCGGGCCCCCAAAAAGTTTTCAAAAATAAAATTTGAGCGGCCGAGGATTTTGATCACTTTAAAATGCACGGTCATGTGTGGGGGTTCTTACGTTGTCAAAACGAAAAATGGTAACTGAAAAAACAACATAGTCGAACTTAAAATTCTTCACTCACTATAAAGCAGAGGAAAAGATGAAAAGAAGAGTCTTTGTGAAATGACAATACTGGGATCTCCGACGCGCAAGGAAATGGGCGGGGACATGGTAATATGAAACAACTCTTCTCCGGTGTGACTCAAATTCCTATCTCGTCTCCGGCGCCTGTGACAAAACAAAGAACATTAATAAAAATTAATTTCATACACATATCGGGAAAAAAAGAATGGGGACAGAACAATTCAGCTTGAATCACGGGCATTCGGGATAAAAACATAAACGATCTAGAAAAAAACGATTGCGTGGCTGCCGTGCACCAGTTTATCATTCTGTTCACATCCGTTTGGGCCGGTTACCGATGCGCGTGCCCTGGCCACGGCTGGCCGGAGACTCGGCTAGACTCCAGCCTGCGGCACTGATACTGCGAAGCTTCTCGTGTGCGGCGAAAATCTGGTTTGCAATCAAGAGTGTCTATTGGCAGTAGGTGCTATAGGCTAGTTTCGATGCTGGACTGGGCTGGGACACGCGTGTGAAGCCAAAAAAGAAGAAGACAAAAAC
>NC_041385.1:641709326-641709916 GCF_002162155.2 Triticum dicoccoides | reverse complement strand
GTTCAATTTTGCTGTTGGCTAAAAAACAAAGAAATTTAAAAAAAGGGGAAATAAGACAACGTGTATTCATGTCATGGTCGAAAACTGTGTCCGCGTGGTTGTTTGCCTTGTTAAACGAAAACCCACTCATACAGTATTAAAAACTTGAAGAACAAGTAGTGAACGCGTACTGCTGAGAAAAAAAAAGCGAAATCGGGATGATGATTTTAACATGCGTAACAAAAGAGATACTGACAAAAGATGGCGTAGTTTAAACCATACCGTAAACTCCCCTCTGTATGGAGGTCCGAAAAAAAAGGATCGGTCGAGGGGATCTAGGTAGGCGGCTTAGGCGGCGGGAGGGAGTGGGAACCTGGGGTCTGTTCGCTTGGTTGGTGTGCGTCAAAATAAGTTTCTCCGGGGTCCGTTCCCGGTGAGGCGAGGCATTGCCCCACCCGAACCCCCCACACCCCTCCCTCAAAACGGCCTGGACTGACGGGCACGCTTCATAACCAGCAGAAAAGGAAATTATGCGGATATAGCGGCGCTCGGAATGGCCCAGCCGGCGGCTAGCCTGAGACGAAAAATCGACCCGTACGAACGCCCCCTAC
>NC_041385.1:641690547-641708793 GCF_002162155.2 Triticum dicoccoides | reverse complement strand
ATGCGGATATAGGAGCGCTCGGAACGGCCCAGCCGGCGGCTAGCCCGAGACGAAATATGGACCCGTACGAATGCCCCTACTTCGGCATCGCAACCCCCCCCCAAGGGAGTGCAATATATGATGATCTCCGCCTTCTGCCCGCGGGCGACCGGACTGCTTGTGAATGGGGCCTCAAATGGCCCGGACCGATGGGCGCGTTACGTGCTCCTCACAGCGCCTCGCGACGAGCCTACACATTGTCCCACATTTGCAAAAATCCTTCTTCATACACCACAAAAAGGTCAGGGTGGGGTGGGGGGGTGGAACACCTCCAATTCAGTGATGTCACCCTCAGGGGGGAGTGGAACTTATGATGATCTCCAGCTTCTGCCTGCGGCAAGCGGACGCCTCGTGAATGGGGCCTCAAACTGCCCGGACAGACGGACATGCTTCATAACTAGCAGGAAAAGGATTTTATGCGGATATATGAGCGCCCCGGGGACCGGACGGCCCAGCCGACGTCTAGCCTTAGACGAAAAATGAACCCGTACGAGCGCCTCGGATGGTCCGCAAATGTCCCCTACTGACCACGCACCCTCATATCAGGGCTAAAAAAGAAGTGCGATATCGGGACGCAGAAGGCGGGTGCGGCCCTGCAACGACGGGGTCACATTCTCCGGTGCCGTGCTGGACACCATCTACTTGTCCCATGACATATCCATCATATATTTGACGTCGATCGTGCGCCCCCGGGCGTTCTAGGTGCAGTGGTGGCGGCAGGTGTATGCCTGTGTATTCACAGGAATACCCAAGATTCAGACTAAAAAATATACAGAGCAAACGAGCAGGCCCAGGCGCCCAGCCCACGAGTTGACTCGTCTCCGCTCGTTCCAGTTCACACCACACACACGCCTCCACTAATCCATCGTCTCGGCATCTCCTCGCACCGTTCCCAGGCACGCAGCGCTCTCCCTAGACGACACGCAGGCACGCAGCACCGCCGGAGGCCGATGTCAACCGTCGGAGGCGACCCTGGCGGCAGCGCCCCGTCCCCCACACCGGCGGCCCCCGGCCTCCCACCAGCCCCTCCTCTTCCGCTCGAAGGGCGCAGCAGCCGAGCAGGAACGAGCAACCCTGGCGGCGGCGCCCCGCCACCCGCGCCGGCGGTGCCCGACCCCGCACCCGCCCCTCCTCTTCGGTCGGTGGGAGCAGCACCCGAGCAAGGACGGGTAACCCTGTCGGCGGCGTCCCGCCCCCCGTGGCACAGAAACAGAAGGTGCGCAACTGCGATGTTGCCCTCTCCCCTAATTTGGGAATTTCTTGATTTGCTCTAATTTTCTAGATGCAGGTAGTCTATCTATTTAACAGATACAAGTATTTGAATTTATGTTCCCCTTGTTTTCCTAACGTAGATGAAGAGGAGTGGAATTGTTGGCAATGTGGGAAAAGGCTTCAAAGGCAAGGAAAACAAATGAAGTATCCACGCCGAATCAGACAGTAGCTACATCTAGTACTTGTACTTCTCCTGTTCATCTTGAGAGCAATTTGCAGTTGGTGTTATGGCAAGAACCGGAGAGTAGAGGCGAAACCTCAACACCTCATGTAGAACATGATAAATCTATTTATGAAGATGATGAACCGATGCAAGCAGATTTGGAGGCACTCGAACATGATCCTGGAAAGCGGATTCCCATCTCAGTATATGATGTCAATGACCAAGATAGAGTAAGAAGGAGATATATTGAGATGGGGTCATGTCAACCAAAGAATCATGAGTTCAAGTTTACAAATAAAAGTGGGAAAGATCGTCGCTTTTGCCGTGCTTGGTTTAAAGAATTTCCATGGAAATTTTGCCATGCTTTTGTCGTGCTTGGCTAGCAGGAAATTTTGAAGAGGTTGATAGGGTTGTTCTCAAGAATGCTCCACGGAACTGCAAGATGACTCACCATGATATACAACAAGAGGTGATAAAATGGTGTGCACAAGAGACTACTAAATTAGTCATTGAAGAACTTGATGGTGGTCATTTTGCAATACTTGTAGATGAGTCTAGTGATGAGAATGCTTCAGATAGCTCAGGCTGAAGAACTCATTGATGCATTGGAATTGGAAGAAGTAGAAACAGGGAGTGGGCAGAATCAGGAAATGGGTTTGGGAAGGCCATGTGATACACGTTGGGGCTCTCACTTCAAAACTATGAACCATGTCATCTCTATGTATGGTGCACTACGACGAGTCCTTCGCAAGATTGGAGATGAGTACCATGGTGCGGAGGCACAAGCGGCTCTCTCCATAGAGACAATATTTCGATCATTTGAGTTTGTTTTCATGGCACACTTGATGCAAGAAATATTTGGATACGCAGATGAGTTGTGTATAGCTTTGCAAAAGCAAGACGAAGATATTGTTCATGCTATTGAGCTTGTTCGTGACACAAAGTATTACTTGGAGGCTTTGAGGACCGATGCTGGATGGGATGATTTTCTCACAAAGGTCACATCTTTTTGTACAAAGTATAAGATCAAAGTTGTTGATATGGAGGGTCCTTACTTTCCCGTTGGCCGGCCTAGAAGGGGTTTATGTAATGGTGTGATCAATTATCACCACTTCAAGGTTGATATGTTTGTGGGTGTCATTGATAGGCAAATCAGTGAGCTGAATGGCAGATTTGATGAGGTAAACACAGAGCTACTTTCTTGCATGGCAGCATTCTGTCCACTTCACCTATTTTCTGCTTATGACCACGAGAAGTTGGTTAGGCTTGCTTCAAAGTTTTGTGCTTCTGATTTTACAAGTGATGAACTGGCAAGACTTCCATGGCAACTAAACATGTATGTTACTAATGTGCGTAGAGATGAAAGGTTTCAAAACCTGAAAAATCTATGTCAACTTTCAGTTGTGCTTGTGGAGACAAACAAGCATGAACAATATCATATTGTTTACAAGCTTCTTAAGTTGGTATTGATTCTGCCAGTAGCTACTGCTAGTGTTGAAAGGGTATTCTCTTCAATGAGCCATGTGAAGAATAAGCTAAGGAGCAAAATGGGTGATGAATATTTGAACAATTGTTTGGTTACATTTGTTGAGAGAGAACTTTTCAATCAAGTGAAGGATGAAGATGCCATCAATCTCTTCCAAAAAGGCGACCGCAAAGTTATATTGTAAGAAGGATATCATCACTTTATCAATCAAAAGGTACTTATGTATTCATGTTTTTATGGTCTGATACATTGAAATATTGCTATTGTCATTATGCTAGTGTTGTTTTGTTCATATATTGTTAGTGTTGTGTTATTTGGTTCATATACTACATTTAGAGGGAAAAAAATGAATGAATACCTAGCCTTCATTTCCTGGAGCCGCCACTATCTAGGTGGCGGATTTTGCCAATCACGGCTATAGATGCTCCTATTGTGATTGAGAAAAACTGGAATGCAATGTGTTCTGCAACTCCTGCCGGCGAGTCCGGTCCAAGGTTGCGGAGCGGGAGCGAGCGTCGTAGACGAAGTAGTCGAAGTAGTCGTACACGCGAAAGTAAATGACACAGAGAGATATGGAGGAGACCAGCTTTATTAATCAATGATCAGGGGTTACAATGATGGCTCCTCGGTGCTTTATATAGGGAAAAGGGGGGTCAAGGGATAAGTACCCACTTAACGATATGAGGGGAACGGGAGGGGCTAGCCCGTGCGTTTAGCACGCGGCCGCCGCCACCCTCCAGATGACCCGGTTTCCCAACACTCCCCCTTGGGTAATTATCCGTATATCCATGCCTCAAAACTCCGAAAAACCCAGTGGGAAAAAATATGGAGAAAGAGCACATGGTATACATTGTTGTATTGCACGAATTGCCTCGTCAAAAACCTCGTGTGAGAAACATCAGGAAAACTCACTCAAGGGAAAAAGAGTACAATCCACTCAACCATCAAGTTGAGTACTCGATCATCGGGATTGAGATTTTAGCGGCGAGTTTGTGAAGTTTCTCCCCCTGAACCTTGCACCTCTCTAAGTCTCATCATACCGATTCCACGCACACACCTCTCTAAGGTTGATGCCGGTAATGATTTAGTGAACATATCAGCAAGATTGTCACAAGACTTAGTATGCAAAACTTTCACCTCATTCAACTGCTGCAGCTCATGTGCATAGAAGAACTTGGGACTAATATGCTTAGTGAGGTTACTCTTCACATAACCCATCTGGACTTGTGCAACACAAGCAGCATTATCTTCATAGATAATGGTAGGGGTTTGTACGGTGCTCAACCCACATGTCTGCTGAATGTGGCCGCATCTGCCGAAGCGATACACACTCTTTTGACACTTCGAATAGTGCCATGATTTCCGAGTGGTTCGTGGAAGTCGACACAAGTGTTTGCTTGGACGATTTCCAGGAAAACGCAGTTCCACCACAAAGGAAAACATATCCATTCTGCGATTTGCAATCATGCGGGTCCGATAGGTACCCAGCATCGGCATAGCCTACAATAGATAGGTCTTCGTTCCTTTTATAAAACAGGCCAAGATCTTTGGTCCCTTGCAGGTAACGGAAGACGTCCTTGACACCTTTCCAATGTCTTTTGGTAGGTTCAGAACTGTACCTCGCAAGCAAACTGACGGCGAACGCAATGTCTGGCCGTGTACAGTTTGCGAGATACATGAGTGCTCCAACTGCACTTAGGTAAGGAACCTCTGGTCCCAGATTTTCCTCCCCCTCTTCCTTTGGCCTGAACGGGTCCTTGTCTGGCTGTAAAGACCTCCCGACCATCGGGGTCTTAGAGGGATATGCCTTATCAAATCCAAACCTTTCCAACACCTTCTGGGTGTAGGCCGACTGGTGCACTAGAATCCCGTCAGGGGAATGTTCAAGTTGCAGACCTAGACAGAACTTGGTTTTACCCAAATCCTTCATCTCGAATTCCGACATCAGGTAGGAACTCGCTTCCTCAATATCCTCAGGTGTACCGATTATGTTTAAATCGTCCACGTACACCGAGATTATACAGAATCCATCTTGGGATCGCCGTATGAAAACACATGGGCAATCTTTATTGCTCATGTAGCCCTTCTCATGAAGGAAATCGCTTAAGCGATTGTACCACATTCTACCAGACTGTCTGAGTCCGTACAGTGCCTTTTGAAGTTGAACACTGTATAGACCCCTGTTTGCTCTATCATGGTTCGAAACAGGGATACCTTCTGGAACCTTCATGTATATGTTCGAATCCAAGTTACCATACAGGTAAGCAGTGACAACATCCATTAGTTTCATTTTCAAGCCCATGTTTACTTCCATCGAGATCAAGTATCTAAAGGTAACTCCATCCATGACCGGGGAATAAGTCTCCTCAAAATCGACACCTGGTCGTTGAGTGAACCCTTGAGCGACGAGCCTTGATTTGTACCGTATGAAGGAAATATGCCCTAGAGGCAATAATAAAGTTATTATTTATTTCCTCATATCATGATAAATGTTTATTATTCATGCTAGAATTGTATTAACCGAAAACATGATACATGTGTGAATACATAGACAAACATATAGTCACTAGTATGCCTCTACTTGACTAGCTCATTAATCAAAGATGGTTATGTTTCCTAACCATAGACATGTGTTGTCATTTGATTAATGGGATCACATCATTAGGAGAATGATGTGATTGACATGACCCATTCCGTTAGCCTAGCACTTGATCGTTTAGTATACTTCTATTGCTTTCTTCATGACTTATACATGTTCCTGTAACTATGAGAAATATGCAACTCCCGTTTACCGGAGGAACACTTTGGGTACTACCAAACGTCACAACGTAACTGGGTGATTATAAAGGAGTACTACAGGTGTCTCCGAAGGTACATGTTGAGTTGGCGTATTTCGAGATTAGGTTTTGTCACTCCGATTGTCGGAGAGGTATCTCTGGGCCCTCTCGGTAATGCACATCATTATAAGCCTTGCAAGCAATGTGACCAAATGAGTTGGTTACGGGATGATGCATTACGGAATGAGTAAAGAGACTTGCCGGTAACGAGATTGAACTAGGTATTGGATACCGACGATCAAATCTCGGGCAAGTAACATACCGATGACAAAGGGAACAACGTATGTTGTTATGCGGTTTGACCGATAAAGATCTTCGTAGAATATGTAGGAACCAATATGGGCATCCAGGTCCCGCTATTGGTTATTGACCGAGAATGGTTCTAGATCATGTCTACATAGTTCTCGAACCCGTAGGGTCCGCACGCTTAACGTTACGATGACAGTTTTATTATGAGTTTATAAGTTTTGATGTACCAAAGTTTGTTCGGAGTCCCGGATGTGATCACGGACATGACGAGGAGTCTCGAAATGGTCGAGACATAAAGATTGATATATTGGAAGCCTATGTTTGGACATCGGAAAGGTTTCGGGTGAAATCGGGATTTTACCGGAACACCGGGGGGTTACCGGAACCCTCCCGGGGGTTAATGGGCCTTAGTGGGCCATCAGGGAGAAGAGGAGGGCCGGCCAGGGCAGGCCGCACGCCCCCTCCCCCCTAGTCCGAATAGGACAAGGAAGGGGGGGCGGCGCCCCCCTTTCCTCTTTCCCCTCCCCCGTTTCCTTCTCCACCAAGGCAAGAGGGGGGAGTTCTACTCCCGGTGGGAGTAGGACTCCTCCAGGCGCACCCCAAGGGGGCCGGCCACACCTCCCCCTCCCTCCTTTATATACGGGGGCAGGGGGGCACCCCATAACACACAAGTTGATCTATGGATCGTTCCTTAGCCGTGTGCGGTGCCCCCCTCCACCATATTCCACCTCGGTCATATCGTCACGGAGTTTAGGCGAAGCCCTACGCCGGTAGAGCATCATCATCATCACCACGCCATCGTGCTGACCGGAACTCATCCCCGAAGCTTTGCTGGACCGGAGCCCGGGGATCGTCATCGAGCTGAACGTGTGCTGAACTCGGAGGTCCCGTACGTTCGGTGCTTGGATCGGTCGGATCGTGAAGACGTACGACTACATCAACCGCATTGTCATAATGCTTCCGCTTACGGTCTATGAGGGTACGTGGATGGACACTCTCCCCTCTCGTTGCTATGCCATCACCATGATCTTGCGTGTACGTAGGAATTTTTTTGAAATTACTACGTTCCCCAACAGTGGCATCCGAGCCTAGGTTTTATGCGTTGATGTTATATGCACGAGTAGAAGACAAGTGAGTTGTGGGCGATATAAGTCATACTGCTTACCAGCATGTCATACTTTGGTTCAGCGGCATTGTGAGATGAAGAGGCTCGGACCGACATTACGCGTACGCTTACGCGAGACTGGTTTCACCGCTACGAGCACTCGTTGCTTAAAGGTGACCGGTGGGTGTCTGTCTCTCTCACTTTAGTTGAACCAAGTGTGGCTACGCCCGGTCCTTGCGAAGGTTAAAACAGCACCAACTTGACAAACTATCGTTGTGGTTTTGATGCGTAGGTAAGAACGGTTCTTGCTAAGCCCGTAGCAGCCACGTAAAAATTGCAACAACAAAGCAGAGGACGTCTAACTTGTTTTTGCAGGGCATGTTGTGATGTGATATGGTCAAGACGTGATGCTATATTTTATTGTATGAGATGATCATGTTTTGTAACCGAAGTTATCGGCAACTGGCAGGAGCCATATGGTTGTCACTTTATTGTATGAAATGCAAACGCCCTGTAATTGCTTTACTTTATCACTAAGCGGTAGCGATAGTCATAGAAGCAATAGATGGCGTAACGACAATGATGCTACGATGGAGATCAAGGTGTCGCGCCGGTGACGATGGTGATCACGACGGTGCTTCGAAGATGGAGATCACAAGCACAAGATGATGATGGCCATATCATATCACTTATATTGATTGCATGTGATGTTTATCCTTTATGCATCTTATCTTGCTTTGATTGACGGTAGCATTTTAAGATGATCTCTCACTTAATAATCAACAAGTGTTCTCCCTGAGTATGCACCGTTGCGAAAGTTCTTCGTGCTGAGACACCACGTGATGATCGGGTGTGATAGGCTCTACGTTCAAATACAACGGGTGCAAAACAGTTGCACACGCGGAATACTCAGGTCATACTTGACGAGCCTAGCATATAACAGATATGGCCTCGGAACACGGAGACCGAAAGGTCGAACGTGAATCATATAGTAGATATGATCAACATAGTGATGTTCACCATTGAAATTACTCCATCTCACGTGATGATCGGACATGGTTTAGTTGATTTGGATCACGTGATCACTTAGATGACTAGAGAGATGTTTGTCTAAGTGGGAGTTCTTAAGTAATATGATTAATTAAACTTAAATTTATCATGAACTTAGTACCTGATAGTATTTTGCTTGTCTATGTTTGTTTGTAGATAGATGGATCGTGCTGTTTTTCCGTTAAATTTTAATGCGTTCCTTGAGAAAGCAAAGTTGAAAGATGATGGTAGAAATTACACGGACTGGGTCCGTAACCTGAGGATTATCCTCATTGCTGCACATAAAAGTTACGTCCTGGAAGCACCGCTGGGTGCCAGGCCTGCTGCTGATGCAACTGACGATGTTAAGAACGTCTGGCAGAGCAAAGCTGATGACTACTCGATAGTTTAGTGTGCCATGCTTTACGGCTTAGAACCGGGTCTTCAACGACGTTTTGAACGTCATGGAGCATATGAAATATTTCAGGAGTTGAAGTTAATATTTCAAGCAAATGCCCGGATTGAGAGATATGAAGTCTCCAATAAGTTCTATAGCTGCAAGATGGAGGAGAATAGTTCTGTCAGTGAACACATACTCAAAATGTCTGGGTATAGTAATCACTTGATTCAACTGGGAGTTAATCTTCCTGATGATAGTGTCATTGACAGAATTCTCCAATCACTGCCACCACGCTACAAGAGCTTTGTGATGAACTATAATATGCAAGGGATGAACGAAACTATTCCCGAGCTCTTCGCAATGCTAAAAGCTGCGGAGGTAGAAATCAAAAAGGAGCATCAAGTGTTGATGGTTAACAAGACCACCAGTTTCAAGAAAAAGGGCAAAGGGAAGAAGAAGGGGAACTTCAAGAAGGACAGCAAACAAGTTGCTGCTCAAGAGAAGAAACCCAAGTCTGGACCAAAGCCTGAAACTGAGTACTTCTATTGCAAGCAGACTGGACACTGGAAGCGGAACTGCCCCAAGTATTTGGCGGATAAGAAGGATGGCAAAGTGAACAAAGGTATATGTGATATACATGTTATTGATGTGTACATTACTAATGCTCGCAGTAGCACCTGGGTATTTGATACTGGTTCTGTTGCTAATATTTGCAACTCGAAACAGGGACTACGAATTAAGCGAAGATTGGCTAAGGACGAGGTGACGATGCGCGTGGGAAATGGTTCCAAAGTCGATGTGATTGCGGTCGGCACGCTACCTCTACATATACCATCGGGATTAGTTTTAAACCTAAATAATTGTTATTTGGTGCCAGCGTTGAGCATGAACATTATATCTGGATCTTGTTTGATGCGAGACGGTTATTCATTTAAATCAAAGAATAATGGTTGTTCTATTTATATGAGTAATATATTTTATGGTCATGCACCCTTGAAGAGTGGTCTATTTTTATTGAATCTCGATAGTAGTGATACACATATTCATAGTGTTGAAACCAAAAGATGCAAAGTTGATAACGATAGTGCAACTTATTTGTGGCACTTCCGTTTAGGTCATATCGGTGTAAAGCGCATGAAGAAACTCCATACTGATGGGCTTTTGGAATCACTTGATTATGAATCACTTGGTACTTGCGAACCGTGCCTCATGGGCAAGATGATTAAAACACCGTTCTCCAGAACTATGGAGCGAGCAACTGATTTGTTGGAGATCATACATACTGATGTTTGTGGTCCAATGAATGTTGAGGCTCGCGGCGGGTATCGTTATTTTCTCACCTTCACAGATGATTTGAGCAGATATGGGTATATCTACTTAATGAAACACAAGTCTGAAACATTTGAAAAGTTCAAAGAATTTCAGAGTGAAGTGGAAAATCATCGTAACAAGAAAGTAAAGTTTCTACGATCTGATCGTGGAGGAGAATATTTGAGTTACGAGTTTGGTCTACACTTGAAACAATGCGGAATAGTTTCGCAACTCACGCCACCCGGAACACCACAACGAAATGGTGTGTCCGAACGTCGTAATCGTACTTTACTAGATATGGTGTGATCTATGATGTCTCTTACTGATTTACCGCTATCGTTTTTGGGTTATGATTTAGAGACGGGCGCATTCACGTTAAATAGGGCACCATCAAAATCCGTTGAGACAACACCTTATGAACTGTGGTTTGGCAAGAAACCAAAGTTGTCGTTTCTTAAAGTTTGGGGCTGTGATGCTTATGTGAAGAAACTTCAACCAGATAAGCTCGAACCCAAATCGGAGAAATGCGTCTTCATAGGATACCCAAAAGAGACTATTGGGTACACCTTCTATCACAGATCTGAGGGCAAGATTTTCGTTGCTAAAATCGGATCCTTTCTAGAGAAGGAGTTTCTCTCAAAAGAAGTGAGTGGGAGGAAAGTAGAACTTGATGAGATAACTGTATCTACTCCCTTGTTGGAAAGTAGTTCATCACAAGAACCGGTTCCTGTGACAACTACACCAACTAGTGAGGAAGCTGATGATATTGATCATGAAACTTCAGATCAAGTTTCTACTGAACCTCGTAGGTCTACCAGAGTAAGATCCGCACCAGAGTGGTACGGTAATCCTATTCTGGAAGTCATGTTACTTGACCATGATGAACCTACAAACTATGAGGAAGCGATGATGAGCCCAGATTCCACAAAATGGCTAGAGGCCATGAAATCTGAGATGGGATCCATGTACGAAAACAAAGTATGGACTTTGGTTGACTTGCCCGATGATCGGCAAGCCATTGAGAATAAATGGATCTTTAAGAAGAAGACTGACGCTGATGGTAATATAACTGTCTATAAAGCTCGACTTGTTGCGAAAGGTTTTCGACAAGTTCAAGGGGTTGACTACGATGAGACTTTCTCACCCGTAGCGATGCTTAAGTCTGTCCGAATCATGTTAGCTATTGCTGCATTTCATGATTATGAAATTTGGCAAATGGATGTCAAAACTGCATTCTTGAATGGATTTCTGGAAGAAGAGTTGTATATGATGCAACCAGAAGGTTTTGTTGATCCAAAAGGTGCTAACAAAGTGTGCAAGCTCCAGCGATCCATTTATGGACTGGTGCAAGCATCTCGGAGTTGGAATAAATGTTTTGATAGTGTGATCAAAGCATATGGTTTTATACAAACTTTTGGAGAAGCCTGTATTTACAAGAAAGTGAGTGGGAGCTCTGTAGCATTTCTGATTTTATATGTAGATGACATATTATTAATTGGAAATGATATAGAATTTCTGGATAGCATAAAGGGATACTTGAATAAAAGTTTTTCAACGAAAGACCTCGGTGAAGCTGCTTACATATTGGGCATCAAGATCTATAGAGATAGATCAAGACGCTTAATAGGACTTTCACAAAGCACATACCTTGAATTTTTTTTGAAAAAGTTCAAAATGGATCAGGCAAAGAAAGGTTTCTTGCCTGTGCTACAAGGTGTGAAGTTGAGTCAAACTCAATGCCCGACCACACCAGAAGATAGAGAGAAAATGAAAGATGTTCCCTATGCTTCAGCCATAGGCTCTATCATGTATGAAATGTTGTGTACTAGACCTGACGTATGCTTAGCAATAAGCTTGGCAGGAAGGTACCAAAGTAATCCAGGAGTGGATCACTGGACAGCGGTCAAGAACATCCTGAAATACCTGAAAAGGACTAAGGATATGTTTCTCGTATATGGAGGTGACAAAGAGCTAGTCGTAAATGGTTATGTTGATGCAAGCTTTGACACTGATCAGGACGATTCTAAATCGCAAACCGGATACGTGTTTTTATTAAACGGTGGAGCTGTAAGTTGGTGCAGTTCTAAACAAAGCGTCGTGGCGGGATCTACATGTGAAGCGGAGTACATAGCTGCTTCTGAAGCAGCAAATGAAGGAGTCTGGATGAAGGAGTTCATTACCGATCTAGGTGTCATACCTAGGGCATCGGGACCAATGAAGATCTTCTGTGACAATACTGGTGCAATTGCTTTGGCAAAGGAATCCAGATTTCACAAGAGGACCAAGCACATCAAGAGACGCTTCAATTCCATTCGGGACCAAGTCCAAGTGGGAGACATAGAGATTTGCAAAATACATACGGATTTGAATGTTGCAGACCCGTTGACTAAGCCTCTCTCACGAGCAAAACATGATCAACACCAAGACTCTATGGGTGTTAGAATCATTACTATCTAATCTAGATTATTGACTCTAGTGCAAGTGGGAGACTGAAGGAAATATGCCCTAGAGGCAATAATAAAGTTATTATTTATTTCCTCATATCATGATAAATGTTTATTATTCATGCTAGAATTGTATTAACCGGAAACATGATACATGTGTGAATACATAGACAAACATATAGTCACTAGTATGCCTCTACTTGACTAGCTCATTAATCAAAGATGGTTATGTTTCCTAACCATAGACATGTGTTGTCATTTGATTAATATCACATCATTAGAAGAATGATGTGATTGACATGACCCATTCCGTTAGCCTAGCACTTGATCGTTTAGTATACTTCTATTGCTTTCTTCATGACTTATACATGTTCCTGTAACTATGAGAAATATGCAACTCCCGTTTACCGGAGGAACACTTTGGGTACTACCAAACGTCACAACGTAACTGGGTGATTATAAAGGAGTACTACAGGTGTCTCCGAAGGTACATGTTGAGTTGGCGTATTTCGAGATTAGGTTTTGTCACTCCGATTGCCGAAGAGGTATCTCTGGGCCCTCTCGGTAATGCACATCATTATAAGCCTTGCAAGCAATGTGACCAAATGAGTTGGTTACGCGCTGATGCATTACGGAACGAGTAAAGAGACTTGCCGGTAATGAGATTGAACTAGGTATTGGATACCGACGATCAAATCTCGGGCAAGTAACATACCGATGACAAAGGGAACAACGTATGTTGTTATGCGGTTTGACCGATAAAGATCTTCGTAGAATATGTAGGAACCAATATGGGCATACAGGTCCCGCTATTGGTTATTGACCGAGAATGGTTCTAGGTCATGTCTACATAGTTCTCGAACCCGTAGGGTCCGCACGCTTAACGTTACGATGACAGTTTTATTATGAGTTTATAAGTTTTGATGTACCGAAGTTTGTTCGGAGTCCCGGATGTGATCACAGACATGACGAGGGGTCTCGAAATGGTCGAGACATAAAGATTGATATATTGGAAGCCTATGTTTGGACATCGGAAAGGTTCCGGGTGAAATCTGGATTTTACCGGAACACCGGGGGGTTACCGGAACCCTCCCGGGGGTTAATGGGCCTTAGTGGGCCATGAGGGAGAAGAGGAGGGCCGGCCAGGGCAGGCCGCGCGCCCCCTCCCCCCTAGTCCGAATAGGACAAGGAAGGGGGGCGGCGCCCCCCTTTCCTCTTTCCCCTCCCCCCTTTCCTTCTCCACCAAGGCAAGAGGGGGGAGTCCTACTCCCGGTGGGAGTAGGACTCCTCCAGGCGCACCCCAAGGGGGCCAGCCACACCTCCCCCTCCCTCCTTTATATACGGGGGCAGGGGGGCACCCCATAACACACAAGTTGATCTACGGATCGTTCCTTAGCCGTGTGCGGTGCCCCCCTCCACCATATTCCACCTCGGTCATATCGTCGCGGAGTTTAGGCGAAGCCCTGCGCCGGTAGAGCATCATCATCATCACCACACCGTCGTGCTGACGGAACTCATCCCCGAAGCTTTGCTGGATCGGATCCCGGGGATCGTCATCGAGCTGAACGTGTGCTGAACTCGAAGGTGCCGTACGTTCGGTGCTTGGATCGGTCGGATCGTGAAGACGTACGACTACATCAACCGTGTTGTCATAACGCTTCCGCTTACGGTCTACGAGGGTACGTGGACGGACACTCTCCCCTCTCGTTGCTATGCCATCACCATGATCTTGCGTGTACGTAGGAATTTTTTTGAAATTACTACGTTCCCCAACACCGTACTACCTTATTATTTTCATCTCTCTTTCGAACAAAAACCCACCTATGGCCAACAGGGCGAATGTGGGGAGGAGTTCGACAAACTGGTCCGAACACCTTCCTTTTGTTGAGAGATAATAATTCGGCAGTAATCGCCTGCTGCCAATCTTTCCAATCCGACCTTTTCTTGCAATCAGCGAGCGTGTTAGGCTCAGGGTCAAGATCTATGATTGAGGCAATTTTCGTAGCAAAGTTGATGTCGACAATCACCGTTGCTCGGTTCAGGGACTCCCCCGTATAAATATAATTTATGGCCATTTCGTCATGGAGTGCATCTGGCGCAAACACTTGCTCTACCAAATTTCCAATTATGGGAGCAAGGTCCTTTAGATTTCCCGCACCGATGTGTGCGCTCACATCTCCGCTGGGTGTTTCCCCTATGGGAAAGTTTAAGTCCGGAATTTCGTGCACTGAATTTTCCGTACTTGTGCCAGGTCTCGACTGGCTCCCCGTTTCAATTTGGGGTACTTTGGCGACAGGCTGCGATAAATCTCTCTTATCCTTTTTCGTCAGGCATCCCCGAGTACTTGGGATTTGAGAAGCCGGATTTCTCGTCCTTTTAGGCCTTTGGACGGGAGCGGGTATACCATCATTTTTCTTCGGTATTTCAACCCTTTCTGGTGCATTGCGCGCGTGCACATGCGATTTTGTCACAGTCTTTAAGTCACTAAAGTGGTCAGGCAGTTGATTTGCTAAAGACTGCAAATCTATTATCTTTTGGACTTCTCTCTCAGTCTTAGCAGTGCGCGGGTCATGAGCGTGGATCCCCGTGGCTTGCCACGTGATTTCTCGACTTTTAGCATCAAGGGGTTGATTCTCTCCCCCTAAAGTCGGGAAAAGATCCTCGTCAAAAATGCAATCAGCAAAACGAGCCGTGTGACAGTCACCTGTCATGGGGTCCAGATACCTGATTATGGACACAGTCTCATAACCAACGTATATCCCCGACTTACGGAGCGGGCCCATCGCCGATCGCTGAGGGGGTGGTATTGGTACATATACCTGGCAACCGAACCTACGAAGGTGGGAAATTTTCGGTGCCGACCCTTGCGCAAGTTGAACAGGAGAGTGGATGTTGTAGGTCGACGGTCGAAAGTTGATGAGATTAGCCGCGTGTAACACCACATGGCCCCAACATGTAGTTGGTAAATTACAACCCTGAAGGAGCGGTCGGGCAATGAATTTAATTCTTTTAATCAATGCCTCGGCAAGTCCATTTTGTGTATGAACATGTGGTACCGAGTGCTCAACTTTGATTCCCATTGCCATGCAATAATCATCGAACGCCTTTGAAGTAAATTCTCCGGCGTTGTCCATTCGAATAGACTTTATACGATAATCCGGGAAATTATTCCTCATTTGTATGATCTGTGAGATCAATTTTGCAAAGGCATGGTTCCGTGTTGACAGCAGGCAAACATTGGACCATTTAGAGGAAGCATCAATGAGCACCATAAAGTACCAAAACGGCCCCGTTAGGGGCTGAATTGGACCACATATGTCCCCTTGGATACGTTCCAAGAACGCGGGGATTTCATCCCTCACCTTGAGGGGCGATGGCCTAATGACTAACTTCCCCTTAGCGCATGCAGAGCACACAAAATCATCGGGATTCAAGAAGTTCTTCACGTTAACATTATGGCCATGCGAGTTGTTAATTATATTTCTCATCATCCTAAGTCCGGGGTGGCCTAACCTATCGTGCCAGAGGCAGAAGAGTTCAGAACTTCTAAAGACGGTCTTGAGGGTAGTGTACACGGGCGGTGCTACTATCTTAGTGTAGTATAGCCCTGTGTCAAATGAAGGAAGCCTTTCGATAACATGTTTACCACCGGCATCCCGCTTTGTGATGAGTAGGCACTCCTTGCCGTTTTCATCATCGGTCTCAGCATGGAAACCATTAGCGCGGATGTCTCTAAAGCTCAAAAGAGTACGAGTCGACTCCGGGTACAACACCGCATCATTAATGATCAAAGTTGTTCCCATGGGGAGTATAATAGTTGCTCGTCCGGAGCCAACTATGTGAGAACCGCAGCCGGCGATTGTCATAATACTTCCCGGAGATTTTTTAATGGACTCAAAGTACTTAGTTTCTAGTAAAATGGTATGAGTGGTGGCGCTATCGGCAAGGCACGTTTCCTCCATTCGGGTGCCACACTCATTCTAAAATATGACATCTAATTAATGTAATGAGGAAGAAAATACATTAAAAATAAATGCACACATCTCATAACATAACATGCTATCATGTATAAATAATGGAATAAATGAATAAATGTCATCCAATCGCCAAAGTAAAGAATAAGTTTATGCTCTCATACAGCTTACAACCAAATCGAATTTATTCAATTTTATTGTATCAAATCACGGAATTGTGAGAACCAAAGAGGTATGCTAAGTGGACTCGGTGAAGAAGCCATTCACTTCAGCCGCAATCTCCATAGTAGTGAGATGATCCTCCTTAGAAATCATCTTGGAGGCAGCATCAATGTCTAGTGGCGGCGCCGCCGCCGAGGCGACCATGTGGTCAACCTCCATGGCGACGTGGGCGTCGGTAGAGACCGCCAAGGCTGCCGCGATGGGCACCACGGGGGTCGCCTCTATGGGCGCAGCAGGGGGAGTAGTGATCATCACGGGTGCCGCCTTGGGCGCCGGTGGTGCTCCCTCCTGAACCAAGGCAAGGTGCGTCTCACGCGCCTTCCGAGCCTTGTATGCTTCAACGACCTCCGGTGGTACGCGACACTGGCGGGAGAAATGCTCCACCGAGCCACAACGGAAGCAATCCTGAGGCCGCTGTCCTCCCTTGCCCGGCTTGTTCTGCTTAGCCGGGGCAGGAGGGTGAGGGCCCTTCTTCTTGCCCTTGCGGCCCCTCTTCTTCTGTTGAGGCTTGCGGACTTTGAGAGCGTTCACCTCCTGGCGAGAACTCCCCCCAAGTGGTTGCGTGACAAAGTTCTTTTTGAGAACCTCATCCCGCGCCTCCGCCACCTGGAGGACGTCAATCAACTCTGAATACCTTGTGTAGTTCCCCTGGCGGTAGTTCCGTGAGGACTGGACCGCGTCGGGGTGGAAGGTGGATAGGGTTTTCTCAATCTTCTGGGAGTCGATAATCTCAGTACCACACAACCGAAGAGTCGTACAAATCCGGTGCAGAGCCGAATTGTACTCCCCAACCGTCTTGAAGTCCGCAAACCTCAGACGGATCCACTCTGCCTCTGCACGTGGCTTCACAGTGTACTTCAGCCGCTCAAACCGCTGCTTAAGGGCGGTCCAAAGGCCAGAAGCACTGCGCTCAGCCATATACTCATCTTTCAGAGTAGGTGACAGGTGATGAGGGAGAAAGTGCAGAGCCTGCGCATTCTCAGTTTCGAACTTGGGATCAGTGGCGGCCAGCTGGGCCCCCTTACCGATCGCCCTTAGGAGGGTTTTTCCCTGGAGAAAAATCTCGCAGTCCGAGGATCATGACAGGTAGTTCAGCCCTGTCTGGGCCAACTCAGCAAACCCCTTGTGGACAATTCCGGCCATCTGCGATTTATGCAAAAATCATGAGATTACAGCAGGTAATCTTTTGCACAAAGCGATGTTGAAAAACTTATTCAATAAAAAGACGTTCCAATATTTAAAACATGCTATTATATGACTTACTAAATGATTAAGAGTGCTAAACAATTAATCTACAACAGTAGAATCATACAATAATATCATGTTACAAAAGATAGCATGTTGAGCGCATCTAGTATGTGAAAACTAGCCCAAAAATTGAATTCCTGAGGCATTTTTAAGCCCAAAGTACGTGTTTTCAGTAAAAAAACAGAGAATTCCAAGGGCTTCTACGTGAAATATTACAGCAAGAATAAAAATTCGCGTAAAATCCGGAAACCTCGGGGGCTAAAAAGCAAATTGCCGCGCTCCAGCCGCCCCCCCCTTTTTTTGTTTGGAGGAGCCCCACGGCCACGGCCCATCCGGCCCAGGAGCCAGCGGGCCGGCCCAGCCGCTCGCGGCCTGGCGCAGGGCGACGCTAGGGTTTCCCCTAGCGCCCGCAGCAGGGTGCGGCGGCGGCCAGTGGGCTCGCGCGACGGCGGCTCGCAC
Source organism: Triticum dicoccoides (assembly GCF_002162155.2). Lineage (NCBI taxonomy): Eukaryota > Viridiplantae > Streptophyta > Magnoliopsida > Poales > Poaceae > Triticum > Triticum dicoccoides. Next base: position 641,690,555 of record NC_041385.1, on the reverse strand, counting down.
GCGGGCGC